>NC_090929.1:435620230-435929480 GCF_040938575.1 Ambystoma mexicanum
ACATTGACAATATCAAAGTACTCTTGGCTACGTTGAGTCGTGAACTGTCTGACTATGTGATCCTCGACAACAGGCCCCTGGTGTCACTTGACCCTGGCTCCGGCCCTTTGACTCTTGAACTCCTGTCAACGAGTGATTCTCCATTCTGTCTGCCCAACTATAATATTGCCTATGATTTTTGCCTCCAACTCCCTCTGGGTATCTCAGGTGCTAAGTGTATTTTTGCCCCGGTAGCATTTCATGTTACGGATACCGAACTGTCAAAAAGTGATCGCCTGTAAACGTTCCTCTGCCACCAAACGTCGAGATTTTAGTCTGAACTCTGAAGAAATACCTTCTTTGCCTTCCGAAAACTCCTCCCGGGGGACCGACAGAGATGGCGTGTACCCGTGCTTCTCCTTAGGCTTGGCGGAGGGCTCCGGTATTCCCCTTAGTCTATCTTTGGATTTCGATGGATCCTTGTCCTTTTCAGTAGGCCTCAGCGAATCCTTTGACTGCCGCCTATGAGCGTTGACCGAAAAAATTCTTGTGATGCATCTGGCAACGTCCTCCGCAGAAGGGAGATGTGTAGCCTCGGCCTGAAGTTGTGTAGGTTTTGGCTGAGCCGGGGCCTTGTCGGTGGATGCCTTCTTTGGCAGAGCCGGGACCTTGTCATCGGCGGACGCCTTTTCACGATGCGTCTCGACGGAACTTGGAATATTAGGAGTAGCGCCCTTTGTTTGAGTGCCCGGTTGCCAGGTGCATATGCGGCTGAGGGGAGGGCTGCCGATCGCGACGGTCGGCGGGCACAGCCGGAACCTCCGGTGTGCCTGTTGGCGCTGTGGTCTTCTTCTGGCCGGGGATTGTGTGCTTAGTGATTTGCAAATGTTCGTCTTTGTCGTCGGGGTGTATATTCCCCATAGCAGTGCCCGAGCCGTGCCTGGCAGGGCCGGGGACAAAAGACGCGGAGCAGCAGCAGTCCGTCGAAAGGTCAACCACCTCTGGGTCGAAGGTATGCTTGTCACTATTGCCCTCGTTGCACTCGGCGGTTGCGGCAGCGGGAGATGACTCGGCCTTTTACATCCTGTAGGCTGCCCACCGCTTGACACATCGCTCCTTCAATATTTTAGGACAGAGGAGCTTGCAAGCCGCACAACCTTCTTCGTTGTGATCGAAGGGGCAAGCAACGGTTACATCGTGGATGCTTATCTCTCCAAGGAAATTTGCCATTGCAAATGGGGCAAAAAGTAAATGGAGTCCTCTCCATAGCTGCGGATGGGGAAAGTGATGAAGACCAAAGTGGAAAGAGGGAGGACAGGGAAAGGCATTCTCAAATTTTACAGAAATGTCCACGTTGACCCTGCTTTCCCTACTGTGTAGGCCGGCTGGAAGACTCGCCAACTGGGTCGGCAGCAATGACTGGATCACTGTCCGTCAGAGGTCCGTTGAAAGTTTCAGCAGAGATCTGGAACAGCCATCGGAAGGAAGGACGGTCAGGGTGATCTTAAATATTATTATAATATATTCGACCAAAGGCCGATGGCAGTGTCTCGAAACGAGCTCCGTTTAAGGCAACCAGTATGCTGGGCAGAATAAAACAATCTGAGGGACCTTGACACGTGAGGGATTTTGGGTACACTTCACGTCACGTAGGGATAGTGTTACAGGCACGCCCATGTCGACGTCCCCTTTCGATTCTCGAAAGACAAGATGCAATACTCTGTGGTGACCACTGGATGTCGGACTATATGCACAGCTTGTGATTCTAAGCAGATTAACAAGCATCAGGACTGTCTTTACGCCAAAAAAGCCTCCTTTGTCCCATTCTGCAGTGCCAAGTCCTGATGGAGCATCTTCTGACCTGTTCCTGTGGGTCACCATTGTGCTAACCTGCTGCTATTTCAAAACCCCAACAGCTTGAGGGTTCTCTGTTAGTCTTGTGAGCTCGTCTGCATCACTGATTCCATCCTCCTCTAATCAGGGACACCAAACTTGCAGACCCTGATAATTGGAAAACCCAATTCTGGAATCCTCCAATGTACCCTCGTTCCAGGCACTTCAACAAAATCTAGCAGCCTTATTTGCATCATAGGGAGGAGGGGGAGAGTGGGGATCGGAGTCCTATCCCGTTGCTAGTTCTATTCTTGAGTACCTACCAGAGTCCCCATGCAGACGATTCTTGGCACAAGACCAAAATCGCCAGCTAGCAAATATTGTATTTCCCGCTGCAATTTTCCTTCACAGGTCTCTTAATTGAAACTTGATCAGATCTCGTGGGGTGTCATTAACATTGGCCCAACGAATGCCTCCTAAAACAGCTCAGCCACATAGATGGTAACATAGGTTATGTTATGTTACTTTGCATTTATATAGCGCCTTATGTACCATTGGTATAGTCTCAAGGCGCTGGTAAGTTGAACGCCCTCGGGAACCGAAGTTCAAGTAAGTAGAGAGAGTATAGAGATTCAAAGGTGCGTGTGAGCACCGTCTATGTGTGCATCTGGTGTGGCATTCGTATTCGTGTAATAGCTGCTTCTTAGCTTTAGGTGTGGTGGTTGGCAGATCAGGCTTATGTTGTGTTCGTTCTGGGGGGTTTATTCAGATCGTTTCTGGCTGCGTTAGGCCTGAGGAGAACGCCTGGCTGGATGGTGTGTAACCAGCAGTGTTTAGTTAGAGTGATGTGGAGTTTGAGGCTGATGTTAGTATGAGAACATCTATACCGAATGGTGTCATAGTATCTTTGTGTTCTAATTGAGTGGTGGTGTGAAGAAGAGAGCAAGCGTGGTGATGCGACATGATTGTTTATATGGTCTTTCAAATGTTCTAAGCACTCTAAACCATTCCATGTATGTCGCATACTTCTATGCGCTCCAATCTGTTCCATGGGCTCCAATCCGTTATATGCACTCCAATCCTTTCCACGCACTCCAACCCGTTCCATGCTCTAAAGTTCGTTCCATGTACTCTAATCTGTTCCATGTATCCGATCCGGTCGGTGTATTCCAAGTTGATTTATGCACTCCATCCACATATTTCACCCATACCTTTCACTTATTATACCAGTTCTTTCCATATACTTCACCCATTCATTGCACATATTTCACCCTTTCCATCCACATAAGTCGTCCGTTCCATCCTCATACATCACCCATTCCATCCACATACTTCCCTGTTCCATCATCTAGGCATTCGTCCGCTCTAGGCACTCGTCCTCTCTGCGCACCCATCTGCCCTGGCGCTCCTCTGCTCTTACGTGCTACTCTGCTCTTACGCACTCATCCGCTCAGCACACTCCTCCGTTCTTACACATTCTTCGTTCTTACACACTCGTCAGCTCTGCATATTCGTCCGTTCTGCACACTCGTCCGCTCTGCACACCGATCCGCTGCGTGCACCTACCCACTCCGCATGTCCGTCTGCTCTTACACATCCGTCTGCTTTTACGCGTCCGTCCGCTCTTACACACTCATCCGCTCTAGACATCCATCTGCTCAATGCATTCATCCACTCAGTGCACTCATCCGCTCTACTCACACATTTGCTCCACGTACCCATCCGCTCCATGCACCCATATGTTCCACGCACTCATCCGCTCCACGCTCTCATCTGCTTTTTGCACTTAACTGCTCTACACAGTTCTTCGCTCTTATGCACTCATCCGCTCTATACACTCATCCGCTCTACACATTCATCTGGTCTTATTCGCTCATGCAGGTCTACATACTCCTCTGCTCTTACGCATTCATCTGCTCCATACGTTCATCCGCTCTATACAGTCATCTGCTCTACACACTTGTCAGCTCTACGCAATTGTCCGCTCTAAGCACCCTTCCACTCTACGCATTTGTCCGCTCTACACACTCATCCGCTCTATAAATTCATCTGCTCTATGGACTCCTTCAGGGTAACACACTCCTTCGCTCATACACACTAATCCGCTCTACAGGCTCATCCGCTGTATACAGTCGTCTGCTCTACACACTCTTCCGCTCTACGCAATCGTCCGCTCTATGCATTCATCCGTTCCACGTGCTTCAACCATTCTACTGATTTCGTGCGCTCTACTCGCTTCGTTTATTCAACATGCATTATCGGTTCAGGCCATGTCACTTGCTATATGCACTGGATCAGTTCCATGCTCTCTGTTTCATGCACTGCACCCGTCTCATGTACTTGAATTGTTTATTCTGTACTTCCCATTTATGCCATGCACTCATACATTCCATGTCATCGGTCTGTGTACTCATCAGTCTCCTGTATTCATCTTTCCATTGTCTTCTCTTTATTCATTTCCATAATTTTGTTCATATAAAGGGCAAAGAAAATATGCAGCTCGCAGTTATAGGTTAAAGCGGTCATATTTCCATGGGCACATTCTAAAACCGATTCTAAACTATCTACACTCTATATCTACACTTCTTAATTAGCAACTAAGAACTGTTGATTACTTGGTTGGATTGATGTACAGTCTCTCTTAGGGGCAAACTCGCTGTTCCATGTTATTTTTCTGAAATCAGTATTTACCTGCTTTGTAGATATTTCTTTTATGCACAACTTTTTATATACGGTATATTTTCAGTAGTATACTGTGTGTACATTCCTTTATTGTGTTTAAGCTGCACCTTACTAGCAACCCACTACCTCCTGAGTGAAGCCCTATTGCTCTACAGTTACCACTGTGATTCACAAGTAACTTCCTTGAAAACCATAACAGGCCGATATCCTTATGCCCTCACTAGAGGACGTTTGGAAACTCTCTCAACAGAAATACAGTTTAGGACATTTAACTTCACAGGATTCATTTTGTATAGATTAACTTAATACAGGGGCTTAAATCGAGGGTTTGCCACCAACCAGGAGCCCCACAGAGCCAGCCATGATAGGAGACTCAAACAGGGCAAACAAGAGGTACACTATTATTTTTCATACCAGGATCGAAACAATTTGCAGTGATATCAGAGTGGTGGCTAGTCAATCTTTACCTACCTTCACCCCCCTCAATGTACCTTATCTGCCCAAGTCCACTTAGTCTTCTTTTCCTTTGTTCTGTGAAGCTGATATTCTGGGTGCTATTCAGCACCTTAAATCAGCCTCTCCGGCTGACACTATTCCACTTACTCTGCTTAAAGACATCTCAGGTGAAGTGATCTCTCATATTACTGCGGCAGTTAAAGCCTTGTTTCTAGAGGGACTTATTCCCAGTCCACTGAAACATGCTCTGGTGATACCTCTGCTAAAAAAAACAACTCGCTGGACCCAGGGATGCTCGAACATCTTCGCCCCATTTCTCTTCTTCCTGTTCTAATGAAGGCCCTTGTCTCCCCCGCTGTTGTCTTCCTTTTTGGAATCCTCTGGGTGTTTTGACATCTTTCATTCAGGCTTTCGTCCAGGAAGGGGCACAGAGTCGGTTTTAAATTCTGTATTAGTCTACCTGGCCCACCTAGTTGATCAGGGCGGAATGGGAGCGGTACTTCTGTTGGATTTATCCGTGTCATTCGACATGGTTGACCACTCCATACTTATCTCCCGGTTGTCGGATGCTGGGATATCCGACCAAATCCTAAACTGGCTCTCGGCCTTCCTGGCTGATGGTTCTCAATCTTTCTCCTTCCCCCTTTCTGCTCTGAACCAGTAAGGCTTACCTGTGGGGTCCCTCTGGGATCCACACTTCACCTATACTTTTTAATATATATCTTAGATGCCTCCTTCTTATTCGCTCACACAGATTTAGATATTATTCCTACGCCAATGATATGCAGTTGGTTCATCTGGATCTTTCTCGCAAGGACACTGCATCTCGGCTGAGGAGTTGCCTTGAGGATCTCTGAGATTGGATGGCGCTCATCTCCCTCAAATTGAATGGGAATAAGACAGATGTCCTTGTAGTGGGCACCACCTGCCCCCTGTCTTTTTGGACCCCTGTCTTTTGGCCCACCTCTCTTGGCCAGTTTCCTCTTCCCTCCGCTACTGTGAAAAATCTGGGGGTTAAGTTAACCTCTTCCCTCTCAATGGCTGAACAGGTTGCGGCTGTCAGCAAATCTGGTCATTTTAAACTTTGTGTGTTGAGGAAGGTTCTTCCTTTCATTCCTACCCAATTTCATGTTCCAGTGGTTGCCACGCTGGTTCTCAGCGTGGTCGACTACTGCAATTCCCTCTATTTTGGCCAACCAGTCTATCAGATAAATAGACTCCAACAGCTTCAAGATGACGCGGCTAGAGCAATTCTTGACCCACCTCCAAAGGCTCACATGTCCCCAGTGCTCAAACAATTGCATTGGCTTCCGGTGGAGAAGCGGATTTTGTTCAAGTCACTGTGCATTGTTCACCGTGCCTTCTATAAACAGGGAGCGGAAAACCTCCAGGAAATAAATGGTCTCAATATTTTCCCTCATGCGCTCTCCGGTCTCAGTCTGCTCTCCTGATTTTGGTTCCATGGGTCAGACTGTCCCGGACCAGAGGACATGCTTTTTCTGTGGTGGCTGCAAGGTCCTGGAATAAACCTCTGCTTACTTTGCAAGCCATTGTTGGCCATCTTTCTTTTCGACGCTCACTTAAAACATTGCTGTTTTAGGTACTCTGTGCTGCTGATCTTCCTGTGCCCTTATCGCCAAGATGCCCTTGGGCGATTGTGCACTGTATAAATAAAGTTAACATAACATAACCATGACCCAGAGGGGCATAACGTGTTTCAGAAGGAACATACAGTGTACAAGTCTCTCACAAGGCAAAAGTTGGGGAATCCAACCAGGAAGCTGTTGTAAAGGTCCGGGTTCAACGCTGCCAAGGGGTGCATGTACCAGTTGCGCAAGTAACGTGGTGAGGTTGAGAGTGATGTGGTGGATCACACAGTGGGCAGGTCACTGAACGGAACGTTGCTTGCATAAGGGCACACAGAAGCAGGCGCAGCGTGAGAGGTCCCATGACAGAACGCAATTGTTAGGCAGAAACCTGTGCAGTTCCCTTAGGGACCACTGCAAAAGATTTAAGACTACAGGTGTTGGCAGTAAACCCACTTGGTAGCAGTCTGTACCACCCAGATTTACCTGGTAGCTGTGGCTGAGCAGTCAGACTTCCCTCAAGAAGAGTTAGGCAGTATGCAAAGTATACACAATAGGCACTCAGATACAATAATACAAGCAAACACTGACCAGAGCTTTGGTATCAAAGTATATAATTATTTATTTAAAAACACACAGTTGAAACACTCCAGCACTCTTATTGTAAGATATTCTAAACACAGTTACTATTGTAATATATACACCCCTTTTTCCTTATCAGATAAATCACAGTAAAACACCACTTATTTTCATACAGAGGTGAGCGCTTAACTAGATTGCACTCTAATAAGTTTGTGAGAAAGGGAGGGAAAAAGACAGATTATGGAAAGGTACACCACTCTAAGATTCAGGAACACTGTTAGCAAGGCAGAAGAGCAAAAGTCACTGGTGAGCCAAAGTCCAAAGGCTGGGCCCACCCTTAGAGAGAACAGAGCACAAATGCGCCCAAGATCACACAGTTACACTAGGCTTAGAAAGTCTTGCAGAGGGTTCAAAAAGAGTTTAGAGAGGCTTTAGAAAGTTTAGCCAGGGTGTCCCAGACTAACCCAGGTTCGAAAGCCGGGGGCTAAATCTACCCCGTACAGTCGGTAGCAAGGGAAGCCAGGCGGGACACGGTACCTTAAATGGGAAGGATCCTCCAGCGATAGCAGTTGTTCCTGGTAGTGGGTGCAAGTTGCGGCGTCGTCCAGGGGAAGAGAAGATCTCGACTTGGAGGAAAGATGAAGGTCGTTGCACTACCAGGGCAGAAACCAGCCGCGGAGTTTTCCGGTTAAAGGTGGTACCTTTGTTTCGCGGTCGTGGTAAAACGTGGTATCCCGGTTGCCGGGGTGCTTGCCACGGGCAAGGCGGCCACGAGGTACGTCGGGAAAGCGAAAAGACGGTGAAACTGGTTATCCCCACCAGTCAAAGGAAGAAGACTCTCCGGCGGGAGATCTCCTCTGTCGTTGGGAAAAGTGGTGAGGCAGTCCAGCAGGGCTCCACCGGTGGTGGTGTCGTGGCAGGTCGGCTCAGCTTCTCCCTCATCGGATTCTTAGGTCCTGTGGTGACTTCTGAAGTTCCAGTCCCCAAAGCCCTGCTTTTATGCAGCAAACCCCCATTCACTCAGCCTAGCTGTCACTCAAACATGCTAAGTGGTGAGCCGGCCGGCTCACCACTTGGGCCAATCAGGATGGAGTGCGACTTGAGTTGCCTAGGCAACTCAGTCCAGGGTGCCTACATTTCCCTCCACCCCTCCTAAGTACCCCAGACAGAGTGGCACCACTTTGGAGGGCTTCTGTGGAGAAGCCCGCCAAAAAGTGGAACAAAGGGCTCGACTTGGGTTGGAGTCACAGAAGAGAACACAAACGCCATTTTAGAATCAAGTTTTGGCAAAAAATACCAACCGGAGAATTAATATTAATTAAATAAACCGGCGGTATTTTCGAGGCTACCGTAAATAATTAAAGATAGTAGCCTAAAACAATGGGAAATCCCATAGGAAAATATTCGCGGTTGAATATAAAAAGTAGTATCCACTGCCACCAGCCAAAACTCGATCAGGGGGGACGGAGAGGTGCCCCCTCGACTAACAGACCCCGGGGCAATTGAATTGCAATATGATGGTTTGTACTGGTTCTGTTCAGAATTTAAGACTAGTAAAGTCAAAGGTGACTTTACATGCCCAGGGTATGGAGTCTATACTGGGGGGTCACTATGACACCCATGTGTCACTGCACTGAGGGTGCTGTGTAACACATCACAAAAACACATGAAGCCCTATGGAGTAAAATACCCCATAGCCCATTAAACACATCTAGATTCAAAGAAACACACTCAAATCATGTCCAAGAGTGAGGGTTAAAGAGTCTCACTCTTGGCAGGAGAAAAAAAATAAACCCCAAAAATCCAGCAAAGCTGCTGGGGGACTCACTAGGTTAGGAAATTCAGCCTAAACAGAGAATTCTCCCTAACAGCAATGAAGGGTGGTGCTTCGGGTGTATTAAGGGGCAGTTCTATAGAGCGGGCACCGGTTGGCGGCCCAAGGGGCTTTAGTGGGTAACGTGGTACGGAGGCATTTGAGAAATATGTGAAGAGTAGAAAAGCCATTTTCTTGTAGGCCCACGTTGGGAATGCATTTCTCGCAGAAAGCTCATAATAAAAGAGCTGCAGGCCATTGTGCGACAAGCTTGTATTGCTTGGACATTGCCCGTTGTCTGCAATGTTGTATGTATTGGCACTCGAGCCCTTAGCGGTGTACCTGCACCAGCAGTTCCTAGAGGCAGGTATCTGGGTTGGTAATACTAGACACCTAATAATATTATATGCAGATTACGCCTTCTTGTACCAGGGGGAGCCACAACACAACTTACAGTTAATTATGGAGGTACGAGACAACTTTGCAAAAAGTTTCTGGTATATCTTTGAGCAGAGAAAACTCTTGCCTATTCCCACTGGCGGGGCTTCGTGGGGTTGCAGTTACAAATTTATTAGAGCTGAGGATAAGGTGGCATGTGGAATCTTTCAGATACTTGAGTAATCATTATGCACACGCCCAAAGGAATGCATTTACATAACACATCTGGGGTGGTGAAAGGGCCGAGGAAGTCAATGACGTTCTGGGCCAGGCTCCCATTGCCGCTGATAGGCAGGGTGGCCATCACAAAAATGATTATTTCACCTAGATTTTTATACTTCTTTACCAATGTGCATCATTATATCAACGTTTTCTTCTTCCCCCTGATAGACTCGATTAGGGGATTCCTATGGAGCTCGTCCCGCCACAAAATTGCTTTTGCAACACTGTGCCTATCCTATGGGGAGGGAGGCGTGCACCTTCCAAACCTGGAATGATACTATCTGGCAGCAGCACTCAGTTTTGTTGTGAAGTGGTTTTCAGACGCTGACACATCTGAGTCGCTGTTGCTACAGAAGATAGTGGCACCTGCCCACCTTAAAGAAGTGCTGTGGATACCATTGGGCTGTTTGAACACTACGCCCGCTCTAATTACACTGCGGAGGAAGGTGTGGCTTTGTATGCTGAAAATCCTGAAGATTGACTCCCCGTAATCGCCTAAGGTCCCGCTAGTGGTGGATGTATGCAGGAATGAGGAGGAGCTAGGGGTTGCACAGCGTTGGGAGGGCTGGGGTGTCTCTGCATGGGGCGACATGTACGAGAATGGTAAATTTAAAGAGCTGGATACTATAACTGAACAAACTGGGTTGCCCAAGGGTCGATTCCTGCGATACTTGAGGATAGCAGGCGTGGCTAGGCAGAAGTGGTCTGGGTGGCCCGAAGAACAGGAGGCAACTCCAATGCTGGCTCTGATGTACTCTTGAGGATGGATGGAGGTCGGTGTCCAGACTCTATGCTGGTTTGGCCAATAGACCCAACCCGCAGAGTTCCAGGTTAAAGACGTGCTGGAAGACCAACAGGGGAGTGGACATAGGAGAGAGGGAGTAGGAACGCATATTGGGCTTCCCCCCGGAAAGTGTCTAGGAATCCCCGTTTTAGATTGGTCCAAATGAATGTGCTGTATCGTACCTATATGACACCTATATAATCAACCAACATGTCCCTGGTGTGGTGGTATTGGTGCAGACTTGAGCCACATGTTTTGGGGCTGCACAAACGTGCATGGTTTTTGGTCCCGCATTGAACAAGCATGCAGAAAGGCGGGGGTTATGCAGTACACCTGGAGCCCAAAGGAGTGCCTGATGTGAGCGTACCCCAGGAACAGTAAGCATAACCATGTGATAAAGTTCATGGACATGGCATACATTTTGGCTAAACGGTGCATAGCCATGGCCTGGAAGACAAAGGGAAGGCTGCTATACTCTCAATGGTTTAGGGATTTTTTGGGATTTTGAGACCTGCGCTCAGGCTGAGACCAGGGTGTGTTTCAGGACAGCATGAACCCTAGATGAGACTGCAAGGCTATCCTTTGATTCCTGGATGTATTGATTTGGGATATTTTCCACCCATCGGACGACATGCCACAGTGAATTACATGCTGCCTCTTAGGATGCTACATTGTTAATGGGTCTCCCTCAAATCCCTGTGTCTGAAGTGCAACCCAACATCCCTGGCCAGAGTCAGAACATGCTCAATATGAACCCTACGAAACTCAGAGGTCCCCGGAAGACACGCTGTCCCAGACTGAACTACTGATATGCTAATACCTAGCTCACATGCATGGAAGTTCTATATGTTACTGTTTTGTTGATTAACTATGTTCATTTGGCTCTCATAGACGCTCATTACACAGAATGTAAGTGTAAAATGCAAGGAAAATCATGCTTAAATATGCATGTGTCAATGTAGGAGTATAAATGCCAATAAAAAGAGTTAAAAATAAAATGTATTCTTGAACATTCAGCAGAAACAGCGTGCAGAAATGTTGCACGGCTAAAATTTCCCAGGAGAACGCAGCCCGAGCGAAGTCACTCTAAGAGATACTTTCGAGGCCAATGAGCTAGGCACCCAGCTCATTGGCCTCGAAAGTATCTCTTAGAGTGACCAAGTGGAATTGGCAGAGAAATAGAAATAAAATGCAGTTAATTAAACTCCAGCCACAGTGTGGTATTGTTTTTCAGACTACACTTGGCAGCAAGGCATGAGAAGGGAACTGTGGGGCCAGAGCATTGGGGTAGAGGTTATGGGGCACATGGCAGAGAGCCTATCAGAGGAGAGAGGTTTCAGTGTCACTAGGGTACAACATTGTACAGTATCCTCGCGGATGTCCACGGGGCACATCATTGGCCAGACTCAGTGTGAATGTCTCGCACCTTGCCATCTCAAGCCATTTTTTTATATCAGGCACTGGCAAACAAGTGTTTTTGACCGATCAGCACAATCAGGTAATTGAGGGGCGGCGTGGGAAGATTTGTGATATCACTGGGTAAGAAATAGTCTACCCAATCTAGGTCACTTGACATATACATACATACTTATAGGGGACTGACGTAGTTCCACCAATAAGCTCCTGGAACTTGCCCTGAAAATGTAACTAAAATATTGCATGATTATTTTGTAATTTGGGTATAAAATGTTTAGCCGCAGTGGGCGGCGTTGACTGCTCATTTAATTCAGTTCAGTTCCACTGGGCTGTCTGAATCGCGCTTCCCAGTTGTTTGGGTTCAATACATTTGCATTACTTCTTGCTTGGTGTAGGCTCTGTTTTTGGATAGTTTTCTTTGTTCCTGTGACTACTTTTACCAGAGGTCCCCTGGTACAAAGCAGTGAAATTAGGAACTTCTTGCCAAAGGAGACCTTTGATATTGCAGCATGACATATGCCTGAAAGTGGGAGGTAGACAGCAGATTGGCTCATTAATGACTTCATTATGTCTCATAGCTCAGGTGTGCAGGTCCAGTGTGCTACAGCCTCCATGCCCGATTTGGTGCCCCTCTCTTTACCCAACATTGGAAAGCAACATATAGCCTCATGTCTGCTTCCAACACAGTGCATCCTGGAAGGCACTTACCCAACTCTGCTAGCCTGTTGATCTCTTCGGGTGGCGAGGTGAGCTCTGAACTCTGACCCTGTCCTTCCACAATGCGAAGTTCTTCCTGGGATATGCCCGAGTGACTCAATGGAACGGAAGTGAAGTCTCTCTGAACAATATAAGAAAGAAAGTAGTTACGCCAGGTCAGCGTTAAGACAATTAAAGCAAGCTCTTTACTAGTTAACACACATCAGTCCGTTCGTCTTTCATTCAGCAAATCCAAATGTACACACCATCCTATCCCAATATGCCACTGAGAATCAGCCGAATGTATGGCAAGCAAAATCAACAGTGTAGAAGGAAAACTCTCAGAGTGACAGTTCTTCAATGTACCACTCATGATCACTGTTCTGCATTTTGTGGCACTTCCTGCACCTGTTGCCCACTTACTGACATTCCCCAATTCCCACCTTTTGCCATGCCCTGATGCACACTTTTTGCAAAGACTGAATCTCCACTTTATTTTATTTTTTATTGTTTATAAAACCTTTACAACACAAAAGAAAGAAATGTTTACATTTCATCACATCTAATGTATCATCAGCATAAAACCGACATTAATAACAAGATAGTCACATACATTTTAAAACATTAGAAGTAAAGAATCAGAACTAAAGAAAATGCAAAACAAAGCAAAAGGTATAAAACGAGTATCCGTGTATATAATTTTGCGTGAAATATATAAACTTTCACAATTAATATTTCACATACATTTAAAAGGTTTAACAGGGTGTTAATAATTCCTTAATTTGAATTCAATAGATTTAAAAAAGACAGCTACAGCTAAGGTGTAATGAACATTGTCACCGTACAGACATCTACGCACCACCAATGGCTAGAGAGTAACAGTTTTCCTAGATAGCTCATCCTCATATCGTTGAGTGCTGGACAGTTCAGAATCAGATGTCGAGTTGCCTCTATGTCTTTATTCTTACAAAACCTACTCCCGGAATCTGCAACTGTGATCAATCCTCTCCACAAGAGGATTTCGTTGGTTGGTAAAATATTCCACCGAAATGTGAGGAATATTGATCTATGCAAATTATTGGGAAATCTTACCAAATAGGACAGCAATGTTCCCCTTTTTTTGTGTTCATTGTTTAGATGAATCACTGATGGATAACTGCGAAATTAGTCTGTTGTGTCAATCCAGTCTTTGTCATAAATAATCTTTAACCTTTGTAGGGTTAGCCATCAAAACTTCAGAGTTCAAGATGATCTTTTGCAAAATATTTTCACTTGACACACAGAGTTGAGCAGTAGTATAATTAATGATTTTCCCTATGAGACTTTGGTTCATGCACATATTCAAGTCTTCATACAAGGAAGCAGAGACTGGTAAAAGCTATTTTCTGTATAAAGATAGTACCTTACAATCTACCCGTGCTCGGATTGAAATTAAACCTAGCTAAAATCTTATAGCTGCAAGAGGAACACCATTTGGTACCCCCAAAAGCCTCTGCCAAATCCTAGCCTCTGCCAAACCCAACCATTTAGGAAATACATGAAAGTAAAGTTCCTGCTCATACATACGTTTTGGTATTACTTTCCATTCATAGAACTTTAATGCAGGATTTATCATTAATAGCAGATTTTTGGTGTAGAGTTTGTCTTAAATTACTATAGCCGGGGGTGGCCGATATAGAGTAGCCCAGATATGTCATATCAGATGCCGATTTAATCGCGGTTTTCTCCCAAGACCACATATGGGCCCCCTTTTCTTACTTTTTGTAAGTGCAAGAATCTTTGTTTTCTTTTGACCAAAAGGCCATTATCACAAGTGAAAGATGAAAACGCAGAGAGCAGCCTTTTTAGACCAACACAGGAGTTGTCGAACAATAAGTCGTCTGCATAGGCTAAACCAAGGCACCTTGGTTTAGCCTATGACAAAAGCGTGACAAAGCGTGACAAAAGCATAGCCGGACTCAGATAATCATTTACCTCTGATACATATAAATTAAATAATCAAGCTGGAAGGATACATCCCTACCTTAGACCAGAGGGAGTGGGGATGCAACTAGACATAGCTCCCTCTTTATTCAGCCTAACCTCAATACTAGATTTCTCATGAAGCCCTATTAGTTTTAACAGGCCGTTAGGTATACCCCAACCAACCCACTTTCCCCATAATCTTGACCGATCAACACGGTCAAAAGCAGAGGACAGGTCAACAGATGCAACATACAGGCAACCAACAGAAGTGGGCCAGGCAGATTCCTGGATGGTCCTTAAAACAAGGCCATTAAGATTTGTGTAATGTGCTTTGCGGAAGCCCTACTGGAATCTGGATAGCCTATTAGAGGTGCAAGCCCACGTTTCAAGATGTTGAAGTAGTAAAGATGCAAAGATTTTGCTATTTACATCTAATAGTGAGATTGGTCTATAATATTTTTGATCAGATTTCGCGCCTTTCATAAAAATAGGGACAACGTGGGCAGTCTGCTATGATTTAGGAAAGGTTTTGGAAGCAATAACACTCTCGAAGAGAATGGCCAAAGCATTCGCCTAGTTGGGTGGTCTTTCTTTAGAGCGCTGTTAGTAAAGCCACTGGGTCCAGCGGCTCTAAATGATTTACATAAAGTCATCAATTCATACACCTTATTCACTTCAACTGAGATGAACAAGTTACTTCTTACCTGGTAACGTTCTTTCGATGGGATGTTCCTCCGACATATTCCTTATCTTTGATATACGTTTCCAGCTTGCTGGCCTCGTACATTTTGTTTCTGTAGAGGACGCTGCACGTCGACGTCCGCCGAGTCAATGTCCCTCGACGGCCACCGTATCGGCCCCAACGTCACCATGCCCATAAATAGACACGCGCTGCGTCCGTTGCTCAGTTCCGTTTTGTAGTATAAGAAAAGACATGCCTGAATTGGTTAGTAACCTTGAAGGAGCGAAAGCTGCAACCACAAGGGAAGTTATCACTGTGGGGATGGATGGGAGGGGCGATAAGGAATACGTCGGAGGAACATCCCATCGAAAGAACGTTACCAGGTAAGAAGTAACTTGTTCTTCGAAAGGATTGTGTCCTCCGACGTATTCCTTATCTTTGATAGACTCCCATAGCAGTGGTACGTAATTGGAGGAGGGAGTGATGGTGCTATGTATCCCTTTAGGGATGGACCGAGTGTAATACGGCCTTGCCAAATCTGGTCTCTTCAGCAGTGGAGGAATCCAGATTGTAACATTTTGTGAATATATGTGCGGACGACCATGTGGCAGCCGCACATATGTCCCGGACCGGTAGCCCTCTCTGGAGAGCCGAAGAAGCTGCGATACCCCTGGTTGAATGAGCCCTGAGGTTTTGGGGTGGCTCTTTCCCTGCTAGTCTATAACATTCCAGGATGGCCAAGATAATCCACCTGGAGATGGTTTGTTTTGTTATGGGTAGTCCCAACTTGTGACCTGAGTATCCTACAAACAGCTGGTCTGCTTGCCTGATCCTAGCCATTCTGCTGATGTAAAAGCTGAGAGCTCGCCTAGGGTCCAGCCTGTGTAGCCTTTGCTCCTCTTTCCCCGGATGGGGAGGAGGGTAAAATGAAGGCAAGGTCATTTTCTGAGTAATATGGAATTCAGAAACCACCTTTGGGAGAAAATTAGGCTTCACCTGGAGGACAACCTTGTCCTTGTGGAAGATTGTATGTGGGGGTTTACAGGAGAGAGCTTGTAGCTCACTCACCCTCCTAGCAGATGTTAGTGCTACAAGTAGGACAGTTTTAAGTGTGAGAAATCTCAATGCGCAAGAGTGAAGTGGCTCGAATGGAGTGCCCATTAAGAAGTTTAAGACTAAATTTAAGTCCCATAATGGAACCTCGAATGGTTTTGGAGGGTAAACATTAGTTAGACCCTTGAGAAATTGTACCACTAGAGGAATTTTGAAATACGATGGTTCCTCCGCAGTGCGCTTGAAGATAGAAAGCGCTGCGAGATAGCCTTTTACAGTGCCAACTTGAAGGCCTGAGTTTGCCAAGTAGAGTAGAAACGATAACACCGTTGGTGTACCACATGAAAAAGGGTCGATATTCTCTTCTCTACACTAGCTGCAAAACTTGTTCCAATGGCAGCGGTATAAAGACTTTGTTGCTGGTCTTCTGGCCGAAAGCAACATCTCCATGACGTCATCAGGGAGATCCCAATCCTTGTACCTCAACCTTTCAGAAGCCAAGCGTGAAGGTTGAGGGTTCTGGTGTCTGGATAGAGAACCTGACCTCCTGTCAGGACCTCACAATTTGTATCTCACATTGGCAAGGTTCCTTGGAGAATAGGGTGTTTCAAATGCTATTCAAAGAAAGTTAGAAGGGGATGTTGTTGAAGTATTTAATGAATCCTTTTTAGCTGGTTCATATTTCCTTAACTCACTTTCATGTAGAAAGATGAAACACTCCCAAGCCAAGATGGTGGAACACTTTCCCAGCAGTGATTGGTTTATTCTGATGCAGGCAGCATTGTGTAGTCATTTAGAATGTTCCTGACAATTCTAAACTGCCTTTCATTAAAGTTTTTCATCTGGTTAGGTCATGTAATTTTTAGCTCCAGTAAATTTAAGTATTAGTTACAATTTACTAGTCTAGAATCTTTTGTAGTTGTTAAATCTAATTTTAAAAGCAAAGAGGCAAGAAAGAAGTTCAAGAAATATAAAGTTGAAGATTTCCACCAGAACCTGTTTGCTGGGCAGCTGAAGCTTTAAAAGAAGAACTGAACTAAGCTAAGTTTCTTTTTGTTTAAAAGGAAGAAGATTCAAAGACTTTAAATTTGAAGACGATATTAGACATCTTTTATGCAGTGCAAATTTATGTAAAAGGAAAAACTATTTGTTTAAAATAATAGAAAAAAAAAGTTTCTTTTTGATGTTTAAAGGGTTTTTTGACATTAACTAGGCGCGCGGATCTATTTCGCCGAGTTACTAATTCTAATTCTTGTTTTCTATCCCTCTAAATATAGTTCTATGTTTTAGTTCGTAGCGCATTGCGTCCATCGTATTTTTTGCAGCGCGGTTAGAAGAAAGGACCTTACGACGTAGCGTTAGCGTCGCGGCCATCTTGGATTTATTTTTTAATGGTATTTCCTGTGGATTGGCACATGGAAATAAGCATCCCGAAGGTCCAAAGATACCAGCCAGTCCTGGAGCTGGAGGGCCTGAAGGATCTGAGAGAGAGTTACCATCTTGAACTTGTCCTTCCTGAGGAACTTGTTCAATTCTCCTAAGTCCAGGATGGGTCTCAGTCCTCCGTCCTTCTTTGGTATGAGAAAGTAGGGTGGGAGGGGGGGAAGAGTACCAGCCCTTGTTCCTGTCCGCTGCAGGTACCGGTTCTATGGCACCTTTCTCTAGCAGGTCCATAATTTCCTGCAAGAGGAGCGGATCTGGAACTTTTAGGGAGCTGTTCCCCGGTGGATGACTGAGGGATGTGTAGAAAGGGTAGGCAGTAACCTTGGGTAACTGTCTCCAACGCCCAAGCATCCAACGTTATAGCCTGCAATTCCGTCAGATGGTGAGTTAACCTGCCCCCTACAGGTGTCTTGTGTGCGAAGGCCTCAGAGTGGTTTGGGGGCGGCTGGTGCAGATGCCGAGGGTAAAGAGGCACCTGCTGCGGTCTTAGTACCTTTGACCCGTCCACCTCGGGTGGATCTTCTGTAGGCTCTTTGAGCCGGCTGTCCTCTGCCTTTTCCGAATGCGGAATAATAGCGAAAGGACTTTCCTCTCCCAAAGGTTCCTGAGGGGCGAAAAGGAGTTTGGCGGATAGCAGCTCCTAAGGATTTTGCTGCTGCTTTAGAAGTCTGTAACTTTTCCAGACTGTCAGCCTTTTTTCCGAATAATGAAGAGCCGTCAAAGGGCATATTCAAAAGTCTGGCCTGTACATCTGGAGCAAAGCCAGACTTTCGCAACGACGCATGCCTGCGGATTGTTGTACTAGCCGCCATGGCCCTGATGATACTGTCAGCGGAATCGATGCCAGTTTGAAGAGACTCGCACATGGCATCTTTGCCATCTTGAATGATGTTAAGGAAGGCTTCCTTCTCCTCTCCATCGGGTATGCAGTCAGCCGCTGATGAAGCACAATCCCATAATGTGTGACAACCTGGCGAGCGTACAGGTGGCGTTGATGGACTTCAACGCCATACAACAGGCAAAGAAAATTTTCTTTGCCATAGAGTCGTACCTCTCGTCATCCCTGGCCTGTGGGACAGTAGGGTAAGCAGTCCTACTGCTGGATGAAGTTGCCGCTTGAACCACCAGGCTCCCTGGGGTCAGGTGTTTTGACAGGTATTCAGGGTCAGCAGCCGCTACCCTATACTTTGTCGACAGTCTTTTATTGACTGCTGGGATGACTTCGGGAGTCTCCCAATTGGATGCAATTTTTCTTTGTTGGGCTGCATGGAAGGGGACCACTGGGTCCTCCTGTGGGCCTTTGTCCAATATATCCGTTAGATCATCCTGTTGGAAAACAGGTGAAGGCGCAGACCAACCCATAAACTCAATTATTCTTGCCATCAGGGTTCTATATGGTGTTTCGGCATGTTCCCCTGGGTCTGGCTTTACAAATTCCACTTCTGGGGAAGTGTCAAGTCCACTGGCCTCATGAAGTGAGTCATGTAGTTCCTTCAGCCTCCTTTCTCCAGAGGTGAAATCCTCTGCAGCAGGCAGTGAGGATCTCTGTAAACCAAAAGTTTCTTGGTCAGAGTCTTCTCTTTCTTCATAAATTGAAGAAAGACCAGGGTATTCTGGTCTCTGAAATGGAGTAAAGCCCATCTCTAGGGCCGAAGGAGCCAAACTCGTTGTTATTGGACGAGAAAATGTCGAAGTCGTCGACGCCGATGTAACCGGCCTCGAAGGCGCCGAAAATGGCGTTGAAAAAACTGGAAGGGGTCTCGAAGAATTTGAGAGGATCGGGATCCTACTCGAGGGCATCGACGACGGTCTCGGCGTCATGCCGGAGGCCCTTGAAAACACCGTTGGCTGTGGAGCCTTGGTCCTCTCTTTCATCGGCGTCGACGATGGCGTCGAGTCGATCGACCGATGCGTCGAGGAACCCTTCGACAACGACGGTGCCTTCTTACCCGATGGCTCATGGCGCTCTCGGGTGGAATGTTTCGCCGGGTGCTGCGACTCGCAGCGTTTTGATTTTCTGGGTTTTTCACCCGGGGTATCACCCTCAGCTGTCTTCGAGGGGGTCGAGGGCGCGTTCTCGAAGACGCTTAACATTTTCTTTCTGAATTCCTCCCACTCAGCTTGAGAACTGTGTTTGGTGGGACAGGAAACTCTTTCTGGGGATACCGAAGACGAAGAATGGGACCTTCGACGTCTCTTTTCTGAGTGTCTAGATCTCGACGAATGGTGGGAGCTGCTTCGAGATCTAGAATGGGAGTGTTTGACGGCGAAGAGACGAATGACTCGACTCAGCCGACAAAACCTTCGAGGAGGATTTGGCTGACTTACCTCTCTCGAGCTTCCCCTTTTGCTCCTTCAGGGCTTTCGCCGTCATGGACATGCAGTCCTCACACTCCGAACAATGGTGCTCGGACCCCAAGCACCATAAACAGACCCTGTGTGGATCCGTTATTGACATTTTTTTTACCGCAGTCTCGACATTTCTTGAAGCCGGATTGCGGCGTCGTCGGTTCTGATGAAGAAGCCATTGAGAACGATAAGGAATATTCATCGAAATACATTTAGATAAACCTGACTGAACTGAGCAACGATGTTCCGAGGCCCCACGAAGCGCGGAAAAACGGAACTGAACAACGGACGCAGCGCGTGTCTATTTATGGGCATGGTAACGTTGGCGCTGATACGGTGGCCGTCGAGGGACATCGACTCGGCGGACGTCGACGCGCAGCGCCCTCTACAGAAAAAAAAAATTCAGAGGCCAGCAAGCTGGAAACGTATATCAAAGATAAGGAATACGTCGGAGGACACAATCCCTTCGAAATTTGTTTCTAGAGCTGTATCAGCATCAGACCGAATAACAGCAGATAATGGGATGGCTTTGCCAGGAGTATACAAGTCTGAGAAGAACTCTACCGAAGCAAATTCTTCAAAAGCATTTACCTGTTAAGTGGTTAAGGATCCCTCCTGCCCATTAATAATAGACCAAAACACACCCAAGTCTTTTTTGGTTAATACTTCAAGCATAATTTATGCATCATGCTGTAAGCGGCTTTAAAGCTAGTTGATTGTGGGGTAAGAGACGTATCAGTGCTCATTATTATTCTCAGTGCCCGTCTCATGTCAGCTTTCTTATGCGCCAACTGATCATCAAAAACATGTCGGTGTTTAATTATTTTCTGCCGTTCCAGCCTAGGATTATTTACAGCAGCAATCATTAATTCTTTGATTGTTGAATCAAAGTGGTCCACATTGAAAACTTCTATTTTCCACTCCAAAGTAGTATGACATCACCCGACTAAATTCGTTGGTCAGTATCTCTATGCTTTGTGTGGACCAAAGGACAGCATTTCTACTAGGAGTCAATTTCAATTTAATGGGACCAACCTATTACCTGCTCTCTGATTTTAAAAGGTAAAGTAAATTTGGCTCTTAAAATACAGTGATCACTAAATATATTTTCTTTTATCAGAAAATCAGAGCAACGCTCGAACATCTGTTGATCAACAAAAGATGTAATCCAGAGTGGATTTGCTAAGACTTTGAGACCAAGTATGTTGGTCACCCTGGTTCCCCCCGATCTGCCCGTTGATTATTTGGAGACCCAGGGAGGTCATGGCACAACTCCACTGCCAACCTGATTGTGATTTTGAGTCATAGGCTATAAAGTCAGGATAGTTATCCCACAGATTATCTTCTAAGGCGGTCAGTATGCAATTGGCATTCAAATCACCAGCCAGAAGAACATGTCTACAACCAGCTCTGGATTTCCATGCAGCGACAAGCTCGGCAAAGGCTGAATCTCGACTTTCTGCTACCTCTCTGAGGGAAAAAGTGACTTACCTGTGTGCCAAAAGATTTGCCGATTTACAGGAGATATATATATGTATATATATATAAATGAAATTATTTAACAGATACAAAGCTGAACAATTATTGTTGACGGTATTTAACTTGATTCAGAACAAAACTATTCTAAAAAATCCCAGTGCAGTGAGTTCTAAGATGAATCCCCACCTCAAACCAGACAGTTGAGAGTGCTTGAGCAATTTTTGCAGGCTGTCTCAAAATTCAGGGCAACAGGGCCTACATATGTCACTTGAAGGTGATCTTCATATTTCATTTAACAAAACATTCTTGATGAACAACAGTCTGTGTTTACTGTTTATCTGCTGATTTGGAGCGCAATCATGCATTCTACAAAACATATGTTGCCACTCCTGTCTTGGCCTCTCAAACTATTTGGACAACCATGATTAAATGTTTCCTAAGTCGTTGAACCTCTTTTGCTCAATTCACATGCCATCTAAAGTGCTTACACCCTTCATCTAGTGAGTGTGGATGTTTAAAAACCAAAGGAACAGGAGATTCTCAAACATTAGGTGAGAGGGGATTTTTAAGAAACAGAAGGCACAGGCACTCTTGGACCTGTGTTTAGGTGCAGTAGTAGAGGAGCAGGAAGAAGCATTTGCAAAAATGTGGGAGCCCTTCTACTGAGAACGAGCACTGCCAAATAAATGGTTCTATTCCCACTCTGGATGATCTACAACCAAGTTCTAGCTCACTCTGCCTTTCACAGAGGAGCAATTCCCATTTACATACCCATCTGGTCGCACCCAGAGGGGTTGGACCAGACTGCTAAGCACATGGATATTATCTCCTCTCAAGAGAAATAGCAGTACCTCCAAATACTTGTTTCTGCCTTTGTTGGGCATTATCAGTTAGTTGTGGCTGTGGTGCTGAGCCTCTCCAAGCAGTGAGGCGGGGGTACTCAGCTGATTACCGTTAGTAACTTAGGGTGAACCCCCAAGCTTTTCAAAATGGAAATAAAGATTAAAGTTACCCACTGTAGTGACTAGAGTACTGTGAGAAACATGAAGGCACTCTCACAACCACTCCACCCAAGCAGAGGACCCCTGGGGCCAGGGAAGGGCCATTGCTTTTGGATCCAGCCATGAAGGAGGTGGGGGGGGGGAGAAGCGAGGGAAGATTACCTGGGTGGAAGGTCCCTGGGGATTGGGGAGACATGGTATCCCCCCCTTCCCTAACACTGACTTAACCTCCCTTCCCCCAGCCTTCATGGGCTATTTCCATTCATCCCCTATTTTTCCCTAAGTACCCACCAAGTACTGAGAAGAGGAAGAAGCAACTAGGAGTAATACACACTTCCTATTTCAAACAACACTCTAGTACTGGGACGAAGAGGAGGGGTATGAAGGCATCCAATACTGGTCAGGCAAGGCAAGCCAATGACTCACACCTGAGGGGTATCAGGTAATAATATCGCTGTAAATATGGGCGTTTGGTTCGCCATAGGCAATATTTTTATTGGGGATATTATGTGGGAGCGGGGGTTTTGGGGGCGTCCCCCGCAGGGTCCATTGTGAATTTCTCCGCAAAAATATGGCGATATTTTTGTATGGCGATATTTTTGCGGCGAAATTATCACATGGAACCAACCTGAGAGCGGAGGAGTCAAGTGGTGGTTGCAGGACCGGGAGCCCTCAAATCAGTAGGCAAGCAGCTGGAGCTGCCATATAGCTGAGAAGCAGAAGGGACGCGAACAGCATCCATCTAGGACGCTGGCATGTGCAAAGAAGTGCCCGGCGAGTTAGCAGAGCCCAGGCAGTCTCCTTCCAAGGTACCGAGAAAAGCAGCGGAAGCAGCAGGAACCGCCATTGTGGAGACACGAAGAGCCGGTGAGTGTCCAGAGGACGCAGAAAGACCAGAGCGCACAGCCACAAACAACAAATGTTATCGAGGCTGCCCCATGAAAGGGGACTGGAAACACACGTGGTGGAGCTGCCCACATCTGCAACAGCTCTGGGGAGATGTGAAATCCCAAGTAGGCAAGATGACACAGAGGTCAGGAATTAACCTAAAATGGGGGGCAAGGCCTAAATTAACAAGGAGTTGCCCTTACTGTATATACTTTGTAAAATGAAAAATTAGGGCAAAACACATCTGTGGTATCATTTGGTTATAGCCTAATATGTCTGATTTCCGAAAAGACAGGAGAACAATCAACCTGTTTTTGGAAAACCACTGTGGTTGAGGGCAAGATGGGTTATCGAGAAAAAAGTTTATCAAGAGAACGTTTTTCAAGAAAAGCAAGGCTGTGATGGAGGACAGCAAGGATACAATGAAGTTCTGGCTATCCCTTCCTCCTATCCACGTCTCAACCTATAAAGCACTGATGTGCCACCTACAAAAAGGGGATAGGAAAAGAAGATAAACTACTTAATAAACTACATATATAGGCACTAATCTAACCCACTGTATGTGAGCAATCTTTTACATCAGTCCACCCTATGCTTAAACACAAACATCTTGTTATACGCTGAGTGGAGTGTGTTTTGTCTTTTTGTTGGTTTGTTATCCAAACTTGGATTGTTTGTATTTTGTGTCTTTTTAATAATCTCGGTGTACGTGGTTTACAGATAATCCCTCGGTCAGTAAAGTCATGTGGATGTTTGTACCCAAAACCATTGATGCACCGACTTGCTGTCTGGCTATTTGTCTCTTCCAATATACACACATAGCGGAAGAGAGTGGTTGACGGGCACTATTTGAACAAGGCTGGATGTTTTACAAGCAATAGAAGTAAGTAGTTTATCTTCTTTTCCTATCCCCTTTTTGTAGGCGGCACATCAGCGCTTTATAGGGTGCAGGACAAGGTATGGATGGCGGCACTATGGTAGCCGGGTCAAAGGTTCCACACTAAAATGCAACAAAGGGGTGTAATGACCCTGGCGATAGCAGCATGGCTCACAATAGCCCAGCACTGGAAACAAAAAACACCACCCAAGATATAGGACTGGCTGCAAAAAGTACAGAGGTTCGTCTCGCTAGAGTGGATGACAAACTCCAAGGGACACACAAAACATTTCGGAAAGACTGGGAATACATCCTAACCTACCTGCAAAGTGACTAAATGCCGGAGTGGTGCCCACACAATATTAGAATCCTAGACATTCTGTAACTACCACCCATACCACGGAGAACTCAGATCGCACCACCCGCGTACAGGAACAGGCCTTCCCACTGGAAGGAAAACGCATCCCCCGTGCTCCTCGGCTGGTGGAACCTGCTGCCGAATTTCTGGCATTTGGAATTTGTTGTCGTCGTAAATAGATCGAACCGGGGTCTGCCTCACTTGAGGAAGAGGCGGTCCAACTGATCCTGTCGAAGTTACCGCTCGTGGCCGGAGCGCAGCTCCCTGCTGAGGGAGTCGGCGATGGTGTTCTTGACCCTCAACAGGTGGAAAGGGATGAGGAACATCTCTTGGGCGACGGCCCAGCACGACATGTCCTGCACCTCTCTGGAGAGCACTGGGGATCTGGTGCCCCCCCTGCTTCCTGATGTAGAACATTGTGGTAGTGTTGTCAGTGAAAACTCTCACCACTTTGCCCTTGAGGGACGGAAGGAATGACTTGAGGGCCCAGAACATTACCTGCAGCTCCAGGATATTGATGTGGAGATTCCTCTCCTCCGGCAGCCACAGGCTTCTGGTGTGGAGACGTCCAGTGTGGGCTCCCTAACCCTCCAGGGAAGTGGCCGTGGTGACGGTCTCTTGGTACGGGGGGGCTCTGAAAACCTGTCCCCAGCGATGTTGGAGCGTACGCCCTACAACCTTATCGCTCGACGGAATTCTTCGTCAAGGGTAATCCTGTCTGCAAAGCTTCCGGACACCTGGATCAAATGAGGGACCAAGAACTCCTGTCGAACCAGGTAGATGCACGACATCATGCCAAGCAGCGACTTGATGGTCCGCACCGTGGCAGTCGTCAGTGCCAACAGCCGTTGAACTTTTCCCAGAACGGCCGCTATCCTCTCTTCTGAGGGAACCGCCAGGCAAGAGACCGCGTTGAGCCTGGCCCCCAGGAACAGCACGTTCTGCGATGATATCAAGCAGCACTTTGGATAGTTGACAGAGAACCCCAGATCCGTGAGCAGTTGGACGGTCCTCTTCGTGTGTTCGACAGCAATTTCCCTTGGCTTGGCTCAGATGAGCCAGTCGTCGAGGTACGGGTACACGTGTATCCTCTCCAGACGCAGATGGGCCCTCCAGACGCAGATAAGCTGTCACTGGTGCAAGGCACTTCATAAACACCCTGGGTGCTGACTTCAGTCCGAAGGGAAGGGCTTTGAAATGGTAGTGGCTGCCCTGTACCACAAAGCGCAGGAACTTCCGATGCTTCTCGTGAACATGGACATGGAAGCGTGCGTCCTCCAGATCCAACAACATCAAGAATTCTCCTTCCTCCAGTTGGCCGAGCACATGCTGCAACGTGACCATCCAGCATTTTTGGGACTTGAGGTATTTGTTGAAACACCGCAGGTCTAGAATGGGCCTCCAGCCCCCAGTCTTCTTTCATACCAAGAATTATCTGGAGTAGACCCTGGAGCCCCGGAGTCGCTTTGGAACCAGCTCTATCGCCCCTTTCCGCTGGAACTCTACAGTGTTTCCGTGGGCGAGGGTGTCCAGCACCAATCGGTCAGTGGAGATCTCCTTTCAAACGCTGTCGAAGCCCGCCAGCCCACCTCCCACCGGGGTGCATGGGTGGGGGCCTGACATCTTGGCCGGTTCAATCTTGCTTTGGGGCCTGCGTGCCGCCTTAGGAGCAACGTCTGCCACCTCCACCGAAAGCCTTGGAATGGCCCCTGTAGGCCTCCTGGGTTGAGGACCGGGAGGGTTGGTGGTATGAAGAGGACACTCCACCGAAATCCTCCGACGATCTGCCAGACTTCACGCTGGAGGCAGGAAAGGATGGGCAGTGTTGGAGTGCCTAAGGCACAGGCTGTCTCAGTGCCAGTCTTAATGGCCTGCAACAACTCATCAACGGCCTTCCCAAAGAGGTTGTCCCTGTCGAAGGGCATGCCCAGTACCCTCGACTGGACCTCCTGATGGAAGTTGGTGGCTTTCAGCCAGCCACGACGATGGAGGCAGACACCGTTCCCCCATCTGCCGGAACCCTGTGTCCGCAAAGTCTAGGGCCATCGTGATGGCATGGTCCTATGCCACCTCCCCCTCCTGAAGGACGGAACGAGCCTCGACCCGCTTGTCGTCGGGTATGAACTCCAGAAGTGGGCCCATCTTATACTACAGTTCCCTGTCGTATCTGGTTAGGATTGCAAGGGCGTTGGCTGCCTTGACTGTTGACACCGCCGAGTAGATTACTTTCCTTCCCATGGCATCTAACTTCTTTCCCTCGCTATCCGGATGGACGGAGGACAAAGATGAAGGGTTAGATGACGTCTTTCTTGCTGCTGCCGAGACCACGGAGTCTGGAGAAGGCTGTGAATGTAGGCACATGGGTGCAGACTCCAGCACCCGGTATTTCTTCTCCAGCCGATCGCTCTAGGCCAGGGCCGTGGCCGGAATTTTCATCGAAGCCAGGCCTTCCTCCAAAACGTCATCCAGGAGAGGCACGGCCAAGATTGTCTTCCTATTGGCCTTGCGTCGTTGATATAGGAAACCTTGCTTCCTGTCGCCTCTGGTGTCAACTGGAAAAGTTCTGATGCTCTGGCGACCATGGCATGGAACAACCCCACAACGTCCGGGGAGAAGCCATTGGCTGTGGTGAAGCACCCGCCGTGGTGATGTCTGTCTGTGTCTGTAGTCGTGTCCCTCCCCCGTGTCCCTGGGTGGGTGGGGACGTATGGGGGTTGATGCAGCGGCATAGGGTGCTGCTTCCTCTTTTTCGCCAGAGGTTGGTCTGGGGCCACAGGGGCTGGCGTCGGCATCAGCTTTTGAATCTCCAACACCAGGGTGTGTAGAGTCGAAAGGAAATCCAGTGATACATCCCTCTGAGGAGTTGGGATGGTCGGCTTACTGGGTCCCGCGCTGTCAGCGGCGGCAGGTCCGCCCTCAACACCTCCGTCGTCGTCCCCATCGGCGTCGTCTTCACCCACATCCTCCAGGATCGTGTGTACGGACGCCTGGTCCTTCTCGTCCGAGGAAGAAATATCCGTGCCCTGGAGTGTGGTAGAGGCCTCCTCCCCTCGACCCCCTTTTTTTGCATCCTGAGGGGTTGTGTTCGGGCTGAGGTATGCCATCCTCTTCTCTGGTGTCCTCTCCACAGGCTTGGCAGAGGCCTCCCACCTCTGGCGTAGGGACACTTTGGGCATTGCCAGGGCCTTCACCGGGTCAGCACTCTTGGCCTTCGAGAGGGCTGCTGGCAACAACTCAATTGTCGACGACTTCGCCTAGACCGCCTGGGGCAGGTCGGTTGCCTTTTCCTGTGCCTTCGAATTCTCAAGCTTTTCCCGCAGCTACACCGGGTTAGCAGATTTCATCCTCGAGGTGGAGCTGGAGCGATGGCTGGAGATAGAAGCAGATGGTGAGGATGAGCGCGCCCCGAACATCGCGGGACCCGCCAGCGCAGCGACCCCGACGGAAACGGACTTGAAGCGATTGGCTTTGTCTTGGGCCCCCACGGATGATGTGCCCTCAAAGAACTTAGAAGCCCGCTCTTCGGACCAGCCGGTCCTGGGTGCGGCATGCCCTGGCTTGCCGCACGGGGCAGAGGCCTTGGCGCTGATCCACACCGCCAACCTTCTGTGACGATCCTTCACGGATCATTTCTAGAACGCGAGTCAGATTTCACAATCTGCTTCCCTGTGATCCGGATAGACAGTAGAGGCACTGGAGGCGTTTGTCCTCTACAAACACATTCCGCAGTCCGCAGCTGGCACAGAGCTTGAAAAGGGAACTTCCCTCCACCTTCTGCTCCGACATGGTCCGGAGTGCAAAGTAGGTCCGATGGCCTTCTGGAATCTTCGACGAAACTATGACGATTCTTGCCCTTGAGGGGCATTGAAATTCCCCGACAAACGGATCCCCGCTTGTCGGTCGATGCAGAGAGAGAGCACACGGGCTCTGAATTGACAAAAATCAAAAAACGCGAAAAACACTGAAAATGAAGAGCAATACACGAGGACTCCCAACACTTGAACATGCGGTAAAAATCTGGAGGACTTCCTGACAGTCCAGGAGCCGCTGGATCGTCCGCCGGAGGCAAGGGAATCCTTGTCCTCATCTCTGTGCATAGGGTGTGCAGTGCTAGCAAGATGTCCTCCGACCTGTCTGCCGGTGGTGGCATCGGTTGCGACGGGAGCATCGGCAGTGGCGTGGTGTGGTGTCCTCCGGATCCTCGCCGACCTGCCATTCTTCGTCGGCTCCACCGTCACTCTCCACGTCCGCCTCGTCGGGATCCTTCCCGTAGGCCCTGACCACAATGAACTTCTTGTGTAGGACTGACTTGAAGACCGATCGCTCATCCTCGGAGGAAATATCTGATATCGCTAGGACTATCGCAACCCCCGCACCCCTTTCTTCTCAGCCTGGGGATTCACGGGGTCTTTTCGATGGGCTGGAAAGACGATTCCCTCCAGTATGGCAGGGAAACTCTAGGCTTAGAGGTCGTCTCCACTGGGGCCGCATCTGCGGGCTTTGCCAGGGACGCTGCCACTCCCTCAATCGAAGCCTTAGCCAGGTGAATCTGGGCCTTCACAACCTTCGGCGCGTCTGAGGCCTTCACTGTGGAGGGAGGGTCACCGCCTTGCTCGCCCTTGGCTTTCTCCGTTGGGGTCAACCGGGACTTCTCCCGAAGCTTACCTGTATTTTCTGACTTCCTTTTCGTCGAGCGGGAGCGTTGGCACGCGTTTGACGACGTTGGCGATGCTGCGCCCAGTCTGCCAGCCGAGGAACCCATACCAATGGCACTCCCGGTGCCTGCGGACTTGCGTTCTTTGCCTTATGTTGGGCCCCCGTCGCCAGAGCACCCTCAAAGGTCTTAGAAGACCGCTCAGACTTCTTCTTGGGCAAAGTACGTTGCCTGGGCTCACCTGCCGCCGGGTTCTTCGCCTCCAGCCAGTCAGCAAGTCGTTTGCGACGGTCCTTCATGGTTCGGACGGACATGCCCTTGCAGAACGCACAGTCCTCCTCCACGTGCGACTTGTCAGAGTGCAGGCAGTAGAGGCACCGGGAGTGCTCATCCTCCTTGAAGACGTTCTGTAGTCTACATCCTGGGCAGATCCTAAAGAGCTTGGATCCAACAGGCGTGGAGTCTCCTTTGTCTTCGGCCATATCCACACGGGGTAGGCCTCAAAGATCTTCCGGAATCCTCCTAGAAGGGAAATTTGATGAAATTTCGCCCTTGAGGGGCATAGAAATTTCCAAAACGGGTCCCCGTTAATCGGAAGATTAATCGGTGGAGCTTGAGGCTCGAATTTACCGAAAAATAAGAGTAAACTCTCTGAAAAAAACGCAATACACAGTAAAAGCTCGAGAGCTAAGCACGAGGACTCCCAACACTTGAACGTGCGGTAAAAATCTGAAGATGGCTGCCTAAGGAGGGGCTTAGGTAGAGGGCAGTCATTGGCTGGGGGCAGTATGACCCAGAGACCAGTGATTGACTGTTAGGAAAAAGACAGTTCAGAAATGAAACTGAAACTGATTTTTTCTTTACCGAGGATTCCCAGCCTGATGACGGGGAATTTTCATGAGCATGTGAATCCATGCCAGACCCCATGTTGGAGAAAGAATACTGATGAAAATACATCAGAGTCGAAGACTCGATCACATGTTCCTAAAGCAGCGTGTTGAGCGTGTGGAAAAAAGTAACTAAGGTATGGGGGTAGAGACGTGGTATATATTGGACGCCTGACGTCACATACGGAGTAAACTATCGAGCACCGAGCTTGGTCCACAATGCCCCCTTTCGAAGTTTTTCCAAAGCAGCAGAGCTGGATGAGGCCATCTATCAGATGAGGAATCAGTGGGAAACATTGAACAACTCACGCTTACTGTCTATATTAAGTGAAGAGGTCTACTCGAGAAGTCCACCAATGGAAAAAGATCTCCTTCAGAACTTCCTAATAGCATTCCCACGCATGGGAGGCCAAGGTCTGCCTGCTCAAGGCATCCACTAAGCCAAATGAGAATCCATTGGAGAATAACACATTACTTACCTGTTAGTAATGTACTTTCTGATGGATGTTTCTCCCACGGATTCCAGTTCTACGATACCCGATCCACAGCACAGCTGTTCTTCAGAAACGTTTCAGCCACCAGTGGGCACAGCTCTGCGTCGGTTCTGTCCGACTCTTCGACGCACCAGGGCCAGGATATAATGAGGTGCTAAGTCCCATAAGCTCAGGTCCACCATTTTCCCCTAGCACTGTGACAATGAAGGATCGTGGAACTGCAGGTAGGGAGGGTGATGAGAAATTTGCGGGAGGAACATTCATCAGAAAGAACATTACAGAGAGGCGAGTAATTTGTTCTTCTAACAGATTTCCTCCTCCCAGTGATTACTCATCTATAATACACTCCAATAGCAGTACGGAGATCTGGAGGAAGGCAGAAAGCAAGGACACCACCTAGACCAGAAAACTCTGGAGGACCGCCCTACCAAAACGGGTGTCCTGACCTGAAAGTGAATCCAAGCAGTAATGCTAAGCAAACCTGTACAAATATGTCTACATTGTTGCCTGATCGATTATCAGCATGGGGATGCTCTTCTCCAGTGAAGAGTTGGTTGCCACTCCTGGTCAAATGAACTCTGGGAACCTTAGGTACACCCTTGCCAGCCAGAACTTAGCATTACGAGATGCAGACAATGATCCACCTTGACAGGGGCTGTTTTGTCACAGCCCTGCCAGCATGGTCACCAGAGTATTCAATGAAAAGCTCGTCAATTTTCTGGCCTCTTGTCCGAGACACGTAGCAGCTGAGGGCCCGCACCGGGTCAAGCCGATGGAATCGTTCCTCTGATTTAGAAGGGTGAGGCAGAGGAAAAAATACAGGAAGATGGTCTTTTTAAGATGAAAATCAGAGACCACCTTCGGAAGAAAGGAGGGTCACACTCACATCACCTTCTCTTTGGAGAAAACCCAACAGGGAGGTTTAAGAGACACTCACCAGTCTTGAGGAAGTGATGGCAACCAGGAAAATCATCTTAAAGATGAGCTACCTAATAGAACAAGAATTGAGGGGCTCAAACAGAACTCCCATAAGGAATGTTGAAAACCAAATTCAAAACCGACACCGAAATCACAAACTGGCATGGAGGAAACAGGTTACACAAACCCCTTAAGAATTGCATAGCTGTGGGGATTGGGAAGAACAAGCCCTGTTCCGGGGACCTCTTTAAAACAGGTACCCTTTTACAATGCCCCACCCCCAAAGGTGTGCCACATTCTCAAGTGCTGTTGACCACATCTTAGATCCTTGAACACGGTCATACAACTACACCAAAAATTGACCTTAGTAAGAGGGATTTGATTCAGCCTTAACACGACTGGTGGTGAACCTGATATGTTGATATGGGTTAAGATGACAAAGGTAATTGTGCTGCTGCGAGTAGGGCTGCATGATGGCTCCTTATTCTGAGGCTGATCAGAATGGTTGATAATCTCGGTCATGAAGGGGGGTGGAAAACCGTATACGTTGCGCCCAGCTCTATTGGTCACTTAGATTTTGATAACTTATGAAGTAAATCATTGCAATTGTTGTGAAGAATGTCTCATAGGGGGGCATGGCTACAAGGCCATGTACGCAGTCGTGTTCCTGGAGGAGCTCCATCCGATCCTGCAATGATCCGAATAATAGCTACATACAGAGAGGGTTATGATAACTGAAATTGAAGGTGCATGTCTCCAAAACTGCGTGGCGAGACCGGAAAGCGTTCTGGAACCGGAGGACACCGTAGCTCACGAGCATTAAGCCCGAAGAAATTTGAAGCTGTGCGCGGACAAAGGATCCAAAATGGCGGACTACTGCGAACAAAGGACCGGAGCTCGCAGATGAGACAATCTGATCCACACGAAGGCGCTGGGAGCAGTCCTGCATGGATGCGTGAGCTCCGCGGTGGATCGGAGGTTTAACACCCCAGCAGGCTGGACAGAGTGACTATAACAAGGTTTCGCGATAAGAAGCCGCACGATCGAGGGATCTGCGGTGCCCGGAAGGCGGACGGAGGAGATCACGAGCGGAGGCTGGAGGATTGGTCCACAGCGGGCATCGAACAATGTAAAAGCTGCTCTTCCCCCAACATATTAGCAAACAAAATAAGGGAGTGAGCGAAGCCAACACGTGACAGGTGTCGTACCGGTGTGCCCGGGATAACGGGATACAAGGTAGCAAGAGGGCACAGATTCAGCACCAGAGCGCCTGATAATATATACTGCAGCGGACTGGTGAAACAGTCTCACAAGACTGCAACAATGCTACAGTGTTGCCATAGTGAACGGAGGCTGGTGGATGTAATGCGGAAAGGCGAATGGAGAGGCTTCTGGCAAATGGTGCTTGAAGGCAGGGAAATGCAGGCGCTTACTCAGGCCACAGAATGAGATGGGAGCCTGTGGCAGCAATAAACATTGAATCATAGTGTAGAGACCGGGGGAGGCCTGTATGAGTGTAAGGGCCACTGATCACGGAGAAGAAACACTGGAGGGGGCAGCGAAGTGCCTCGTGATGAGGAAGAATGGGTTTGAGTATATGCAGCCGCAGCCTGAAGACTGCAGTAGCACACCAAAAGGCACACTTACGGGAGTCCACCCGGACCTGCTGAGACAATAGCCCCTGAACAACTACAGTGGGCTGACGCTTGGGTGTGCCAACAGGATAACCAGTGAACCACGAGGGATCGGGCCCTAACAACAAGCTTTTACACCAGGTGGCCAGACACGCGCCCGACTACGTGATAGTGGACCCGCTACCACTTTTCACAAAGGACCGACTGACAAACCTGTCTCACTGGGGGGGGGGGGGGAGCCAAATCATGGACTGTCGCAAAGGAAGGACACTGCATTGCCCCCTTGGTAGTAGAAGACTCTGGCAGTGAGGTAGACGCCAGCTACTCACCACGTGGCACAGGACAGGAAGAAAAGATAGCAGAACCGGACTAGTTAAACCAGCACACAGGATGGTGGCGGGATAGCAACATGAAAGGGGGTCCCCACCGGAATACAAGGCCACACCAATAAAGAGGTGCAGAAGGTGGACGCAGTAGTCCAGGAGAGGCCAAGAGAAATTATGTGGCATATTTAGCTGCACTAAAACAGGAATAGACCATAGCGCCAACCATAGCGCCAACAACCTGCTAGATAGATCACCGCTGGGCTCTGAAGACGCATACAGTGACCGGTAGAACAGTGGGGTGTTATAACACCCATATTGAGCCTGGTCGGACACCGTCTGCTTGGACACAGCTGGCTCAATTAGTCAAGTGGCCTTGGGCTATTCTGCTACATGGCCTAACGCAAAGAGGGGAAGCGATACTGCATGTCTGCAGGCACGTTAACGAGGAGGCAACGTGTAAGGTGGCAGTGCAGGGGGCCCCACTGTAAAATCAGGTTACCTACGCGGAAAATACCCGCACAGTCGAGGTGACTCAAAGGTTGAGAAGGCAGGCCACAGTGGAAGACTTGGGCAGAGACCTGCTGAAGCACCTGGTAACCGGCACGGCCACGTAACTGAAGACAGCGGAGTGATCAGCTGAGGTGTGATGGTGTCCAAACAGGTTAAATCGAAGGCAAAACAATCGTCCCTGGACATTTTTACCAAACCAGACCAGACTGAGGATGTAGCAAAGCCAGTACAGCAACACACGCCAGGGAAAATACTCGCGCCAAGGAGGGACCAACAAATCCTGGATGCCATCGCCGATCTGAAATCAGCATGGGAGTCCAAACTAGTCGCGGCCATTGCAAAGTTGAAAACGTCCCTGGAATTCAAGATCGATGCTGTGAGTGTAGATGTTAACCTTCTCAGGCAAGACGAACGCACAGGAAGATTGGAAAAGGAGGTAAAGATCAACACAGAGTCCTGCACAGCAAGTGCGAAAAAAATCTACACATTACAGCAACAAGTGAGTAACCTGGAAAGCAGAGCCGAAGAGGCGGAAGGAAGAGCATGCAGCAATAACATACATATAGTGGGGCTCCCAGAAGGAGAAGAAAGCCCTGACCTGACGAACTACATCGAAAACATGTTGCTGCAAGAAATAGGCAGCAGAGCGCTTACCTAGGGGTTCACCGTGAAAAGAGCACACAGAGCCCTGTCCCGGAAAACGCCACTAGGTGCTCCGCCCAGGCCGATCGTAAAGATCCTAAACTACAGGGACAAAGAGAAAATTCTGGAGCATTTCCGCAAAGGAGGGACGATATGCAGAGCGTCAGCGTCTATTACAGCGTACCCGGATTACACCTTCCTAGTACAAAAGCAATGCCTGAGTTTCATGGCGATCACAAGGAGGCTGCGGGAAGCAGGCCTGAAGTATAGACTGCTATATCCAGCAAAATTGAAAGTCCTGCATAAAAACAAAGCGTTTTTTTGAGAGACACCTGAGGACGTAGCGAATTGGATGGACAGAAGCCACTGTGTAAGAAGAGGAGGATAGGAGAGAGGCGGGCGGAGTAGGAAACGGATGAGATGGGAGACCTGAAGATAGTGACCTGGAACGTCACAGGGCTAAATAATTATATTAAACGGAATAAGGTCATGATGTACCTGAAGAGACAGAAACTAGATATTGCCTTGTTACGGAAAACCCACTTGACCAAAGATAAGCAGAAGGTGGTGGCGGGGAAATGGAAAGGGACCACCATAGGAGCAACGTACTCAGTATACGCCAGAGGGGTTGTAACGTGGATAGCACCACATGTTCCGTTTAAGCTATTACAGTCCACCATAGAGACAGACGGGTGGATGGTGTTAATAAGAGGGTTAATAGAAAGAAGAGAGGTGAGCATCATCAACGTGTATGCCCCGAATCAGGACACCACTGGCTACTTCAGGAACTATATGTCAAGCTTAGCCTGTATATGGATGGGGCAGTTATAGGGGGGGGGGGACTTCAACTATACATTGGACCCCAAGCTCGACAGATCAAATGAGAAAGTTGAGAGGCCTACCCCAGTAGCTAAGGTCTTTAAGCCCTATTAAGAGATTTTCGGCTAGTGGATGTGTGGAGAATGCACCATCCACAGAACAGAGAATGGCGGTATAATACAGAAATTACATGATGCAGAAAGGAACGTTGAGTCTAAAATGCGGGAGGGTGGGAATTCCACAGAGGATGCTGAGACCATACGCCAACTACAACAAGATAACCGAGATCACTGCAGATTACTAGCCTGGTTGTATAAAAGTGAGACCCCCAGACAAACAACCAATCAGAGCAATACAGTGTAAGGATGGGCTAATACAAGATGCCCATGAAGGTGTGAACAAATGTTTTTTTGAGTACTACCAGCGATTGTACACAGACCTTACCGAGGGAGAGGAAATGTATGCGCGGGAAACACGGATAGAGATTAATCTTCCCAAACTTGAGGCAGAGGAAAGAGAGAATTTAGAGGCTCCAATTACATTAGAAGAATTAGAAGGAGTGATTAAGCTACTACCCACTAATAAAGCCCCAGGGGCGGATGGACTCCCAAGTGAATTTTACAAGACATAGAGGTCAGAATTGCTCTCTCCGATGCTAGCAATGTTAAACGAGGCGTTTGACAAGGGCACATTGCCGGAGTCCCCCAGAGAAGCGATCATCATCCCGCTCCTTAAACCCAATAAACCAAGCACAGACTGCAGATCATATAGACCACTATCAATGCTCAACAAAGATAGTAAGATATTTACAGCAGTGATGGCCAATAGGTTAAGACCAGCTATAAAAAACTCCTACATCCTGACCAGACGGGGTATGTTCCGCACAGGAGTATATCCGACAACCTTAGGAGGCTCCATCATGTTATAGAGCAGACAAAAAGGAGTTCCCAAGAGGTAGCAATAATCTCATTGGATGCAGTGAAAGCCTTTGACTCAGTCAAATGGCCTTGGTTGATGGCTGCTTTGGGGGAATATGATATTGGGCCCCATATTTGAAGTGGGTCCAGCTGTTATATAGCAAACCATTGGCTCGAATCAGAACGGGAGTGACCATCTCGGAACAGTGGCAACTTAGTAGAGGCACTAGACAGGGATGCCCGTGGTCCCTGATGCTTTTTATTTTAGCACTTGAACCCCATGCGATATAATTGAGGCAGCAATATGGAGAAGTGGGTTAGTACGAAGGGAGGGCAACATCTGATATCGATGTACGCGGATGATATGTTTCTCAGATTCAGTCTGATCCTTGTTATCTCCACCAACCCCCTCCTCACCTGAAGTCTTTATGACTGAGGTACCGTCCGAATCAGAGTCCCAGGATTCATCCGTTAGTATCTCCTTTCTTCTCTGTCTCCAAGAGTCGTTGGGCTTCTTGGGCGTCCTTACTCCTGGTTTGGTGCGATGGGTATGGGCTCCACTAGAGGCCACTTTGCCTGAGATGCAATTTGCCTGGCAGTGGGGACCCCAGGGAGCCCACCCCAGACCAGGGAAAAAGCCTTGCCGAAAAAACCCTGGTAGGTTGTGATATCTTGCTGGGACTACTGGTCCCAGAATGCACTGAGATACTGAAGGAGTAGGCAAAGTACACAATGGCTCCAAATAAACACCCAAGAGAGCAGCAGCAGGATACTAGGAGTCCGGAGGGCTAGGTTGCAGAAGAATATCAGGTTCCTCGCAAGAACTGCGAGTTAGGAAAGAGGGAGTTCCAAGAAGGTAAGGTAAGCAGTAGACAGCATACAGCGGAACAGCCGTCCGAGAACGGCAGAAACGGAAAAGGGAAGCCGTTCGGAAAGCGGCCAGGAGGAAAAAAAGGAAAACACACGAGCGCTGGGAAACACTTTCCAATATACTGGAAGTTGCAACGCAAGTGCGTTAGCAACTTCCGGGAATATAAAGTCAAAAGACTAGAACGCGCATAGCGATTCCAAGGAAGGAGTCTGTCTTCTACCTTCTTTCCAGTCTCCATCTTGGGTATAGTCTCCACGGCGGGCGAGTCGTGACAGTATGACCCCTTTTCAGGCCTCAACCCCCTGGTTTTCCGGGATGGAGGTGATGGAATCTCCGTAGTAGACGAGGAGCAGAAATGTTCTTAACTGGTTCCCATGTGCATTCTGACCTTGGGTATCCCTTCCAAAAAACCAGGTATTGTAGTACACCTCTTTTGTATCTGGAATCCATGATGTCGGAAACTTCATATTCCTCAGTGGTCTCTGGAGACTTTTGAGGGGAGCTTTTTGTCTTTCGTGAATGAGGGTCCTCAATATATGGTTTAAGGAGTGAGGTATGAAAGACAGGATGAACTCTTTTGAGAATCGGGGGAAGGTCCAGTCTAAAAGCCACAGGATTGATCTTGGCTGAGATACGAAAGGGCCCAAGATACCTGGGTGCAAACTTTCCTGGATGAACCCATCTGGGTAAATACTTGGTGGATAACCACACCTGCCTTCCTACTTCCCACTGAGGATTTGGGCTTCTTTTTTGATCTGCCCATCTTTTACAGTCTTGTCGAGCTTTTGCGAGATTGGATTCTGATACTCGATGCATCCTCTGTATGGTATCCAGTAGATGATCCACTGAAGGTGTGTTTGTAGGAGGGATACCAGAGAGAGGTATATGCTTTGGGTCGTAACCATAGGTGCACTTGAAAGGACTCATGCCTAGGGAGGTATGTCTAGTGTTGTTATAAGAGAACTCGGCCATGGGCAGAAGATGGAACCAATCGTCTTGTTCTTGGTTACAAAAACACCGTATGTACTGTTCGAGAGTGGCGTTCAAACGTTCAGTTTGCCCATTGCTTTCCGGGTGGAACCCTGAGGAAAGAGATCTCCTGATTCCTAATATTCTGCACAGAACTGTCCAGAATTTGGACGTGAATTGAGCGCCTCTATCTGAGACTATATTGGTGGGAATCCCATGAAGCCTGACTATGTCCTTCAGAAAGACTTCTGCAGTCGTGCTGGCAGTAGGGAGTCCTTTAAGAGGAGAAAAGTGAGCCAGCTTGCTAAAGGAATCGATTGTGACCATTATGGCGGTGTGTCCACAGGATTCTGGCAGCTCCACTATGAAATCCGTGGATATCTGTTGCCAAGGTCCTTCGGGCTGTTTTTCTTGTTGTAGAAGTCCTAGGGGTTTGTGGTAATCGTACTTGTTTTGAGCACACACAGGGCAGGTCTTTACATACTCCTTCACATCCTTAGCCAGGGAAGGCCACCAAAATTGGCGAGATGTTAACTCTAGTGTGGCTCTTTGGCCCTTGTGTCCAGCAGAAGGAATATCGTGACACCAGGACATTGCTTGTACTTGGAGTTCTCGGGTTGGTATATACAAAGCTTCCTTTTTAAAGAGAAAGTTGCCCTTCCCTTTCAAATCCATTTCTGAGCTCCTATTGTTCTGTTGTTCCGCTTTTACCCGTTGCAAAAATGTGTTTATGTTGACGATGAATGTCTTCCCTGCTAACATGAGTTCCTGTTCTGGTAGATCTCCCGAATCTTCACCCATACTCCGAGAAAGGGCATCTGCCAGAGTGTTGTCCTTTCCTGGGAGATAGGTGATCACAAAGTCAAATTGTGAGAAGAAATACGCCCACCTAGCATGTCGTGAGTTGCGGCATTCCATCTTTTGAAGGACTTTAAGGTTTTTATGATCCGTACGGACCAAAAACGGGACTACAGAGCCTTGTAGCAGATGTCTCCATTCCTCACACGCTTGTCGGATGGCCAGGAGTTCTTTTTCTAACACGGAATAGTTGCGTTCACTAGTGGTCAACGTACGTGAAAAATAAGAGACAGGATGTTCTAAGCCGTCTTCCTCCTTCTGTAGTAATGCTGCCCCGATAGCACCGAGGGAAGCATCCGTTTCCACTATGAACGGGCGTGTTTGATCTGGTTGTCTGAGGATCGGAGCTGTTACAAAAGATCTTTTCAAAGTTTGGAAGGCTTGTTCAGTGCCGGAATCCCATTGGAATTTAACCCCCTTTTTAAGAAGATTGGTGATAGGTAGAATAATCTCAGAGAAATTGGGGATAAACTTTCTATAGAAGTTCGCTAGTCCTAAGAATCGTTGGATTCCTTTGACATTAGAGGCTACAGGCCAATTTGTAATGGCATCCGTCTTGGCTGGATCCATCTGTATGTTATCTGCAGATAATATAAAACCCAAATATGGTACTGTGGGTGCCTCAAATATGCATTTTTCGGGTTTAGCTAGTAGACTGTTTCTCCTTAAACGTTGTAAGACTTCTGTTACCAAGACACGATGTTCAGCCAGGGTGGTAGAAAAGACAAGAATGTCGTCTAGGTAAACGACCACTGAGGAGTAGAGCATATTTGAAAACACATTGTCCATGAATCGTTGGAATTGTGTCGGTGCATTGACTAGTCCAAAAGGCATTACTCTATATTCGTAATGTCCTAGAGGTGTCCGGAAAGCCGTCTTCCACTCATCCCCTTCGCGGAGTCTTAAAAGGTGATAAGCTCCTCTCAAATCCAGCTTGGTGAAGACCCGGGCCCCCTGGACGGCTTCGATGATGTCCTTCATTAATGGCATAGGGTATCTATCTCGCACTGTAAGACTATTCAGACCTCTGTAATCTATACAGGGACGTAGTTCTGTTGTTCCTTTCTTTGGAATAAAAAAGAGAGAAGCCCCTGCTGAGGAAGATGACTCTCTAATAAGGCCGTTCTCTAGGTTGGTGGCAAGGTACTCTTTCAGAGCTTGCTTTTCCGGTAGTGACAACGGAAACATTCTCCCGAAAGGCACAACTGCTTCCGGTGTCAGATCAATCTTGCAATCTTCTCTGCGATGTGGTGGTAGAAGGCAGGGTTGTGTGTCTGTGAATACATCTATGAATTCCTGATAGGGAGCTGGTATCATGTTGACACTGAAGGAAGGATGCAGTGTTGCTTGAATGACTGGGGTGATTTCTGTAGTTAAGCAGTGTTGACTGCAGTACTGTGATTTGAAGTCTACTGTATTCAAACTCCAATCAATGTGAGGATTGTGCTTTCTTAACCAGGGAATACCCAGTATTACCGGAAAATGTGCCGCCCTGATCAGATCGAATGAGAGGTATTCCTGATGATTAGCCATCTTTATCTTCAACTCCTGTGTTTCGTGACTAATTGGGCCTGATGTTAGTGGGGTACCATCGACTCCTTCCACCGGTATAGCTCTGATCTTCGGTCGTCTGGGTAAGAGATGTTCCTTGGCCCACTTGTCGTCCACAAAGTTGCCAGCCGCTCCACAGTCTAACATGGCTATGCACTCCACGGACCCTGTCGGCTCCCATTCTATTAGTATCTTGATCACCATAAGACTGCAACAGTCCAAAGCCGAAGGCTGCGCTAAGTGACAGGGATTTATGGTGTTCACCCCTTCCCTTTCCCTGTTTAAGGTTGGGGTCCTTCGTTTCCCTGTCTTTTGGGGGGTACTGCAGGACAATCTCTTAATAGATGGCTGTTCGACCCACAATACATACACAAGCCGAAGTCCCTTCTTCTTTTGCGTTCGGTAGTAGATAGAGGTCCACGTGTGGTTCCAATTTGCATAGGTTCTTCTGTGGATCTCTTTTCAGGCATCGAAGAGGGGTTTGGTCCTGATAAAAAATTGCGTGGTCTTCTTCTTTCTGCCTTCCTTTCTGCCATACGGAACTCTACTTGTAAGACTAAGGAGACCAGGTCTTGGAAAGAATTAGGTCTGGCAACTCTCGCCAGTTCGTCCTTAATGTCTTCGTGGAGTCCTCTTCGGAATATAGTCTGTTGGGCAGTTTCGGGCCATCCTGCTTCTGCAGCTATCCTTTGAAATCTCACAAGGTACGTTTGAACATCCGATAACCCTTGTCGTATGTCGAGTAGATTTTCAAAGGCGGAATACAAGACCTCCGGTCTCTCGAACCTTTCTTTTAGTCGTTGTGTGAATAGGCCGTAATCAATGAGAACCGGATCTCAAGTAGTAACAAAAGGCGTAGCCCATGCCAGAGCGTTGCCTGTCAGATTGGATATCAAGAACCCAACCTTAGTTCTGTCTAATTCGTAGGTCCTGGGGCGAAAGGCGAATTGGATTGTGCAGGCATCCAAGAATTCTTTTAATTTCTTTGGGTCCCCATCATATTTCCCACCCGACAAGGGAAGAGGGAGTAGTTCTCCTCTGTTATCATCCCGTTGAGGTGCCCGTTGTCCCAACTGTTGAACCTGTTGCTGTAATGCTGTATTGTCAGCTCTTAGGGACTGTACTTCAGCCGTCAGGGCCTGGATGGCATTTACCATTTCTTGGTATTGTTCTAGGGAGGCCATAATCTCTGGGCGTTGCAATCTCTCAGATTCAGTCTGATCCTTGTTATCTCCACCAACCCCCTCCTCACATGAAGTCTTTATGACTGAGGTACCGTCCGAATCAGAGTGCCAGGATTCATCCGTTGGTATCTCCTTTCTTCTCTGTCTCCAAGAGTCGCTGGGCTTCTTGGGCGTCCTTACTCCTGGTTTGGTGCGATGGGTATGGGCTCCACTAGAGGCCACTTTGCCTGAGATGCAATTTGCCTGGCAGTGGGGACCCCAGGGAGCCCACCCCAGACCAGGGAAAAAGCCTTGCCGAAAAAACCCTGGTAGGTTGTGATATCTTGCTGGGACTACTGGTCCCAGAATGCACTGAGATACTGAAGGAGTAGGCAAAGTACACAATGGCTCCAAATAAACACCCAAGAGAGCAGCAGCAGGATACTAGGAGTCCGGAGGGCTAGGTTGCAGAAGAATATCAGGTTCCTCGCAAGAACTGCGAGTTAGGAAAGAGGGAGTTCCAAGAAGGTAAGGTAAGCAGTAGACAGCATACAGCGGAACAGCCGTCCGAGAACGGCAGAAACGGAAAAGGGAAGCCGTTCGGAAAGCGGCCAGGAGGAAAAAAAGGAAAATAACACACGAGCGCTGGAAAACACTTTCCAATATACTGGAAGTTGCAACGCAAGTGCGTTAGCAACTTCCGGGAATATAAAGTCAAAAGACTAGAACACGCATAGCTATTCCAAGGAAGGAGTCCGTCTTCTACCTTCTTTCCAGTCTCCATCTTGGGTATAGTCTCCACGGCGGGCGAGTCGTGACAATGTTGCAGTACCTGAAGTATCCTGAGGAAAACCTACAGTGTATTTTGGAGGTCATGGAGCGATATGCGATGCTGTCAGGCATAATTGTTAACCCCAAAAAATCTAGCATATTCCCCCTCAGTAGATATGTGGGATTGCCACAATATAAACTGCCGGTATTACAGATAAAGTGGGAAACTGAGACGTTCAGATACTTGGGGATAGATGTACACCACAAGGTTGAATTTGAACATAAGCAAAACACAGGAGGTGGTTTCTAAAATTGAGAATAGCATGATATTTTGGGCCAAGCTCCCCTTGAGAGTGGCACTGTTCAAGATTGTGGTACTGCCCAGGCTGCTACACTATTTCGCGAACATACCATACATGATATTCAAACGATTATTTGCTAAAGTTCAGGGTATATGTAGAGGGTTCATATGGCACAACCCCAGGAGTAGAATAGCGTTATGGAAGCTACAGAACCCATATGAACATGGGGGTATTAGATCGCCCAATTTTGAGATGTACTATCTGGCTAGCCAACTCCAATACGTAGCAAGGTGGTTATCGGAGGATCCCACTTCAGAGTCCAAACTGTTAAAAGCCGAGTGTACTCCTTATTTTCTGAATGAATGGATATGGCTGCCGATATCGCAGCAGGAAGAAGGGACAAGACTGCTGGATCTGGGGTGGAAAATATGGCGAAGAGCCTGCCAGGTAATGGAGAACCCGCTCCCGTGCTCCCCCCACAGGTGGCGCTAGTGGCAATGAACGGGATGGATGAGCAAATGAGGAGGATTGTGAGAAGGCAATGGGAACCGAACAGCATAACAACCCTCGGGATGTGTGGCAAGACGGGGAGGCAGTAGAGTTTGATACACTGGTGGAAGGCACAGGATTAGACCAAGGGCAATACATTACATACGCTAGGCTGGTTAAGATCATAAAAGGTACGTGGTCAGAGACAGTTGACCCGTCAGCCTGAGACAGCCATAGAAACATTTTATGATGTGTCAGACGGAGGCCACAGGGTCTCCCGGATATACGAACTGTTAATGTCTAAGGTAGGGAAGGAGGTGATCCAGATGAGACAAGATTGGGAGGACGAGGCTGGGGAAGCAATGGGAGACGGGTTGTGGGTAAGGGTACAGGGATACCATAAGAAAGTATCAAGGAACGTGAGATTACAACAAATTCAGTTATATGTTACCCACAGAGCATATATGACTCCTAACAAGATAGCCAAGTTAAAAACGCGGGAACACAGACATGTCCAAAATGTGGGGAGATGAATGCAGGAATGGTGCATATGTTTTGGGCATGCCCCGAAATAAGGAGATTCTGGGGGGCGGGGGGAGGCCCGTCGCATGGCAGGGATGGAGATAAGTCTCGATTGTGGACTACCTGTGGGCGTGCATGTTGGGGAGATTCCCCAGGCCACGTAAACTGAGACACGCGAGTAAATTCAAAGACCTGGCGTACATACTGCCTAAACGCAGGATAGCAGTGAGCTGGAAAGCAAGTAGTAGACCGAAAGTAGAAGCCTGGTGGCACGATCTTCAGAAATGGGCGGATGCAGAAACAGTGGTATGGAATGAAGCTGTAAACAGAGGGGGGAATAAGAAGTGGACACATTGATAGCCTGGAAGCAAATAGTAGCTACACTGTCAGGGTTTGACCGGGCAAGCCAGGAGGAAGATAGCTCTTCAGGAGGAGAGGAGGGAGGGATGCGCAGAGAAGTGGCGGTAGAAGGCTGAGGCGAGGGGTAGGCTCGGCGTGGGGGGGGGAGAGAAAACAACATGAAACTGTACATAAGAATTGAAATGCATATTTGCTGTCACACTGTATGGTCATTGATTTGGTACTAATAAAAATTGTTTAAAAAAAATGAATGTCTCATAGAAGCTTTTGTCAATTTGAATTGCCTTTCATTTGCTTATTGTATTAAGGACTTGCACACTTAAAAAGAAAGGTTTGACTCACTAATTTTGTGTGTAACGTGTTTTCCACTACATAGGAGCGCATGTGGATCCTTCTCTTGTTCATTTTGGCTAGATTGGCTAATAATGTTATTTGTTTATTTGTAGCCCAATTTTGTTGGTGAACCTAGACAGAAAGCAAAATTGCTATGCGCAAAATTTGCATCCTCCTATGCAAATCTTTACGTAGGCCATTTCGAGCTAGAGCACGCCTGGTGACATGCAGCCTTCACAACACACAATAACATCGTCTTATGGGGAAGGTACATTGACAATGTCCTAATAATCTGGAACGGAGAAACAACCACTCTCAAAGAATACTATGACTACCTCAGTTCAAACCAATACAATTTGAAATTCACGATCAATGACAGCCCTACATCCATACACTTTTTGGATTTAGAAATGTATGTCAAGAATGAGAAAATACACACGACTCTATGTGAAACCAACCGCTGGAAACACAATACTTCATGCGGATAGCAATCACCCTCAACATGTTATCAGAAACATACCCTATGGCGAGATGCTCAGGATCAAAAGAAATTGTACAGAACAACAGGAATACGAAAAACATGTCAAAACCTCAATGACAAAATTTGCAGCAAGAGTCTATAACCGTGGACATCTCCACAAAATGAAATGTGATTTTGTTTTGAAAAATGCACAGAAATGCTGTTTAACATTAGACAAATAGTGATATCTAAAAGATTCGTTTTTTCTACTTCATTTTTTAATTTCATTGAAATGGTAATGCCGAATGTGAGGCTTATCCCTCCTGAGGAACTGTCAGTAAACAACTGACAGAGAAACATGTGTCGAGGATTTCATTTCAAGTTGATATTTTTTTTTAAATTAAAGGCATTTCAAATTGAAAAAAAGCTTCTATGAGACAATTCCCAAAACCTAAGTGACCAATAGAGCTTGGCGCAACGTATACAGTTTTCCACCCCCCTTCATAACCGAGTACACCACAAATTGCTCTCCACATTGTGTCATACCCTCACGCTCTTCACTACATTGTGACTCACATCCAAACAGTTCACAACATTGTGCAAACGAAATCCAGTTTCCTAATTTCATTTATTGTGACACATTTCAATCTCTCTCCATTTTCAGCCCCTTAGAGACAAATTGTCGAGCTCCATTCCCTGTTTCACACAATAAGCAATCTCCAAATTATTAACTTCCTAACCACCCACAATATGTTTTCAAAGATGATAGACTTGATAGAGGATTTCTACCTTGTTGAAGTAGTCATTGTCAAAGGAGATCTTTGCAGTGCCTGACTGCCGGACACCAGAGCCATAGTCAGGAGCCTCTTCATCCCCTGTAAACCGAGATATAAAGGCAATTTACTTATTTGTTTATTTTACATAACATATTCAGCACAGAATGGATGCTTTCTATCACAGGAAACAAAAGGTGAATGATACATTTTACCACAGTTAATGGATGCCCATCATAGAACTAACATTAACAAAATCATTAATCACAAACATCAATAAGGCATGAAAGAACTCTCCTAAAATGCGGGCATCATTCTGGCTTGCATGTACTGCATAGCTATAAAGTTTCATTGCAGTCTGCCAAGAGACCAGGGTATTGCAAAAGTTAACAAAAAGGAACCATTTTTAATCTCAGTTTTCTCTGCAGCATGGTGTAGAGGTAGGAAAAGCAGAACAAGTTACAGGAACCTGGAGGAATGGCTGCATCTGTAGCATTCAGAGGAGTGAAGCCTGGGCTTCAATCCACAAGCTCTGCTACAGAACCAAGCACACACAAAAAGGCACAAAAAACATAGCCACATTTACTCTCCTGATGCTATTCCTAGATGGCATCCACATGGCTAGTCACCTTGAAATCTCCTAGGAAATTAGACATGCAAGTTTTCTCTATTAGGACATCCTACTTAGATTAACATCCTTGAGTCCCTTCACTGAAGTTGTGGATTCTGAAATTCTCTTTTTATTTGTTTATGTTTTTTTAAAATACCTGAGAGAACTTTTATATTTCAATTTCTTTGTTACATTTCTCATGTATTTTTCTGCACAGAGAAAAATATTCGGGTCCTGTGAGGGGTCAGTAATGCGAGGCGGACAACTGCTTGTGTTGTTTTCAGAATTAAAGCTTTTATTAAAGATAAAAATTGAAAATAAATCCTCGCTAAACCTAACAAAACTGTCTGTCACACTAAACAAAACATTCAAAGTAAATCATAAACAAAATAAAATGAGTGAATAACCAATAACCAGTAATTTGGATGACCTTTGTTAGGCAGAAACCTGTGCAGTTCCCTTAGGGACCACTGCAAAAGGTTTAAGACTACAGGTGTTAGCAGTAAACCCAATTGGTACCAGTCTGTACCACCCAGATTTACCTGGTAGCTGTGGCTGAGCAGTCAGACTTCTCTCAAGAAGAGTTAGGCAGTATATAGACTATGCACAATAGGGCTAAAAATACAGTAGCCCAAGCAAACACTGACCAGAGCTTTGGTATAAAAGTATATAATTATTTATTTAAAAACACACTTGTAAAAATACACTGGCACTAATATGTCAATCAAGTTCAAACAGTCACTAGAAGTATATACACCTCCCTTTTGTTGGACAGTGGGGAGCTTGCATTTGAAGCGGTGACTTTGATGTTTGGGAAGCAGCGTGAGATCAGACCATGTAAACCGTTAGCTTGATAAGAACGTGGGACTTTGAAATAACATGGACTGTGTGCATTTAAAAATTACATCTAGGCACCACAGGTCAGCGAAATCCCAGTGATTACTCGGACTATCTACAGCCCGTAGCCTGGTTGGCATTCGTTAGTGATAAGGAGGCGCACCACGAAGCACCAGTAAGCACTGTTTACTGGTTGGAACGGCCGGAGGAGTCTGAGGTCCTTTTTCATGTGTTGCTGCTGCCGTGCCGCCAGTAGGACGTCTTTGACTGCAACACCGTGATTGCCTGAAGCGAGCGTCACTGGCTCCGCCCCCTGCCTGCTCTGTCTTCCTGTTTCCGCCTACTAATACCCATGGTGCAGCACACCTGCACGTGCACCACGAAGCACCAGTAAGCACTGTTTACTGGATGGAACGGCCGGAGGAGTCTGAGGTCCTTTTTCATGTGTTGCTGCTGCCGTGCCGCCAGGAGGACGTTTTTGACTGCAACACTGGTTGCCTGTAGGTGACTACACAGCGTTCTTGGGCCGTATTTAAAACGTTATTGGCCACTGGATTTGTCCACAAATACAGACTTAGGGACACTTATGGACACTTATGCTATCCTTATGTATGGTCTTTTAGACTGTAATATTGAATTATAGTAAGAAGTATCTGGCAATTCTTTTTTTCTTTCCTTGAATTGCAGCAAGCGTCACTGGCTCCACCCCCTGCCTGCTGTCTTCCTGTTCCCGCCTACTACTACCCGTGGTGCAGCGCACCTGCGCGCGCACCACGAAGCACCAGAAAGCACTGTTTACTGTTCACTGTGAGCAGTGCGTAGTGCGAGGTGTTGGTTTAATGTTATCATTTGTTACTTACTGCTTTTTGGTGGAGCACAATTGTTGACTTACTATGGTGGAATAAGATTCAGTGTTGACTTATAGCTGGTAAGAATAAGCTGTGACTCTGGTGGTCCTGTTACATATATGTGCTATTTGGATAGACGTAACTGATTCTCTTCTCCACTGAGGGTCACTCTGCTTAAGTGGGCTTAAGTGGGCTACTAAGTTTATCTCAATCTGTCTTTTGTGATCGGAAGATGGGGAAAAAGAAAGCGGGCTTTGCAATGAAAGATATTAGAGCTGATTTTTTTAATGCTGTCAGCACACGTCGTGCGAGTTTGGCGCGGGCTGCTGCTCTTCCTCTTCTGGTTATCAGTGATGAGGAAGAAGCTTTGCTGCAATGTGCGCAGGATTGTTCCCCTAATTGTAAAACGATAGAGGATGCTATTGATCCCTCGCAACCACTCGTTGTAGATGAGGAACTACCAGAGTTTTTTGCGGGGAGGGATACTATCTTTGTGGAAGAGGTTGTTATGGAGGAACCTAATGTGATGAAAGAAAGCAGCTTTTGTTACAACGACTTTGCTGATACACCATTTAGTCCATCAATGGAGGCAAGGCATGCGTTAGCCTCGGATGCTATACCTAACAATCTGGCGTCTGATAGGGGTGTAGGATCAGATTTTATTGCAACCCTAAGCATATTTAACAGACTGCTTCTATCGGAAATGAGAAAACAGACAGCAGCTCTGACTAATTTAACTACAGAGCTCTTGAAAATGCCTCAGTATATAACTGAGTCTTTTGCTGAGGCAATGAATAAAGGAATTCCCAGTATTATGGCCCATGTCCAAGGGCTACTAAGGGACAAGGTAAAAACTGTCCTGGATAAATCTGCTTCACTGGAAGAGATAATCATTATTCCATCTACACAAATAGCTGGAGGTGGTATACTCTCAGAAAGCTTGATTAATGAGACACAGGCAGAGGCCACTGATATTGGTAATGAAAAAAATGGCTCAATGAAGACTCAACGACGTCTTTGAGGTAAAAATTTCCAAACGACAGAGTAAGACATTGGCCAAATGTTAGGGAGAATTCTCTGTTTAGGCTGAATTTCCTAACCTAGTGAGTCCCCCAGCAGCTTTGCTGGATTTCTGGAGTTTGTTTTTTCCTCCTGCCAAGAGTGAGACTCTTTCTCCCACTCTTGGACATGATTTATGGTATTCCTTTGAATGTTAATGTGTTTCATGGGCTATGGGGTCTTTCACTCCATAGGGTCTCATATGTTTTTCTTATGTGTGTTACACAGCACCCTCCGTGCAGTAACACATGGGTGTCATAGTGACCCCCCAACATAGACTCCATACCCTGGGACTGACTACTGTCTCCCAGGGCATGTAAAGTTCCCATTGGCTTTGCTAGTCCCAAAGTACGAACAGAAACCAGTACAAACCATCATATTGTGGACGTACTGGTCGGGGCAATTCGATTGCCCGGGGTCTGTTGTTCGAGGGGGCACGTCTCCGTCCCCCCTGATCAAGTTTTGGCTGGTGGCAGTGGATACTACTTTTTATATTCGACCGCAAATATATCTCTATGGGATTTTCCCATTGTTCGAGGCTACCAACTTTAATTATTTAATTCTTATAGCCTCGAACATACCGCCGGTTTATTTATTTAATATTAATTACCCGTTGGTATTTTCTACCAGAACTCGGTTTTAAAATGGCGTTTGTGTTCGCCTCTGTAACTCCAAACCAAAGGTCGAGCCCTTTGTTCCACTTTTGGCGGGCTTCTACACCAAAAGTGGTGCCACTCTGTCTGGGTACCACAGGGGGTGTGGGAGGGGGTTTAGGCACCCTCGACTGAGTTACCTTGGTAACTCAAGTCGCACTCTGGTGTGATTGGCCCAAGTGGTGAGCCGGCCAGCTCACCACTTAGCATGCTTGATTGACAGCTAGGCTGAGTGAATGGGTGTGTGCTGCATAAAAGCAGTGCTTTTGGGACTGGAACTTCAGAAGTCGCCACAGGACCTGAAAATCCGACGAGGGAGAAGCTGAGCCGACCTGCTACGACGACACCACTGGTGGAGCTCTGCTGAACCGACTCACCACTTCCCAACGACAGAGAAGATCTCCCGGCTGGAGAGTCTTCTTCCCCTCACTGGTGGGCACAACCAGTTTACCTTCTTTTTCTCGCATCCCAGGACGTCTTGTGGTCAAATTGCCCGTGCCAAGCACCCCGGCAACCGGATAGCCACTTACCACTGGACCGCGAATAAAAGGACCGCTCCTTTTAATTGAGAACTCTGCAGCTGGTTTCTTCCCTGGCAGTGCAACGGACTCCTGCTTTCCTCCCCGATGAGATCCTCTCTTCCCCCGGATGAAGCACCGACTTGCACCCGCTGCCAGGAACAACTGCCCCCGCTGGAGTATTCTCACCATTTTAAGGTACCGTGTCCGCCAGGCCTCCCTTTCTAAAGATTGCTACAAGGTAATAATTATCCCTTAACCTTCTGGACTGGGCTGGCCGCCTTGACCCTCTAACTGGTCCCTTTCTTTTTGGTCCAACTCTTTCTGAACTTATTGCGAGACTTTTGGGCACTTTGAACCTTGTGACCTTGGACACATTTCGACCGGAGCCTCTTAAAGTGGGTCCGGCTTTGTAACTTTGCCTTTACGGTTTTAACCTGCCTTCTTCTCCTACTGTGTTCTTCCGAAAGTGTTGGGATCTGTTTCTATCTTTGCTCTGCCTTTCTCTCCCTTTTAAACCGAGTGATTGGAGTGCCATCTTCGTTAAGCGCTCACCGCTGTCTGAAAATAAGTGTTGCTTTACTTAAGACTTGTCTAGCTAATCGTTAAAGGGAGTGTATACCTTTTAGTCACTGTGTTTTTGAACTGCTTGATATTAGTGCCAGTGTGTTTTATTAGATCTGTTTTTAAATAAATAATTATATCTCGTTTACACCAAGCTCTGGTCAGTGTTTGCTTGTTCTACTGTGTTCTTTTGACCTATTGTGAATACTCTGTATACTGCCTAACTCTTCTTGAGGGAAGTCTGACTGCTCAGCCACAGCTACCAAGTGAATCTGTGTGGTACAGACTGCTACCAAGTGGGTTTACTGCCAAACACCTGTAGTCTTAAATCTTTTGCAGTGGTCCCAGAGGGAACTGCACAGGTTTCTGCCTAACACCAACCAAAACAAGAAAAAAAAAACAATGCGGCTAGAAACAAAATGTCGCAAAAACTTATAAGAAAAGTGGATCCACAACAGTTAGCCTGTGAAGAGGGTGCACTGTTTTTGAATCCTACTTTGACCCATACAAACTCAGGGGCTAATGCTCTGACAACAGCTATCGTGATGGGACAAACAACTGATGTTGAATGTAGTCAAAGGGCCGTTTTTACAGAAGGGGAGAATACTTTGAGTGAAGCCTTAAAACAAAAATCAGATGTCATGCATCAAATTTTTAAGGGTCCCCATTCTCTTGACTTTAGTAAAGAAAACAAAAACTCAAAGGGTGTCTGGGGTATCAAACACCATGTAGGTTGCACTACTAACAGTGTTCCCAAGGCTGTAAAACTGCCGCACCCCATATTACTGAACTCTATTGGTCACACTAGAGAATCAATCTATGAAAGGCAACCTAAGGTCTCCACTCGTGTGAAACAATCAGAAATTACAGTAAATACTGGTTTGGGTAGTGTGGACTGGAGTAGAAACAATGATGTTGGGAGAACAGATTGTAATTCCAATGCTAATAATGATGTGAATGGGGAACGTGAGACTCTCTTTCCCAATCCCATTCATGAGACAATTGTTGGGGCCCTGGGTACTAATGAAGAGGAAAAGGAGAATGAACTTAGGCGTATTGTTTTGAAGGTGTTGGGTGAGAATCACGCCTCTATGAATAATTGTACCTTCGGAACCAGCCAAACGAGCCTGCCTAAAGGTGAGGCGCCTGTTTTAACCCAGGGGTATGTACCCAGTGGGTTGGGAAGAGCTGACCAGGGGTCGGGAAGAGCTGACCATGTGGTTAAACTTCATGAACACAAATCTGATAATGTGGTTTCCTCATCCGACAACATGGACACTGATTTAAAACAACCTGTTTTTCCTGATATCCCGGGTCTGATTTTGAAAGTACTATTTGAAGACCAGGGTCACATCTCACTAAACAGATCTTACATTTTCTCTATTAGCTACTATACCTGAACTTAGTTTGATCACTTCTGCGGATATCACTTTGGTTGATTTTATTCACAGGTTCTGTGGAGAAGCCCGCCAAAAAATTGGAACAAAGGGCTCGACTTGGGTTAGAGTTTCAGAGGCGAACACAAACGCCATTTTAAAACCGAGTCCTGGCAAAAAGACCCAACCGGGGAATAAATATTAAATAAATAACCCGGCGGTATCTTTAACATTGCACCAAAAAGTGGTGCGTTTAAAATGAATGGGAAAATCCCATACGAAATATTCCGGTGGAATATTTCGCGTGGTATCCACTGCCACCAGCCAGAAACTCGACAAGGGGGGACTGGACAGTGACCCCTTGGAAAACAGACCCAAGGGCAATCGAATTACCCCTAACAGTACCTCCACAATATGAGGGTTTGTACTGGTTCTGTTCACAATTTGAGACCAGTAAAGCCAATGGTGACTTTACATGCCCTGGGAGACAGTAGTCAGTCCCAGGGTATGGATTCTATGTTCGGGGGTCACTATGACAGCCCTGTGTTACTGCACTGAGGGTGTTGTGTAACACACTTACCAAAAACACATGAACCCTATGGAGTAAAAGACCCCATAGACCATAAAACACATTACATAGACAAAGGACAATCTCAAATCATGCCTAAGAGTGGGAGAAAAAGAGTCTCCCTCTTAGCAGGAGAAAAAATGAAACCCCAAAAAATCCAGCAAAGCTGCTGGGGGACTCACTAAGTTTGGGAAATTAGCCTTAACAGAGAATTCTCCCTAACAACCTTCACCTGTCCTGGGCAAATCCCTTCCACAGGATTGTCAAAGTCAATTTCCCTAAATGTTCAAAAAGAAAAGTAAAGTCTTGAAACAGTTCTTGTAAGTTCCAAATGAAACAGAAAGTTCACCAAACAAAAATACACTTAACAGTTCTTCAGCTTTCTGTTGAAAAGTTCCTCTTCCAATTCCAGCCAAGAAAATAGCACCAACGGTAATCCTGGATGTCTTCCCACCAGGATTGTTTGACCACGGTGTAAAGAATAGATTAGCCACTTCCTCTACAACTCTACAAGTGTCCGTAACCTCTGGAGTAAATTTGATATAATTGTCAGGCTGCTTCTTCTTGGGTTGTTGCTTTCCTCTTGACAACCACCCTTCTAATACTGTTACTGTGGAAACAGACTCCTCGGTTCCAGAGTATGCCGCTACTTCAACCAACTTCAATGTGACATCCACTGACGGTGTTATGCACAACCACAGTTCTGGTATTTCTGCTTCAACTTTATACTTCAGGGTTATTAGGAATTTTCTAAAAGACAAGACACTTCGACCTCTAAAGTTAGGCAACACACTCTTCTTTTCCTAAGCTCCAAGCAAAGGGCAGTCTCTTTGCTTCTTCTGTCTGCCTTACTGCCACAATGATAACCTGTCTCTGCTTCCAGACTGACTTTCCCTCCACTTCAAGAGTCTCAGCATTCCAGATTATTTGTCCAATCTTTTTACAAGCACCCAGCTCCCTTCCCCAGCTTTGTTCACACCGTCTTGGTCCCACAGTAGCTACCTTGGAGCTGTATTGCCACACTTACAACTGTGACATTGCTATATGAAGTTGGATCAGTGGACAATGGACCTTTAACAACTTCATCAGCCAGGTGGATACGTTTAAACATGCTTTTCTTCACTATAGAAAGGGTTTGCCTCTTGGCTTGGGTAATGCTTGTCCTTGTTAATATAACAACTTCTGAGTTCAAAGAATACTTGTGCTTAGTGTTACAAAGTTCTATCTTCAAAAGAGAAACAGATCTAGGCACCCACAAATACTCTTTAAAGTATATCTTTAACCTTAAGTGTCTGTAAATGTTTGTATTCCTCATGAACTGCCAGCCTCATGCTCTTCTACTACTGCCAGCCTTTCAGCTCCTGTTCCAGATTCTCTTCCCTTCCCTCTCCTGCTACAGCCTTTGATGCCTCTTAGGTGGGGCAACTGATTTCAGGTGCAGGTCATTACTGTCAATTGCCTGACCTTTGCAAGAGCTGTTAGACATAGTTGCCTTTCCTTCACTTCTACACGCCTCTTCGGCTCTCTTCTTCGTCTCAGTCCCTATAGGATTCTGGGACATGTAGTTCACTTTAACCAAGTTAGATTTTCTCACTTCTTTAATTTGGCAAAAAGCCATCAAAAGGGAGGAATTCTGGAGAAAGTTAAAAAGAGGTTCCTCCCAGTCTTCCTGGTCTGATCCCCACCCCCATGTGATCATCCCGCAGTACACCACTGTCAGGGCCGGGATTAGAAAGTGCCTGCCTTTCCCTGGTCACATGAGAAGGGTCCCAGACCAGGTTTCTGGTGAGAATCCCTTCAGATTCTTCACAGTCCCCAACTTTGTATTGATAAAGAGTATAACATTCTCATAAGAGCAGGGATTCCCATAATGCTCTGCACTAATTACTGTCTACTAAGTCGTGTGGTTTTTGCTACTCAAGTTGAAAATCTAGAAATGCTTATAAGTGTTTTATGAGCCTCCAAAGGTTTTTTTTTTTTAATTGCTTGCTTTTGATCTCAAGTCTTTCACCATTCTACTGCTTCATAACCAACAACAGTACAATCTTGTGAACTTCATGCTGTAAAGTTTTTAAGTTCACAATCACAAAAGAAAAGGAGCAATTACTTACTGGTAATGTTCTTTCTATGGATTCTTCTCTGGCAGATTCTTCATCAGATAGATATCCTTCCTGCATCAACAGCTCAAACTTTTTCAGGGGGTGTATACGACTCGACAGACTCCTCTTGACTCGACCGTGCCACTCGTCGGCTCCTCTCATGACGTCGGCTGTATTATATATTATGTCACTATGCCAAACAACCCTCGGCCCGTACCTCAGTTCCCCACCTTTTTTACCCTTGAGCTCAGCAGCAGCAGAGAAAGAATCCATAGGTTTCGGTTTGAAGACAGCCCCCAAAACTTTTTTATTGCGAGGAACGGAACCATATTGGAAGCAACTGGATGGCAGTACTTATGCCATGAGGCATTGATGCATCAAATTGTGCCCATCCCCTATAATCACCATAACTTATATTAGCAGGTAAAAACCAAATGCAGACAGCTGACCACTTTCACAACGGGACAGGATGAGAAGGTTAAGAGGAATCCGCGGGAGAAGAATCCACAGAAAAAAACATTACAAGTAAATAATTTCTCCTTCAATTAATTGCATCCTCCTGCAGATTTCCCATCAGATAGACTCCCAAAGTAGTACAGAGTGTGAATGGTGGGTAAAGGCCCAGTACACCACTCTGCAATGCAGATAATGCCGCCACACCCCGGGTGGAATATGCTCTGATGCCTGGTGGCAGATACTTACCTGCTCCCTAATAACACTCTGCGATGCAAAACATTATCCAGCTAGAGATTGTCTGTTTGGACACCCCCATAACTTTTTCTGGACATAGAGAAAGCTACGAAGAGTTGGCCATCATGCCTAAATTCCGCTGTCCTAGCTACGTACAATATGAGTGCTCTCTAAGGGTCCAGCCTGTGTAGCCTCTCCTCATCCTTAGAGGGATGTGGAGGAGGATAACAAGATAAACAGTATATCAATGCTCTGAGACACGTGGAATTCAGAAACCACATTTGGCAGAAATGTAGGCCGCCCCTTGAGCAAAGCCTTCGCCTTAAAAAATGGTAGGAAAGGTGGCTTGTAAGATGGAGCCTGACACGTTTTGCTGACGTGATTGCCAACAGGAAAGCCATTTTCAGGGTAAGCAGTCGAATAGGGCATGAATGCATGTGCTCAAACGGAGCCAACATAAATGTAAAAAAAAAATTAGGTCCCAGTCCAGAACCAAAAACTGAGTAGGCAGGACCCTATTTACAAGGCCTTTCAGGAATTGGGTCATTATCTGGATCGCAAAGAAGGATCCTTCTTTGGGGAGAAAAGGCTTCCCAACCAGTGTGTCCGGGACTGCTCTGATGAATTGGAGCTTCTGTGTTGGTGTGACATGGGACTAAGGGAAATTTAGGGAGATGACCAAATTGTGAAGCAGAGAGCAGGCTTCCTCGAGCTGTGTCGATGTCTGCTCCGAGTCCTTCCCTGAAACAGCCAGTCGTCCAGGTATGGGAATATGTGAATGACTGATCTCCCGCAACCACTACCATCATCTTGATGAAGACCTTGGGTGTGTAGATTAAACCAAAGGGGAGCACCTTGAATTGATAGGGAGTGTTCTTAATGACAAATCTTAGAAAAAAAATGACTGTGCTTCGGATACAATGGCACATGAAAGTAAGCGTCCTGAAGGTCAAACGGTACAAACCAGTCCGGGAGTTGCAGAGCCTGGAGCATTTCAACGTCACCATCCTGAACTTGTCTTTCCTCAGGAACTTGTTCAATGCCCTAGGATCCACGATGAGATGGAGGCCTCCACCTTTCTTGGGTACCAGAAAATAGTGAGAGTACCAGCACAATCCTCTCTGCCCGGGTGGCACCTCTTCTATTACACCCTTCAGTAACAAGGCTCTCCGTTCTTCCTGGAGCTCCTGTTCTGGTTTTTGTGTTGGGGGGGGGGGGGGGAGGGGTGGTCTGTCGGGAGGTTTTCTTACGAATGGTAGACAGTCACGCCCCCCACCCACCATTCGACGAGCTACAAAGCCCAGGCTTCAGATATTATCTCCTTCCACCAGTCCCAGTGCTCTGGAAATTCTCACACCAACCAGAGAAACATGTGGGGAGAACTCAAAGCGGCTTAGTGGGTGTCACCACCCCTGCCACTGCAGTCTTCTGGCACTTCGAGGCTCATCTGCCCCATCCGGAAGAAACTACTCTGCCCTTGCTTGGCTTGCAGGAGCAGTGCCCACTTTCCAAACGGAATGTACCATCTGTAGCCACTACCCCTAGAGGGGTAGCTGAAAGATTGCTTTACTGGTTGCTGCACAGCTAGGCCTAGCGACTTGGCAGCCAACTTGGAGTCCTTTAACTTACCAAGGATTCAGAGGCCTCCGGCCCAAACAGGTGCTCACTATTGAAAGCTATGTCCAGAAGTTTAGCTAGGACATTCAGTGAGAATGCTGACCTGTGAAGGTAGGCTGTCCTCCTTATCACAGTGGACATACCCATTGCCTGGCTGATGCAGTCTGCAATGTCCTGGCCCGAACTGCAGTGCTTGGCATGTCACCTCCTTGCCATCGTCATTGATAATTAAGGATCCCAGCTTCATTTCACCAGCTGGGATGTGCTCTGCTGCTTCCGCAATAAGCCTCCATAGACCATGAGAATATTGGCGAATGCGCACGATGCATTGACTGCCTTCAGTGCCATGCTTCCAGAGGCGAAGATATTTTAGTCCAGGGCATCCATTTTGTTGAATTCCCTATCTGTAGGGAGATTAGAGGTGCACGTGGGTGGTCTAGAGCTCACTGTAGCGGCTTGCACCACTAGGCTTTCTGGCGTGGGGAAGAATGACAGGAAAGACTTGTATTTTTTTATGAGTTCTGCGTCCACAGCTGGTGTGGAACATGGCCTTTGCCAGAGAGTGGGAATGGGTTCCAAGATGGCCGAATTAAACAAATGCCATTTCGGTTTGCGCTCCCTTATCCTGGACGCCCGTTAACTCATAGACAGACAGGGGTTTAGCCGGGGTGCCTAGACGCAAGTCCTCAACTACCCTTTTGACAGTCCTTCTGTACTGTGCATTAGGGTGCACATAAGGGGCGGGGTGTTGCAGATCCAAGTCAGGAGAACCTGCTTGCGTCATTCAATCCTTTGGCCAGAGCAAGCAAATCTACTTGGTCAGAGAAGACATTGTCCCCTCCGGTCAACCTACCCGCAGGCTTAAAGCCAAAAGGCACTTCGCCCCTGTGTCGTTGTCGTAAATCAACCAGAGTGTCGAAGAATGCAGATTGGGATTTGCGAAGAAAGGAATGATATACTGTCGCCGCCAATGGCGTCGTTCCTACTAGGTCTATTGGTGCCAGTGCATCATGGCCCAACGGCGATAGCGTCGGATTCTCGGTCGTCGTGGTCGAGCACGAGAGCATAGAACCAGACATGGCCACCTTGGTGCCAGAACCTCCAAGCAAAAATGGTGGTGTGTTCGCCCTCAGCGTTGAGACAGGAGTCGTACCTGTCGCGGCTTTCTGGAAAAGCTGGAGCATTTGTCCTTGATCGCCTCCCACTCGTCCCTCGACATGCCCGGGGTTAGGCAGATCTTACTGCATGCTCCTCTGACGAATCAAATTTGCGTCTGTCCATGGCGTCGCTCATGTGGGATGATAGGATGATGAATGGCTCCGGGAATGCAAACGTTTCTTCACCTTCTTACGATGCCTGTCCTCTTTTTCGGGCATTGGGCCTTCAGTGTCTTTTCTCGGCCACCTGAACACACTACAGACTTTGATGGAGCCCATCCGAGCACCAATTTCACTGATCGCTACCATAAGGGACTTCTGGTTCATTTGTTGGCAGAAACCGCACTCCTAGATAAGGTATTAACCCAGACACTACCATGCGGGTCGGTGATCGACCTTTTCAAGTTGCAGTCCTGGGCAACGCTTGAATCCCGAAATCCTTAGGGCCCTGCAATCAACGAACGTCAAACTAAACATTTTTCTCACACGAACATTCCCCAAAGCAGCGTGAGGAAAAAAGTAACTGGTGTACAGAGGCTTAGTGATGTAATATATATACGGCCATGTTACATCCGCAGCTGACAAGTAATACAGGTGAGTCAAGAGAAGTCGGCGCTAGATGTCGAGTCGTACTATGCAACCTGTCGAAAAATGTTCTGAGCAGCCGACGCTGGAAGACCATCTCATGAGGAATCTGCGGGAGAATGCAATCCATTAAAATTGACTTACCTCCCGTAATGATGTTTCTGGTGAATATTCTTCAAGCAGATTTGTCATCTTCTATATACTCTGGCAGCATTAGCTTATTACGGGTACAACTATTTTCCAGGATGTGGCAACATGCAATCTCCAGGTCAAGTTCCATCGACGCATGACTTCAATGTCCATATATATAGCTCGCAACATGCCCCGTCACTTCAGTTCATGTTGTCTTTTTCCTTTGCTTAGCCGCATTGGGAAATCAGCATCACAGTTTACATGAAAGAGCTCTTCATCAGAGGGATAGGATGGAGGACGATAAGGAATCTGTGTGACGAACATTCATCAGAAAGAACATTACCGGAGGTAAGCAATTTGTTCTTAAAAGGATAGTGGTCTCCAACAGATTACACATTTTAGATAGATGCCCTAAGCAGTATATCCTGGAGGAGGGGAGAATGAACCCAGAGGCAAAGATAATATTAGAATGTTTTGGAGGACTGCCCTGCCAAATCGGGCATCCTGGCCAGACAGACTTCAGCAAAAACAAAAGATGACGGCTTGAATGTTTGGAAGGTTTTGAATAAATCATAAACATAGGCACAGCTCTGAGAAACCCTCCAGACAATTGTTTTTCAGCTTGCCACGCAATTATAGAAGGGGAAAGACCATATGCAAATCAGGCTTGGATCCTCGACAAAAGAAGCAGTCCAGCTCTAAATGCTAGGTCACATTCCTTCTGCACGAGACCACAAGCATCCCTAGACATGTTTCAGTCTTGTTGGGCATCATAAATGAGGCAGAGCAACCATAGGAAATCCAGGGCTGGCAGGTATTGGGCGTTATGCAATTTGGTGATCATCTGCAGGTTGTGAAGTGCCCTCTCCTCGGGAGGAAAAGCCTTGCCCGAGGCAGAATCCAGTACCGCTCCAATGAACTGGAGCGTTTGAGAAGATCTCAGCTGAGACTTCATTAAATTGAGGGAGAAGCCCAGTTTGTGGAGGAAACAGCAGGTGTGGTTGAGATGATCCAGGACTTGATTCGGAGACCGAACCCTGACTAACCAATCGTCCAGGTAAGGAACGCGCGAATCCCTCCCTTCCTGGGACTAGCTGCCATCTTGGTGAAGATCCTCAGAGCAGAGGTAAGCCCCAAAAGCAGAACTCGAAACTGGTAGTGAGTGCTGCCTATGATGAAACTCAGGTACTTCCTGCGCTTTTTATGGATTGGCACATGGAAGAAAGCATCCTGTAGGTCGAGTGACACCAACCAATCCTGAATTTCCAGGGCCTGGGGGATCTGTGAGAGTGTTAGCATCTTGAATGTGTCTTTCCTGAGGAACTTGGTCAAAAGCCTCAGGTCCAAGATGGCTCGCAGCCCTCAGTCTGTCTTTGGGACTAAAAATAGTGCGAGTTGCACCCCCTGGTCCTATCCTGAACAGGTACCAACTCTATGGCGTGTTCTCCAGAAGAGGAGAAACCACTGCTTGTAGAAGCAGTGTGCCTGGAACAGGAAGTAGTCCGGCCATAGGGAGCTAATCTGGCGGGCGCTTTTAAAATGAAAGGCAGTACCATTGGGAGACTACCGGAAGCACCAATGCATCCGAAGTAATGGCATACCATTCTTGCGAATGTTGTGACGGAACCCCCCTACTCGTGTCTTGTGGCAGAAATCCTTAAAGTGGTTTTGAAAAGGGGGCTGCACTGGAAGGGACACAGAGAAGCGGCCTGTGTCTTGCCTCCTCTACCTCTCAAAGGTCGATAGAAACTGCTCTGGCCTTGCCCTTGAGGGGCTGTTTGCCGTTTTGTTCGTAATTGTAGAAACAAAAAGGCTTGTCCTTCCATTGAGTGGAAGGTTGAGCAGGTTGCCGAATCGCCGGCCATTAGGACTTTGCTGCAACCTTGGTTGCCTGCAATTTCTCAAGGCTGCCTTTTTACCAAAAAGATGTGAGCTGTCAAAGGGCATATGCAGCAACTCCGCCTGGACCTCCGACGCAAATCCAGATTTTCTCAGCCAGGTGTATCTTCATATGACAGAGCTTGCTTCCATAGATCTCCTGACACAATCGGCCGTATCGAGGCCTGACTGCAGGGATTGGCGCATAGCTTACTTGATTATGTTGAGGAAACTTTTCCTCATTTGACCATCTGGGATGTGCTCGACTGCCACAGCCATCACAGACTAAAGGATGTGTGTGTATTTTGATAGCGCACATGAATCATTAACTGCTTTGTTTGTCATACTGCCAGAGGCAAAAACCTTTACGCTTGTCATCCCTGTCAGGGAGTAGGGATGGATAGGCGCTTGCCTTATTGCTCACAGTCACAGCCTATACTACCAGACTTATCATGAGCTTCATATCGGTTCAGCAATTCTGGGTCAGATAGAGCTGGGTTCCCTGTTCAAACAGATAAATGGGACAAATATGGGGGCTACATTTGCACCAGATATCGCAAACTTATACATGGATAACTTTGAAGAAACCTTCCTGTACCAAGATCAAAAGCAATGGGCCCCAAAAAATGATCACCTGGAGACTCTACATCGACGATACCCTGATGATATGGAGAAGATCATTGACAGAGTTTGAGGTAATGTGACCCCTTGATTAAATTTACAATGACTTACAACACCAAGATGGTGTCCTTCTTAGATCTAAGCATCATGAAGACAGATAAGGGGAACATTGAGACCACCTTGTTCCGTAAACCAACAGATAAGAACACACTCTTGCGCTTTACAAGTTACCATCCACAGAGCCTGAAAAATAATCTTCCATACGGACAATTTCTGAGAATCAAACAGAACTGTTCCCGAATGGACGAATATGTCAAACACGCAGGTATTCTGGAAAACCGACTATCAAACAGAAGCTACCCACCTGCAATCCCGAAAACAGCCAGAAGAAGGGCAAAACCTATGACAAGGGAACAATGCCTGAAGAAACGGGAGAAGGGGAAAGAACGCATAAACTGCGTCTCGACATACAGCCCCATAAGTAATGCCCTGAAAAAAGTGATTTTGAAAAATTGGAATATCTTAAATACCCCTGATTTCACACCCAAGAAACCTCATTTTGCTTTTAAGAAACCTCAGAATCTGAGACAGATGCTTGTTCACACCTATAAACAATGACGGACACCACCAGTTACGATTCTGAACATCTGGGCTCTCCCACCAGCAGTTGGCCACCACAAATGCGGCAATTGCTCGGTTTGTGGTCTCACACAGAACATGAAAAGAATCGATCTGTAGTGACTTTATTGGGAGTTCAAGAACTATACAAACTGCATGTTAGGCAGAATCCTGTGCTGTTCCCTTAGGGAGCACTACAGAAGATTAAGACTACAGGTGAGAGCAATAAATCCCCTTTGGTATCAGTCTGTACCACAGAGATTTAGTTGGTAGCCGTGGCTGAGCAGTCAGACTTATCTCAAGAGGGAGATGAGCAGTATTCAGAGTTTACACAATAGGCCTACAGTACTATGGCACAAGGAAACACTGACCAAAGCTTTGTATTAAAAAGTAGTTCTATATTTATTTTCTGCACTTCTAATAAAACACATGTATCACAGTCACCAAGTAAGTTAAATTAAGTCAAAGGAAAAATATACACGCTCCCAAGATAAATTGTAGACCAAGTGAACCAGAGTGAAAACTGAGCAAAACGGCACAGTGAAAAACGCACACAAGGGATGCTCTAGCAATTTCTCACAAGGGAGGGAAAACACAAGTTATTCAGAAATACCTTCTTACACACCCTAGCAACACTTCCCATAAGTTTGTGAACCAGTTTAAGCAAGACAGTGCATTAGTATAGAAAATACTTAAATAAAAACTGAGCAAAATGGCATTTCACAAGGTTTAGAAAGGGGAAGAAAAGGATAGTTGTAAGAAATAGGTGCACCACACAGTTCTAGATGAGAATCAATCTAAAGAAGGCAGATCTAACAAATGTAGCCAGGGTCAGTAGGCCTGTGCCAGAGTCAGTGGTACAGGGCAAGGGCCCAGGAGCAAAATGTTGTTGTAGCTGCAGTCAAGTCTTTGGTTAACGAATTTGAAAAGGTGGAGGCAGAAGTTGAAAAGACAATGTTAAGAGAGAGGGGCGGCCAACCCAACAGGTAGGTAAAGGATTTAAAACGCCTTTAGTGCTACCGCGAAGAAAGGGCGGCCTGGCGGAACAATGTACCTTTAAATGAGAAAGGGGCTCCTGCGGTGGCGGTTGTTCCTGGTAGTTCCTGCAGTTCGGGTGATCCAGCAGAGGAAGAGAAGCCCTTGTCGTGGAGGAAGGTTCGAGTTACTGCACTACCCAGGGATGAAACCAGCCGTGGTGCTGCCCGACGAATAAAAGGTACGCTCCTTTAAATCGCAGTCTGGGTGGACTGGTGCCTGGCTATCCGGCCTCAGAGTACAGGGTACGGGAGATTCGACATACACAGGTCCGGGAAGGCGATTGGCAAACTGGTTGGCCCCACCAGCTCAAGGAAAGAAGGCTCTTTCCGATGAAGATCTTCTCTCTTCGTGTGGAGAAAAGTGGTGAGATGCTGCAGCAGGGCTTCACCGGTGGTTCAGTCGTTGCAGATGTCTTTGGCTTCTCTCCTCTTCGGCTTCTTAGTTCCAGTGGCGACGTCTTGCCCTTCTAGTCCTCAGGAGCCTGCTTTAATGCAAAAATATCCCCATTCATACAGCCTAGCTGTCACTCACACAGTGGAGTGTCATCTTGGCGAGAGACCTTCCAGCCTATCAGGATAGAGTGCGACATTGGTTGCAGAGGCAACCATGTCCAGGGGTCCTACTCCCTCTCCCACACAATGGACCCACCCCAGACTCAGTGGCGCCGAAAGGAGGGCTTCTTGGCAGAAGCCCGCCAAAAGGACGAACAAAGGATCCCCGACCTGGGTTAGGAGTTTAGAGAAAGACACGAGAAAGAAGTTATATTAAAGTTCTGGCAAATAAAACCTACCGGAGTCAAGTTAATATTAAAATGCACCGGCGGTATGTTAGAGGCTGTCAGAGAAAGTGGTAGCCTCGAACAATGGGAAAATCCCATAGGGAAATATTTGCAGTCGAATATTTACGGTAGTAACCACTGCCACCAGCCAGAAACTTTTGAGAGAGGGACTGTACGGTACCCTCTCGAAAATGAACATAAGGGAAAAACTATTAACCCTTTACAGTACTTCCATAGTAAGATGGGGTGTACTGCTTTAGTTCATAAAAATTGACTAGTAAAGTCAAATGGAAGTTTACATGCCCTGGGAGACAGTAGTCAATCCCAGGGTATGGAGTCTATGTTTGGGGGTCGCTACGACACCCCTGTGTCACTGCACTGAGGGTGCTGTGTAACACATGTGAATAAAGATGGTTTCTAAGGGGTTGAGAAAATCCCATAAACATTAACCACAACAATAGCCTAGAACACACATAGCAAAAATGCCTAAGAGTGGGAAAAAGAGTCTCACTCTTAGCAGGAAAAAGAAACAAACCCTTCAAATCCAGCAAAGCTGCTGGGGGACTCTATAGGTAAGGGCAATTAGCCATAGAATGAGAATTCTCCCTAACACTGCAAAACCACCTCGGCTATATATGGAATAAAATGCCCGTGCTAAACTATCAACATTAGGAAAACAAAGAGAGAAGTCCGCCAAAGGATTTGCGAACATACATCCTGCCTAAAGAATCAAGTCCCGGAAAGACCTATGGTGGACCATTTTGCAAAAGTAAAACACAGATATGAGGACTTTATTTGGTTTGTGATCCAGACAATTCCACCTTTGGCAAGAGGAAATTGTGATCTCCAACTCAATCAAAAAACTTGAGCAACAATGGATCCAAAGCCTGGACTCTGTGGGCAGAAGTTTAGACACCACTATTGAATGGAACCTTTTTATGTAAAAGGCCCAACAAACATATGATTTCATCACTGTATGAAGTACGGCAGGACTAATGTATTATTGGTCTCCCTTTGCCCATACCAGAGACAAATGAAGGACACCTTTATCTTTAACCAATGGGATCTGACATAAGTAACCGTATGACCTAGATTGCAATAGACACACTCAGGGATTTAAGCCCCACAAAGCTTTAAGGCCACTAGATAGCATCCACCAACCTGTATATGCTATACTATAGCAGCAATCCGCTACATGACAGTATACCTATGGCGGTGAAGTACCTTTATCCATAACTTAATCATGAATTGACTATTCTTGTATATAGAGGAGTTATCTGTCCATCCAGACTCATCATGGTTCGCCATACCCAGTACAACTACAATACATTCGGTGTGGTTTGATTGATTTAGTTGAGACATATTAAGCACGAGTCAATCCACCATGACTTACATTGCATTTAGCCCTTAACACTGTCTGATGTATTCCGTAGGTGAAGTTCATTAGCATCGGAGTATCTGAAACACGGAACAATAAGTTGTCCAGTCCTGTTGGTTTGTTTGGACCATCTACATCCAGCATTACCTTGAAATGTTTGATCTATGGATGCAGTTTGTTTAGACGTTATACAGAGGCACGAGTTATTCTACCATGTGCATTGATGTATATTGCATGTTGGTCAACAAACACCACTCCCGGTATCTCCCTGGGAGCCACGAGAGACATCATTTGTTTGCTCCGTGTATCATGAATTATTCCCTAATTTTATTTTTAGGTTTCATAAAATATCAAAGAAAATCTTCAATATATTTCTAATACTTTTTAATATAATTTGACACATATAAGCGAGACGTGTACCGGTCTATTAGAACTATGTTGCCAACACGGATGGGTAATTGCACAGATATCAGGACAGCACAACATCCCTACCGCCCCACATCAGGTCCAATGAATCCCACTCAGCCTTTCGCAAAGCCATCAAAACTAACCTCTTTGTCGGACTACCTCAACCTGGACTCTATGACAATTTGCACCTGCATGTACTCTGTGCTACGCTGTAAACACCATCTCTGAACTGATCTGTAACAAGTAATACTGGGCGGCTTCTTTGTAACCCTTAATCAAGCTTTCTTAAGCTCTGACATGGTGCCTCGATGCCTGCGGGCTGCCGTGCGCTCTACAAATTTAAATAAATAAATAAACATGGCCGCCGCCGAACCGTGCGCCTGCAGCGGTTCCCACCTCCATGGCAAGGAGCACAAACAACGGGCTATGCAGTGTTCGAGTCTCTTACGAGACCGCGCAGTTAGCTTGATCGGAGGACACAGACAAAGACATATTTTCAAGTAAGTCTTGCTTTGCCACTATTCCTATTATAGGCACGGGCATTGAGATGCATATTTTCACACACGTGCACTGTGAGTGCCACGATAAGGAGTACCAACAACCAAGTTGGGCCACAAAGCCGTAGTTTCTCTCTGAAAGCTGAGCTGTTAGTTAATGCGACAGGTCCACCATGTTTATAGACACAGGCTTTTGGATGTATACACACGCACTGTGTTTATATCACCTAGCGCACCAACAACAAAGTTTGGGTCACAAAGCCGGCTATTGACTTCCTTTTGAAAAGTCGAGCTGCAAGCGATTGCCACTACATGCCTGTTGGAAACCGTGTAGAGTTTTTCTGGTTAAGAGCCATGCCAGAAATACACACTATGTGCTTATGAGCTGCTTTTACTGTTCTCTGTTGCACAGAGTAAAAAAAGGTTCAAAGAATGTTATAAGTAGTAAGCTTACTCAACGCCTGAAATCATGAGGCACTGTAAGAGAAGCACACAGGCAGTAACACGCCGATGGTGGATTCTTTGCACCCACCAGCTTCTAGATCGTGCAAGTCATGTTGCCATATCGCATTATGAAAAACTAGACCATTTACGAAAGCTTTTTGGGTCTTTCAAACTGAGACACCCTTGGAATGATATATCTACTTTTCTGATTAATTTCAGGCAATCCGTTAAATTTGATTGCTCTAGGAATAACAGCCAGAGCATACTTCAACGGTCGTATGGATTCATCCACTATATGGAATAACTTTTTCCCCAGGATCTGAGCCACTGCCAGGTCAGTCTATTTTCTCTATTTCCAGCTATCCATCAAAATAAAAAGACGCCTTCCACACCATTTGTCCACACCAGACGCCTTCCACACCATTTGTTCCTAAATGGAATTTTAATGTTTTAGGTCATTTCTCTATATAGATTCACATACAAAAAAAGGGGTTAGAATATCGATTCACATTGTGCTTTTAAACCACAATCGTCCTGATGAAGGCCCACTAGAACGGTATGGTCGCCTGGATGTACACACCATTACCGAAAGGGCCGAAACACTACGTGTCAACGCATTTACCGAAACAACATCCGTGCAACAAGCTGAACAGTGGGGACTGTGTACACTTGCGTGTAGCCACCGGGTGCTTCAAGCTTCATTGTGCAACCATTACTAAATAAAATAGACTGGTCTAGATAGAGAAAAGTGATACAACATTGTTTCCCACTAGATGCAAGAACTCTTTGGTTGATAGCGGTCACCCATAAACCCATTGTACAAAACTCTGAAATTGATACTGATATTTTAATTGCAATGAAAGCACTTGGACTACTAACCCCACATGAGAGGCACACTGGAGAACAAGCCTAGCTCATATTGTATGAGAAAAATGTTGTTAAATGTTTTAATGTTTGTCATGATATGTATGTATTGAACATTATGACCCATTATGGAGAGTGCCTAACAAGCAGAAATAAAATGGTCTTGTAAGCACACAGAACACCACAAAGGCATGGTGCATTTCTAACAATATATGTGCACCAGAAATAGAGTTCTGACTAGAACTGGGGATCCGAGGGAGGGGTAGCTTTTCACGTCGTTCTTTATGATATATGTCTTTACTGGTGCCAGTACCTTACAATAGGCTCAATAGATTGTGAGAAACCTGAAGGTGTCGGCCTGCCTAGTCCTCAGGGATCTGTGATCCAGGTGGCCAGGACAGGGCCATCACTTTTGGATCCAGTTCCTGGGGTGGACCAGTACTGGAGCATCACCTGGATGGGGGGTCCTTGGGGAGTGGGAGATTGACTGGGGAGAAACGCTATCCCCCTTCTTTGCCCATCTTTTACCCATCCCCTTCTGTAGGACATTCAAAAACACTGCCCCCCCTTTTCTTACACAAACACTTTCCCACAACACGAAAGATAACGGACTAACACCAGAGCCATCTACCTGACGTGTCCAATATCGGGGTCAGGCAAAGTCAGGCAATTGACCAATATCACACACACCTGAGGACCGTTTCCTTTCCCCACAGGGATAATAGTTGGAACTACAGAGCACAGTACGAGCAAGGCAGACAGCACAACAATGCAGCTATCCAAGGCACGGCCATTCAAGAGGAGGAGAAAGAAGGCAAATATTGAGAGGCTAACAATGAGAGACATGACCTTGCCCTTTTCGACGCAGACCCGCGGAACCTTCGCAGAGGGAATCAAAAAACCGAGGACAATAGCCCAGGTGTGTTGCAGCAGATGCCGATATACACACAGCGTGCCTACACCGATAAGCAGGAGCGAGGGAAACTCCTGCTACCGTGGTACCAGCCTTGACTCTAGATGCAAGGAAAGCCACGCTGTTCATCACAGTCAGTAAATCAAAGGGAAAGCTGATAAGACCCAAACTGTGTTGAATGAAAGTTGCAAAGTGGCCCTTCGAAGAAAGTACAAAGAACTGTAAAATTGAAAAAGGGAAAGCCAGCTGCAGAGGAAACCGGCACCACCTGGGTGCTAAATCGAGAGACTCTGGTCAATCCCATGTTGAGAAAAACTACAGATACTAGAAGGATGTAGAAGAGCTGCCAAGATAGGTCAAAATGGTCATACAGGAGGTCAAGCAAAATCCCTGTACACTCGAAAGCCTTTGACTTAAGAACTGTAGTGAAAGCTAAGGGAAGTGAATCCCGAATGTTGGAAAATAGCACATGAACTGTGTTTTGTGGAGATTAGCAAGAGAACTCGGCCAAGGGATGCTAATGGAAAGGGGCAAAGTCTCAAAGGCCCATGAGGAATTGCTTGTGCACTCAAGAAGTATTGCATTTTGGGGTCCGAGCCGACCGAGGGAGATCCAGGGGTGGAAAGTCACTACCCAAAGCTCATTGAGAAAATAACTGTTTTGGATAAATTTGTTGAACTCAACTTACGAGGGGTCTGCGCTCAGAAGAGGGGGACCAAGGTGTGAAGCCATCGCCCAACGTACATTTGGAACTAACTTTGTTTTTGTGTTACTCAGACCTCCATCACTCAAAGGCAAGAGACATTTTAGAGTAAAGAGACTTGGCCCTGGAGGACCTGTTGGCTGAAACAGAACTGTCGACTCGTGCTGGAAAGGCTCAAGTGTGTGCTGTGGTTTAAAGTTCCACCTTGTCCCGTGCTAAAACGTGGGGAAGGGAGACCTCGAGGCAATCACATCCTGACTTATTATTTGTGAACACTGTTCTTCTTTATTTTGAATACCTGATCCCCACACTCTTGTATTTAGCGTAAGGAATTGGCAATAGGTTTTTCTTAGTTTGGGCCTTTTAATTTTGACAACGCCACTGAAACTGCCTTATTTTCATTTGATGGTTGACGCTTGCTCCCATGATGTTTTCGTTTAGGTTGTTTGTCCAGCCTGCATTAACAGTTTAATAAACACCCTTGAACTGTGATCACTTGTGTCTGTCTTTACTGTTGCCGCCATGAGTTCCTTACAGGATGTACCCTTGTCTAGAATGTCAGTCAAGTCACATTTTTGTTATTTCGCAAGGTGGGGGGTCCCAACTGAATGCATCCATTACTTTTGCCATAGTTTTCCTGTATGCCATACTTGTATGGGCTCTAGGATCTCCTTGTGGAAATTCCACCTGAGCAGAGGTGTCCAAGCCACTTGCATCGTGAATGGCTGAAGCTAAATCAGACAACCTCCTTTCCTCACCCTGAAACTCTTCATGGCATCAAGGAAGAACCATGGTTTCAGGGCTGAAGGGTACCGGGTTGTTGTCCTCATCAAAAATCTCCTGAAAAGACGACATAAAATCCCTAGTAGATTTTGGGATGAATCTACTCAAGCGGCCCTTGACTATCTTCGACAGTTTAGGCTGTGACGTCGATGGAGCTGGTGGAACATCCAAAAAACACATCAGTCACCAATGACGTCGGCAGTCGGATCGAGGACTTCACCGGTCTTGGGCTTTAGGCGCATGAGGTGGTTGGTGAATCGAGTCCCTGCTGACCTTGTCGGGCGTGGTGGGCTCGGGGGACTTCGTCCCGGAGGAAGAGAAAACGGGCAGGCACGCTTTCTCGAAAACTGGTATCATCTTGATGTAAAACTCTTTCCACTTTTCCGCCGAGCGGATTGAGACGGGAACGGTACATGTCTCTGGGAATGAGTGCGTCGATGAATGTGTTTTTCTCTTCTTCGACGAGGAAGAAGAAAGACCTCAGGCACTCCTCGAGTGGCATCTTTTACTGTATTTTTTCAACCATTGTTTCAATTTCTCTGGCGTTTTATCAGTGGCGTAGCATTTTTCATCGGGTTGGGTCTTTGATGGTGTCATACTAGGAGACTTAAACAATGATCGACCTAGGGCCCATTGAGGTCATAACCTGAGATGAGCCGCAATCTGCCACAATGTGGTCGGTACAGGGACAACACAGACAAACCCTGTGAGGATCGGTAAGCAACATTTTTGGCAGAACACATTTTCTTTAAATCAGAGGGTTTTGAAGTAGACATTTTGACGAAGTCTACCAAAAATCTGAATGCATTTTAAAGAAAAATAAGTCCATCAAAAAACCTCGAAGCGAAGCTCCCGAGTAGGGTTCACCTGCATCAACGTCACGTCCTGTCAGGAGAATAAATATCTAAGATGAGGAATCCATGAGAGGACAGAATCCATTTGAAGAGGTCGGCTGCCTCTGTGATGGTATTCCACAGAATATGCAAAGATTTACCAAATGCACAAGTGCCGCTTATGGTCTTTAACGCCATGCTCCCCGATGCAAACATTTTCATTGCCAAAGCGTCAACCTTTGACTCACTGTGCATGGTGAGGTTTGACTTCAAAGCCGAGGGCCTCGAGATAAACGTTTCTTTGCCTGCACCACAAGCCCCTCAGGGCACAGAGGAGCCGTGAGGAATGGAATATCGCCTCTCGCAGGCTTGTATTTCTTTATTAACTCACTGGCGAACACAGGCACATGACGGGATCGGTTACCGCGGCATCGAACGGCAAGGCGCATTCCGCCTGTGGCCCTCGTTCGAGGATATCTGTCAATTTACATTGGAAGAATTGTTTTGACAGGGATCTGAGCCAGAGTTCTGCAACAGCCTTCTCGACCGCATTGTGCTATTGAGCGTTCGGTTGCAGGTAAGGGGACGCCTGCAGGAACTCAATGTCCGGGGATGTATCTAGTCTTCTTGCATTGTGGAGCCACTCTGCTAGTTCCAGTAACTCTGCTTGGTCTGCCATAAAATTAGGCAACGAACCCAGGGTCGTGCCCATCCGCGGATCCATCCTGAAAGGGATCGGGTCACCTTACTCATCGAAGATAAACCGCATTGAGTCTAAGAAATCAGACCTTGGTTCCGGTACTTGACTTTGATTCTACAGAACCTCTGCCGGTCAAGGAGTATCATGGGTGAGCGTCAGCACTATCTGCACTGGAGTAGGCTTCTCCATCGAGGACGAGCACAAGGGCTTTTGACCTCACTTGGGTAACTTTGTGCCAGACAAACCGGGCGCGGTCAGGGCAGAATCCACCTGCGGCATTGAGTCTGTAGACATACCAGCTGCAGCCTTCTCAAAAACTATCAACATTTGCCTTTTAAAATCTTTCCACACCTCCCTCGACGCACCCTTTGCAGGGTACGACTTACCCTTTTCGGCTCAGAAGCCAGAATCGTGTCTGATTCACTTTGTGTGATGATAATGAAGAAGAGTGATGGGACTAAATATGTGAGTGAGCATGGTTTAGATTTTTTGTAACGCCTTTCTTCCCGATGTTTCTCTGGAGTAGGCCCCTTGGTCTCATGTTCTGATTTGATGAGTCATTTATAACGCGCCTGTACACAAGTGTTTCTAGTCGCGACAAGACAAGGAGGGGGAAACAGAACGAGGAAAAACAGCGATCTTACTAGGCCTTGTGTTAGTCAGATTGTGAAAATGCTGGGAAGGGGGGTGAGAAGTGCCAGGGGGAGTTTGGGGGGTGAGGAGAAGTGAAGGTGAATCAGTAAGTGCTGCCACAGGGTAGCTCTTAAGTGCGAAGAGAAGGGACTGTAGGGTTTCAGGTACAGACCCTTCAGTGCTGAGGTAGCCCGGAGACAGTGCAAGGGCAACTGGACATGCAGGAGCCTGGGTCCGAGTTCAGGGGTGGTCAGGTTACCAGTGTGCAGAGCTATCACATACATTATCAGGGGAGAGGAAGAGAGAAAGCGGAAGCGAAAAGGAAGGTCTTGAGTTGCTTCGGGAACCGGAGGTGGTTCTGCTCAAGTTTGAGAGAGGCAGGGAGCCTGTTCCAGAGGGAGGTCCCAGCCGAGGAAAGAGATCTGCCCCCATTCTTTGCTTGAAAAAGCATCTGACCCTCAGAGAATTGGAGGTGGATGAGCGGAGAGCTCGAGCAGGAAGAGGTTTCGGAAAAGAAAGTTGGCGGTAGTGCAGTCCCAGGCCCCAGAAAGCCTTGTGGACGATGCAAAGGGCCTTGAAGTTGATCCTTGTAGCCACAGCGAGCCAGTGCAGCTATTTTAGAGCTGGAGGGATACAATCCTTGGGCTTGAGGCCAAGGACAAGTCTTGCAGTCCTGTTCTGGATGAGTTGTAAAAGGTTGAAGAGTAGAGACAATGCAGATTTAGAAATAGGCTGTTGCAATAGACCAGCGTGGAGACTACCAGCGCTCTAGAGACAGTGAGCTTCAGGTGGAAAGTGTGAAAAGGCAGAATACCTCTGAGGATTTTGAGGCACACATCGTATGAGATTTTGGCAGAGGTCTTTTGAGCGCCAGTTTAGCCAATCATTTCTTCACCACTGTTGGTTTCATGGTTAGACAAGAACCATATTGCTCCATATTGTTCCCGACACTGAGACACCACACGCAGACAGTGTGTGGGTCCATGAAGGACATTTTGGAGTTGCAATCATTGCAGCGCTTGAATCCGGGTGGTTTAGGCCCAGCATGCGGGCGTAGAAATTTTTTTGAATGAGTCCAAATAATCAAACTGTGTTCAGAGTAGCATGTGAGCCTGTGAAAAAAAGGAACTGAGGTAAGGGGGTGTAGTGCATTCCTTTAGTAAGGCTATAAAAGTCACATCCAGCATCGAGGAGTGGCACGGCTGAAGATGAGGGCGTCAAGAGACTTTGTCGAGCCACACTACTCCCCCTGTCGAAAACCGTTCAGAGCAGATAAGGAAACTGTTGGGGAATACAATCCATTGAAAATAGCCCTGGGATACCACTTCGTGGACCCATGCATCCAAAGTAATGCTCAACCATTCTTCGGATTGCAGGGCTATTGTCCCTCAAAGCAGTTTTGTTGCAGTTGTGGATCCTGAGGGGGACAGTAGTAGTGGTTGACTGTGAACCCTTTCCACTGCCCCTACCTGGCCTAGAGAATCTTCTTTGCCCCGCTTTCAGGATTGGCCCCGGCCTCTTTGGCTGAAAGAACTGAAGTACTGAAATGGCCAGCCTCTCCAGGCCTGTGTCAGTGTCTGTACTGGCTGTTGTTGTACTGCAGCCCATAAAGATTTGACTGCTGCTTTGGATGCCTGACATTTTTCTAAACTGTCATTGGCTTTAGGATTGAAACAAGTTTTCACGGTCAGAAGGAATGTCAAGAAGCTTCTGTTGTGGCCAAATATCAATAGGTTATCACAGACCAGCATTCGGCCCATTCTGTGTAAGCAATGTATACTCATCTTTACACGTTGCGCACAACACACACTGAAACCAAGGCATGGCAGATTTTTGCTACAGCCCAGCAACCCAACGTCACACTTCAGTGTGCTGCTTCTACTTTTTATATCATTACCTTATTTGGTATACAACTGCTGTTATGTTTTTAATAGAAGTGATAGCTATGCTAACTGACCCTATGTCACGAAAGGGTACAAAGATACGGCAAGGCTTACTGATGCCCTGAACTAGCTAGCGCAAAGAACCGTTCCCGTTGTGCAAACCTGCCTGGTAGCGTCCACCAAGATTTCAGCCAATGTGATTTCATATTATTGACTAGTTGGTTGGTTTATGCCGATGATGTGGTGGTTTTGGACCACACACAAGTGGGCCTTCAACGTCTACTCTTGGCACTAGCAGACTATGCTAAGTGTAACGATTTAAAAATCAATCCAGAAAAATCAAAAATCCTAGTTTTTAAACATCCAAAAAAGCTACTTAAGCCGTTTCGTTGGGAGTGGGAGAACCGGGCCGTAGACGTAGTAACTGAGATCACCTACCTAGCAGCTAGTACTGAATCCTTCCCGACTATGGGTCATGTTGTTGCAACAATTGAACTTAAGGTGCTCAATCTGGGGGCGTAGATGAAAATAATTTTTTATAAATTCTGTAAGTTCTCTATTCAGCCCATGATTAAGTTCTATATAGGTAAAGTAGTTCCGATTATTGTGTTTGGTTTGGATTCCAACCCTTTATCTTTCAAGTTAGATTTGGATAAAATGGAGTCAGAATTGTTGAAGCCGTTGAATCTGCCCAATTGTGTTCCTATTAGCTGCCTGAGGTATGAACTAGGTTTGACCTTGCTTAGGGGAATTATGGAGTGGAAATGGGTCTCAATGTTGAGGTTGATTTTAGACCCGCCTAAAAGTTCACTATTGAAGATGTAGCAGTGACAAGACATAGAGGAGGTAACATCTTCCTCAGCAACTTGGAGGTACGATGTCAAGAAATATTGGTTGATTCGGACTGCTCAGTGGAAATACTTGTCCAGAATCCTATGAAAGTCAAAACTCGCATTCAGCGAGCTGAATGGATTAGGGCAATTGACAAAATGAGGGAGGGTTAGCTCTCTGCGGCACATATCCAGACTAATAAATTGAGAGCATTTCTGCCGCATTATTTAAATAGTTCCTTGGATCCAGCCATTAGATCTATTTTTTTGAGATTCAGATGGAATCTACTTCCCACGGGGGAAATCCTGTCGATAAGAAATTGAGAGGATTCTCCTACTGGTATTTGTAACTAATGTGATAACGAAAAGTCTGTCTCTTTACCACCTACTCTCAAAGTGTCCTGGCACGTGGGCTTTGAGAGTCTCTAGACTTCGAAGATTTGTTCACGATGTGAGGTGGTTGAACTCGGATATATTCTGGGAGCGATTATCACTGGGCAAGGATTTTTTTTGACATTTGAAATAGTTTCAGTCTTAAAGGAACTAGATTTAGGGGGGAGAGATCTTTAATTAGATAATATTACGGTGCTTCTAAATGGACGAACTATGTTGAGGCATTTTGTTTTAGATTGATATACTGTGTTTTAAGTGTTTTTGTTTGCTTTTATTATGTGTATGATTCTATTGAGTTCTCTCTCTCGTCTTTTGTTTTATTAACTCTTCTTTCGTTTAATCATTGATTGTATTATATTATATTTCCTTGTAAATAGTGTTAAAAGTCATCAATTGTTTTATCTGTTTGTATATATGATAATTCAAAATAAATAAAAAAAAATAAATGGACTTGTCTATATGAGCTGGCACTGTAGTACAATCCTCAGAGATGGTTCTGACAACTCCATGTGCCTTTCATGTGACTTGTTTTAAATACTCTCTCCAAATCTCAGCTGCCATTTGTGCCTTATAAGAATACGACATGCATTACTTACCGTAATAGCATTTCTGATGATTGTATCTGCTTAGATTCACATGCTGTGCATATGGTCCGACATCCAGTGGTAACCGCAGAGTATTGCATCTTGTCTTTCGGGAACCGAAAGGGGACGTCGGCATAAGCGTGACTGTAACACTATCCCTATCGTGACGTGTAGTGTACCCAAAATCCTTCACGCGTTGAGGTCCCTCCGATTGTATTTTTTCTGCCATGAGGGAGCCCAAGGCTATTATGAGTGAGTACATGAAGACAGAAAGTAATAAGACGTCCATGTTCCTTCCAGCCCGAGCAGGGAGGCAGGGAGGGCGCATGTGAATCTAAGCAGATCCAATCATCAGAAATGCTATTACGGTGAATAATGCATGTCTTCTGAAGCTTGTTAATCTCTTTAGGATCACATGCTGTGCATAGACTAGCGAGGATTACCAGGAGTTGGAGTTGGGTTGTGAGAAGGAACAGTCGTGAAAATAAGTCTTAATCCTGCTTGTCCCACCTGAGAATCTGATCTAGAAGGCTTGTCTAGGCAATAGTGTTTTTGTAAAGGTGTATACAGAACTCCAGGTTGCCGCTTTGCAAATGGACTCAAGGGTAACATTTGCAATGAAAGCTATGGAAGCCCCAGTGCCCAGAGTAGAGTGAGCTCTAGGCTTGAAGGACAGTTCTCTCTTAGCAAGAGTATAACAAAGTGTGATGAATTTGACAATCCACCTTGAGATAGCCGATTTAGAGACAGTATCCACTTCTCTACCAGAAGCCACTGAAACGAAAAACAGATTTGTTTTCCTCAGTGGTTTCATTTTTTCCAGGTAAAACATAACTGCCATGCGCACATCTAGTGTGTGCAGGCTTCTTTCTACCATGCTAGTGGGATTCTGGAAGAAAGTGGGTAGTTCAATTGATTGGTTCACATGGAACTTTGAAATGTATTTAGGCGCAAATCTGGGATGAGTGCGCAGATCCATTGTATCCGTGTGTACTGTAACAAAAGGGTCTAGAACTGAAAGGGCCATTATTTCGCTAACCCTTCTAATAGAAGGGATAGCCACTAGGAAGGCCGTTTTATAAGTAAGGTCTTTCAGACTTGCTTCATGCATTGGCTCAAACGGAGATCCCATGAGTCTGGTTAAAACCACATTTAAATCCCAACTGGGTGAGAAATGGGGGGATGAATTCTCTTAACCCCTTCTATAAAAGCCTTAATAACAGTTATCTTCCGCCACAACACTTTCTGTTGTGACGCAGTGTAGGCTGAGAGAGCAGCTAAATGAACCTATAGGGAATAAAAAACCAGTCCGGAGTCTAACAAATGAGTTCGGTGCAACACAATGCGTGTAAGCGAGCAGTCAATGGGATTGACGCCCTTGGTATTAGACTAGATGACAAAGGCCCTCATTACGACCCTTGCGGAAAGCGACTGACCGGACCGCCACAGCGTAAATAGCGTTTCCGCCATTGCACGATGGAGCAAAGTGCGGCCCATTCCGACCCATCGGGCACGAGCACCACGCCATGGCGGAAGTGCAAAGTCTGCGATGGCGGAAATGACCCCAAAACGGCCCACACCGCCGCCGTACGGCGCACTAGGTGCAATACCGCCACCCATCATAGCGGACACCGCAGTGAGCGCCAACCGGAAAGTACGGCGACCGTAAATATACGGAAACGGAAGTAAAAACATGGGCCCGGAACGGGAAACAACACCCCGTACACCTATAAAACCACAAAATACACACAACCACTAAAAACACCACCCTGAGACACATCCCAACCCGTCATCCACCCTAGTGAAACCAAGAAAAATGGGAAAAGTAGCGAAGAAAGCGTGCGACCGCAAGCGGCAGGTCCACTTCTCCCGTGAGGAACTCACCGTACTCACAGAGACCCTCCAGGAGAATGCCGCCGCCGTCTTCTCCACGCAAATGACCAGGACGGCACTTGCGAACAAGAAGGCCATATGGGCCCTGGTGGCACAGCGGGTAAGTGCGGTGGGGACCGCACCCCGCAACCCACAGCAATGCAGGAAGCGGTGGGACGACCTGCGGATACGCGTCCGTAGCATACTTTCTGCCAACCGCAACATTGCCACAGCCACCGGGGGAGGGTCGGAATCACCCATCAAGTTGACCCCCTGGGAAGAAATCTGTGCCTCCACCATTGGAATGGAGAGCATAGAGGGAGTCGGAGGGATGGAGAAAGGAGTGCAGACATCCTGAGAATCAGGTAGGTGGCCCAAATAAAACCATGCCAAATCCACAATGTCCAATCATGTGACTCACATGTGTCCACATAGCGCAACAGCAACACATGGCCAGGAGAACGTCCACACACATTGGCCGGATAGCGCACTTTAAAACACACAATAAATACATAAATAAGTAAAAACCCCAAAAACACCCACTACACGTGCAGCAGGCACACCCTAACTGCAGGCTGCCAAACAACTGCACCCTCACTCCACACACAAATGAAAGCACCTCCAAGGCCCCGACCCAAATCACCCTCAGGTACCACCCCAATGCATGTGATACATTGCCATTCCAATTCCCACAGACCCATTAATAACGCTCGCCCTCCTTTACTCCACCACAGGGTCCGATCCAAACGACGAGCTCCAGGACACCCCTACCAGCACACCTGCAAAGAGGGCCAAGACCGACGGCCAAAGACCCTCCACCTCAGCTGCACGCATCAAGACACGGCAGCAGCACATATCAAGTGGCAGCACACAGGAGGGAACATCAACAGGCACCCCAGCAGCCAGCATGCCCACAACAGCACCACCACAGGTCCCCCCAATGGATGCCACAGAAGGTACTGCCTCTGGTGGCAGCAGCACCATAGGTGACACCCCATTAATGGCAGCATGCTCCGACACAGAAGACGGGGATGTCGAAGTCAGATCCATCCATGACCTGTCCCAATCCCCCTGTCTGTTCCATCCCGTACACCATGAGGATACCACGCAGGGGCACCCACAAGACGACGACTGGCCATCCCCCACAAGCCCTGTGGCAGGGCAACATGAGGCGAACAGCCCCTCTGTGACACCACCGCAAATGGCCATGGCCCAGCAGAGGCAACAGTCCCTCGACCAGTTAATCGTGCAACAGCAGCAACTGGCCACGCTCCTCAAGGACCATGCCGATGGATGTGGGGGCACTAAGGCAGACATAGAAACATCAACTGAGACACTTAGGGCACAAATGGAGAGTAGCACCGAGAGCCTGAGAGTCCAAATGGAGAGTAGCACCGAGAGCCTGAGAGTCCAAATGGAGAGTAGCACCGAGAGCCTGAGAGTCCAAATGGAGAGTAGCACCGAGAGCCTGAGAGTCCAAATGGAGAGAAGTACCGAGAGCCTGAGGGGGGAACTGCATGCGACGTCCAAAGACGTATGTGCCGAATTTGCCGCAGTGCGCCGTGTGCTCACTGAGCTCTCACAAACCCTTAGGGACATGCATGGACGTGAGCAGGCAGAGACATCATCCGTTGCAAGTTCCGTCCAGGGCAGCCCCCAACGTAGATCTGGGAGGAACTTGCGCTCCACAGGCAGGGGTGCCCCTGATACCCGCAGAGGGGGCTTGCAATAGCGACTGCCCACTGACAATGAGCATCTTTGGACACTGGTGTTCGGGGGGGGAGGTAGGAGGGTGGAGGGGGTGTGTTGGGCTCACTTGGGTGGCGGGTCGATAGGGTGTTCAACATGATATCACATATGCCATAAACAATGCACGATCAAACAATGAGATGTGTGGACAATGATCTTTGTGTACTAGGCCATCATAGGCGTACAGTCCATATTGTGCATGTACCAGACACACACAGTGCCACGAGTCCCGTGTCCATGTATCAGCCACCAGGCGTGAGTGCTAGAAGCATGCATCTATGAGATGCTGACGAATTTCACGGCCCTCCTGTGCCTCGCAGACTCCTTGAGGTGCTGCCACATCCCCACCCTCATCATGATCATCTTCAGGTGCTTGCAGTTCTGCGTCAGGGGGCATGGGCACATTTCTACGTACGCACATGTTGTGGAGCATGACACATGCCATCACCATCTTTGCAACCTTCTCATGGCGGTACAGGAGTGCCCCGCCAGACCTGCTGAGGCACCGGAAACGAGTCTTCAGTAGGCCGAATGCCTGTTCAATGACTACACGGGTACGTGAGTGGGCATGGTTGTAGTCCTCCTCATGCTGGTCCCGTGGGTTCCGGACTGGTGTGAGGAGCCATCTCTTCAGTGGATATCCGGCATCACCTGTATGTGGACGATAAACAAATTATGTGGAATGCCATTGCTACGTACGCACCCCCCCCCCCTTCCTGCCAGGTCATTGCCGCATCACATACCCCACATCATCATGCATGAAATGAGACTCACCGAGTAGCCAGGATCTGTTCCCTGCGTGTCGCTCCATGTAGCGTGGTATTGTAGAGTTCCTCAAGACCATAGAATCATGGGTTGATCCAGGGAATCGGGCACAACAATGTGTAATGATCCTGTTGGAGTCACACACCATTTGTACATTCAGTGAATGAAATTGTTTTCGGTTGCGGTACTGGGCCTCCATGGCATGTGGGACGACCAATTCCACATGGGTGCAGTCGATGGCACCAATGCAACCCGGTATGCCGCCAAGTGCATGGAATCCCACTTTTGTGTTGGTAATTTCCTGCTCCGAGCATGGTAGAGAGATGTAGTCGTCTGCGTGCTGCAGGAGGGCATCGAGCACTTGCAATAGTGTCCGTGAGAACAGTGGCTGAGAAATGCCATGCAACTGTCCGACTGTGTGCTGGTAGGTGCCTGTGGCCAGGAAGTGGAGTACAGACACCCCCTTCAGTAGGGGTGGGATGGCGGTTGGGCTATCTATCATGCTGACAAGGTCAGCCTGTGTCATGTCCACAATGGCGGCTATGGTGTCCCGGTCCAAACGGTAGAGGGTGTGGATCTGCTCATCAGTGAGGTTGAACGGATGTGCTCGGAGGCGTGGGATTGCGGGCTGCCTGCGTGGTGGTAGTGGCTGTGCTGGCAGCCCTTGCTGGCCCTGCCTTGCCCTCCTCCTCCTCCTGCGTCTCCTCCGTGCGGCCGGTTGTAGTTGGTGTTCGTCTTCTTCTTGGAGTTGGAGTACTTGCAGTGCTATCAGGTCCCCCAGGGCCAACATCGCGAGTCCTGCCGGTAGCATTTCGGAGTGGTTGTGGGAGGAGACTGGGCGTGCAATTTATGTGTTTTCAGGCTGTATGGCCTCCACCTGTGGTGATTCATTCCACCTGTGCAAGCTGCTCTCCCCTTTGGGCGAGCACGTCCCGCACACAACGCTGCAATTCGAGGAATGGCATCTTGCTATTGCAATCATGTATTAGTACCCGATGGCCGTGTAACATTGGTTGATATGTTCATTCGGCTATGGTCCCATTGTTTCACATGCATTCTTTGCAGTCGCGAACAGACTTGTGAAGGGTCAGTGGAACGTAGTACTCGAGTAACGGTGGACCCTCATGCATCACTGTACCGAGGTTCACCGACGGGCGGGGCCTCCCATTTGTGAGTGAAGGCAGTTGCCATTTTCACACACAGCCGCACTAGATGGATTAATTTGTGATTTCAAGCGGCCACAGATGCCTTTTCGACGTGATGTTGCAAATGAGGAATTCGAAGGGCGGCGCTTTCGGTCTTCAGCTAGCGGCGAGGAGATGCCCACAGGTCTGACTGCAAATATAACGTTCTATTGTTCAGTGTCCTTGGGACAGGGGCCATGGCGAGGATGCAATGATTGATATGAATAGTTTGGGATGCGCAATAGCGAAGTGGATGATGAGGCCGGACGTTCCCAAATACATGTTACTTCACAACACTGGAATTACGGGCTGGGGCACAGTGGATTTTGCAGGCTGCATAACGCACAGACTCAATGGAATTCTCACATGTTATGTGAGTATGGAAACAGGCGTTATCATTACGGGATGAGGGAATGATGAATGGATGCATGGGCAGATGATTTGATACGGTGTTTGCCATGTACAGGGCTTCTTGGAATCTGTCCGCCTCCCCTGCGCTATGTGATGCAGGGCTGCCATAGTGGGACCATCGTCTATCTGGCCTTGTTGAGCCCTCCCTGTCTCGACGCGCCTTCAGACACTTGTGTCCATGCAGGTTACCAATCCCATCTGATGGATTCTGTTTTCACAGACGCATGCACAGGTACACTCGTTTGTGATGGTGTTTTCACCTCGATATGGATAGTTATGAGTCGCAAGTGGTTTTGGGGTGGTGATGATCCTTTGGAGTGGGCTAGCATGCATATGGCTGTGGATTTAGTGTGATCATTGAGGTGAGTTGTTCGGATGTAGTTCTGATGGCCATTCTTTTCTTTTTCTTTTCTTTTGGTTGACAGGTATCTCCTCCCCTTTTGCCACTGCCATCTGTATGCCACTCCTGCAGATGGGTTTTACTCCCGACACCTGCTGCTTCGTGTTAATCAGTGGAGCAGCATTACGATCTTATGGGACGATCGCCAATGGGCCACATGCCCTTACGCAGTACTAGTGGCTCGGAGCAACATTTCGGCCTTTCAGCTGGACTAGTGCCTCCCTATTGGGACGGCCCTGCGGTTCTAGGCGCTTCCATGTTGCCTTTTCGTACGGAATGTAGCCCCTGTGTACCATGAAGGAACAGGGCGTCACACAAGAAGTAGCTGGTCATTTCTTGCGGATGCAGCCCACAATGGTGAAATGTGTTTTGGAGTTCATGGCCTAATGGCTGTATGGGCTTGGTGAATTTGTTGTGCATTAAATTTCTATTCTGATATGGGCCGTGTAGCGTTCTTCTTTGCAAGTGATGTGGCATATTCCTATTTGGGGAGCGATGTATTGTGAGGAGATCTGCATTGGGTTCCAGCTTCGGAGTATAGTTGCGTGGTACTGTGCTGGGCGCGTTTGCCTACGAAGCCCAGTGAGGTCAGGGGTGAGGGCTGCCAATATGACTGTTTGGATGATGTCATGCTCAGGGGCGGGGGATTAGGTTTTGTGTAACAGATGCCGGTCAGCCAGGTGGATTGGTGGAATGATGTGATTATCGGAATATTGCTGGTCACAGGTGCCTGTGTTTGCGTGCGTTTCTTGGTGGGAGACTGGGGTCATGTCCATTGGTATAGCTTCTGTATTCGTGCCATCTGTGCCCTGCAGCTCCCATTGGCCCCTCTTGTGATTCTTTTGTTCGTTGGCATGCATGGGTGACTTGTACATTTCACTGGTTGCATTGTGACTTCGTTGCACCTACGGGGAGTTGTACTATGTGGCCAGGGAGCGGTGTACAGGCACTCAGTGGGGCCGTTTACGGTTGATTCGCGATGCCGTACTTCTCACCATGGCGGAATGGTACTTTCCGCCGTGCTTGATGGCGTTAAGTACATGTCCGCTAGGGTCGGAATTCGCGTACCCTTGCGCCATGGTGCTGATTACGGTTTGGCATGGCGCGCGCGCGCATACTTGGTGTAGTTAGCGTTGGCGTTCACTACGGTGTCGCTAATGGCATCGTACTTTACGGTGACGGGTCATAGTCGCACCGAGCGCTATTCGATGGCGGTATTGCATTTCCGCCATCGTTTTTCGATTTCCGCCAGGGTCGTAATGAGGGCCAAAGTGTTTCCACTTACTGGAATAGCAATAACGAGTGTTAGGTGTTCTAGCTTCCCTGAGTATGTCCATGCATCTGAGGGAGTTGAAGGTGTCCAAACTCTATGACCTCCGGAGCCAGGCCGCTAAGTTCAGAGTTTGCGGGCACGGGTGTAGTGTCTCCCCCCGTCCTGAGACAACATGTTGTACGGGCAGGGTAGTCTCACGGGGGGTGGGGGGGACATTTCCATTAGATGAGCGAACCAGGGTTGGTGGGCCCACATCGAGGCCACCAATATGGTGGCTGGTTCCTGGTGCATCTTGTGCACTATCTTGTTGAGTAGTAGTGCAGTCGGGGGGGAAAAGCGCAGACAAATTTCCCTGACCAGGCTATCCAGAGTCTGTTCCCCTTGGAGCGGTTCTGGGGATACCTGGAGGTGTAGTCTTGGCATTGGGTGTTCTCCTGAGTTGCGAACAGGTCGATCTCTGGGAAGCCCCATTATGCGAAGACGTTGAAGACAATGTCTTCGTGTAGACGCCATTCGTATTCTAAGGGCAGTGGGAAATCTCTGCTGAGCACGTCCGCTAGAAGATTGAGTTCCCCTGGAACGTGTTGTGACAACAGGAACATCTTGTGTTTGAGAGCCCACATCCAAATGTTTTGGGACAGCTTGGATAGCCCTGGAGAGTGTGTGCCCCCTGTTTGTTTAGTTAATACATGGCTGTGGTGCTGTCTGTCAGGACCAGAACAGTTTTCCCTTGTAGCTGTGTCTGAAAGGCCTTCAGTGCTTTGAATACAGATAATAGCTCTAACAGATTTATATGATTGGATGCTACTTGTGGGGACCACGTCTGCTGAAGTAGGTGAGCCCACCACACTGAGAGATGCGTCTGTCGTGAGAGTGGCTTCCACTGCGGGGTGGTGAATGTCTTCCCCTTCAAGGGGTTTTCCCTCGACCACCACTGCAGAGAGAGAACGAGGGCTGGCGAGACAACTACCAGATCTTCCCATTGTTTGCTGGCCTGCAACCACTGGCTGTTGATCCACTCTTGCATGGGACGCATGTGCTGCCGCGCGTGGGGAACTAAGTAAATGCATGATGCCATCATACCTAGCAAGCGCATGGCCTTGCGTACCATCACTTCCCGACTGGCTACATATTGAGGGATCTGAGAAACATGTTCTGAACCCTCTCGTTGGAGGCGAAGACGAGGCAGTCCTTTGTCCGAATCAGAGCCTCTAGAAATTGCTTGACTTGACTGGGGTCTAAACTGGATTTTTTCTCGTTGATGGAGAATCCCAGACTGAATAGGAGGTCTATTGTCGTCTGAGTATTCCCTAGGCATGTTTCGTAAGAGTCCCCTGTTATGAGCCAGTTGTCGAGGTAAGGGTAAAAAGGGACGGATAGTCTGCGCAAGTGTGCTGCTGCCACTGCCAGGACCTTCGTAAACACCCTTGGCGCTGAGGCAATGCCGAAGGGGAGTACTTTGAATTGATAGCGTCCGTCCTCTATCATGAACCTTGGATATTTTCTGTGTGCTAGCAACATTGAAATATGAAAGTATGCATCTTTCATGTCCAATGTTGCCATGTAATCCCCTACAGTGGCATTACGTCCTGTAGGGTTACCATACAAAACGTTTGAGGTTTGACAAATTTGTTCGCTGGGCACAAATCTAACAGTGCGCATGGTGAGGTCCTTTTTGAGTACAAGGAAGTACACTGAATAAATACCCTTGTTTACCTGAAGAAAAGGGACGGCTTCTATGGCGTCCTTTTCCAGAAGTGCCTCTACTTCTTGTATTAGGATTCGCAGATGGTCTTGCGTCAGGCGTCGTGCTTTGTGCGGTCTGAATTGTGGGGGGGTCGGGCGAATTCCACACAGTACCCATGGGCGACCGTTTTTAGAACCCACTGGGGTCTGATGTAATCCCCTCCCATGCTGAAAGGAAAGATGTTAAGCGCCCCCCCGCCCGGCATGGGAGGGGACCTGGATCCGTCAGTCATTTCTGACCAGAGGCTGTGGATCCCCTGGAGTTGGGGCCTCTGCCTTTCCCACGCTGCTGACCCTTAGGTGGATAGTTGGTGGGGGTGCTGGATGCTTGTCCTGAGTTCCAGTTGTTTCCCGTATTGTACATGTTCTGTGAGGAACGGGATTGGCCTCAAAAGGACCGGCGGGAACCGCTTCCCATCTGGGGGGAGAGCTTTTGAGTGATTTGCTGAAGGGACTTAAGAGTCTGATGCTTTTTTTGGCAGTCTCTGGAGCATCGTCGACTGCTTTACCAAAGAGATTTGATTCCTCGATAGGTTTATTAATAAGGAATGCTTGGGTCTCCGGCTTGAAGCCCGAGTTTCAGAGCCAAGCGTGCCGTTTGAGCAGGGTGCCCTGAGCTAGGGACCTTCCTGCCATCTCTGCAGTATCCAGGGTGTTTTTTAATACATTTTGGTTGACCTGCCTGCCCTCGGCCACAATAGCGAGTAATTTGGTTCAGGCACTTCCTGGAGACCTTCTTGCATCAGGTTCCACTCTGCATCGGCATAACTAGCAAGCAACGTAGTGGTGTTTGCTATGCGCGTAGTAAAAGCAGCTGCCGTGGTAATTCGCTTACACAAGGCGTACAGTCTTTCCAACTCCTTATCGGGAGGTGCCTCTCCCGTAGCAAGGGGTACTCCCGCCCGTTTCCGGGTGGTGGTAACCACTAGGGAATTGGGGGTGGCGTGGCTTTTAATATATTGAGGGTCAGTAGGCGATGGCCGAAATAATTTCTCCACCCTTGGATTCTGTTAGGGAGAATTCTCTGTTTAGGCTGAATTTCCTAACCTAGTGAGTCCCCCAGCAGCTTTGCTGGATTTTTTGGGGTTTATTTTTCTCTCCTGCCAACAGTGAGACTCTTTTACCCTCACTCTTGGGCATGATTTGAGTGTGTTTCTTTGAATCTAGATGTGTTTAATGGGCTATGGGGTCTTTTACCCCATAGGGCTTCATGTGTTTTTGTGATGTGTGTTACACAGCACCCTCAGTGCAGTAACAAAGGGGTGTCATAGTGACCCCCCAGTATAGACTCCATACCCTGGGACTGACTACTGTCTCCCAGGGCATGTAAAGTCACCATTGACTTTACTAGTCCTAAATTCTGAACAGAACCAGTACAAACCATCATATTGTGGACGTACTGGCTGGGGCAATTCAAATGCCCCGGGGTCTGTTAGTCGAGGGGGTACGTCTCCGTCCCCCCTGATCGAGTTTTGGCTGGTGGCAGTGGATACTACTTTTTATATTCAACCGCAAATATTTTCCTATGGGATTTCCCATTGTTTTAGGCTAGTATCTTTATTTAATTATTTACGGTAGCCTCGAAAATACAGCCGGTTTATTTAATTAATATTAATTCTCCGGTTGGTAATTTTTGCCAAAACTTGATTCTAAAATGGCGTTTGTGTTCTCTTCTGTGACTCCAACCCAAGTCGAGCCCTGTGTTCCACTTTTGGCGGGCTTCTCCACAGAAGCCCTCCAAAGTGGTGCCACTCTGTCTGGGGTACTTAGGAGGGGGATTTAGGCACCCTGGACCGAGTTGCCTAGGCAACTCAAGTCGCACTCCGTCCTGATTGGCCCAAGTGGTGAACCGCCCGGCTCACCACTTAGCATGTGTGATTGACAGCTATGCTGATGAATGGGGGTTTTTCTGCATAAAAGCAGAGCCTTTGGGACTGGAACTTCAGAAGTCGCCACAGGACCTAAGAATCCGAAGAGGGAACAAGCTGAGCCATCTGCGACGACGACACCACCGGCGAAGCCCTGCTGCAACTACCTCACCACTTTCCCGACAAGAGAAGATCTTCTGCTGGACGAGTCTTCTTCCTCTGAGCTGGTGGGACCAACCAGTTCGCCCTTTTCGCCTTCCAAAGACGTCTCTTGGTCGAATCGCCCGTGCCAAGCACCCCGGCGGCCGGATAGCCAAGCTTCACCACTTTGACCGCGAATAAAAGGAACGCACCTTTTATTGACGAATTCCGCAGCTGGTTTCATCACTGTGCAGTGCAACGACTCCACGTTTCCTCCTCGACGAGATCCTCTCTTCCCCTGGTCGATACAACGAACTGCAACCACTGCCAGGAACAACTGCCACCGCTGGAGCCTCCTCTCTGTTTAAGGTACTGTGTCCTGCCTGGCCTCCCTTTCTTCGGTTTGCCCAAGGTGACCCTTAAATCCTTGGCTTGCCAACTGGGTTGGCCCCAGACCTTCTAACTTTACCTTCTTGAACCACCCCACCTCTTTTGAACATTCTGCAAATACTTTTCGTGCATTTTAAACCTTGTGATCCTGGGCACATTTCGCTTTGCTCGATTTAAAGTGGGCCTGGCCCTATGAACTTTGGCTCTACAGTATTTACTGCCTAATCTTCCCTTTCTGAGAACTCCTAAAAGTGTTGGGACCTGTTTTATTTCTATGCTCTGCCTTTTTCTCTCCCTTTAACTGAACTATTGGAGTGCCATCAGATTATGCGCTCACATCTGTTTAACAAATCGTGATGTTTTAACTCTGACTTGTCTGATAGTTATCAAGGGAGGTGTGTATACTTTACCTGACTGTGTTTTAACTTGCTTTTGATTTAGAGTGCTAGTATATTGCCTAAAGTGTGTTTTAAATAAATAATTATATACTTTTGATACAAAGCTCAGGGCAGTGTTTGTTTGCTCTATCTACTGTGTTTTTGGCCATATTGTGTATACTCTATATACTCCCCTACTCTTCTTGTGAGAAGTCTGACTGCTCAGCCGCAGCTACCAGGTAAATGTCGGTGGTGCAGACTGCTACCAATTGGGTTTACTGCTTACTCCTGTAGTCTTAATCTTTTTGCAGTGTTCCCCAAGGGAACTGCACAGGATTCTGCCTAACACTCCTCTTGGAGGAAATTCCCGCAAGCAAAACCTTTCGCACTTCCGGTTGACACTGGAGGCGAAGAGATCCACTTGTGGGGTCCCCCAAAGGGCGAAGATGTCCAGGAGAATCTCCTGAGCCAGCTCCCACCCGTGAGAGATCGCGCTCTGCCTGCTCAGAGCGTCCGCCGTCTCGTTTTCGAACTGCCGAGATCGAAAATTTCCTGCTGGATGGCCCAGAACCAGAGCTGCATCGCCTCCCTGCACAGAGGAGTGACCCTGCCCGCCCTTTTTGTTGAGGTAGTGCATGGCCACTGTGTTGTCTGTCAGAATCAGGACATTCTTCCCTCGCACAGTCGGCAGAAAAGCCTTCAGGGCAAGCCTGACGGCCCTCAGCTCCAACAGATTAATATGCAGCCTGGACTCCGACGGAGACCAACGACCGCTGACTGCCAACTCGTTGGCATGAGCTCCCCATCCCGTGAGGGATGCATCCGTCACGATCGTCGCCTCCGGCCAGGGTAGCCAAAATGGAGCCCCCTTCATCAGATTGCCTTTGACGGCCCACCACAGAAGGTCCTGGGCGACCGAGGGCGGCACCTGAACGGGGTCCGACAGCCTGCCGGAGGACAGACCACTGGAGCTTGAGTGCCCACTGCAAAGATCTCATCCGCAGACAAGCTTCTGGCACCAGAAGAATGCAGGATGCCATGAGGCCGAGCAGTCTCAAGAACTCGGACGCTGGGAGATTCTGGGCAAGTTGAAACTTGTGCACCATCTGCTGAATGTGAAGAGCCCTCACCTGGGGAGGAAAACCCTGCCCCAGAGATGCGTCGAGCACTGCTCCGATTTACTGGAGCCGCTGCGTTGGTGTCAAATGGGACTTCTTTAAGTTGAGGGAGAAGCCCAGCTTGTGAAGGGAGTGGCAGGTGATGGACAGATGATCCAGGACTTGCTCGGGAGAGCTCCCCCTGATCAACCAATCGTCCAGGTAGGGGTAGACGTGAATCCCCCCTTTCCTGAGATGCGCAGCCACCAGCACCATGAGCTTGGTGAAAACCCTCGGGGCGGAGGTCAATCCGAACGGCAGGACCCGGAACTGAAAGTGCGAATCGCCAACCGCGAACCTCAGGTACTTCTTGTGCTTGGGATGGATCGGCACATGGAAGTAAGCATCCTTGAGGTCGAGACACCCCAACCAGTCCTGAAGTTGAAGGGCCTGGAGGTCTTGAGAGAGAGTAACCATCTTGAACTTGTCCTTACTGAGGAGCTTGTTCAAACCACACAAGTCCATGTTGGGTCTCAATCCCCCATCTTTCTTCAAAATCAAAAAATAAGGGTAATACCATGCCTCGTTCCTCTCCGCTACAGGCACCAGTTCCATGGTGCCTTTATCCAGCAGGGATGGGATTTCCTGCGCAAGGAGCGGATCCAGACTCTTCAAAGAGAGATTTCCTGGTGGATTGTCGTGAGGCCTCTGCCAGAAAGGAAGACAGTAGCTGTGGGCTATGATCTCCAGAACCCACACATTTGAAGTAATGGCTCGCCATTCTACAAGATGCTGCGCCAGCCTTCCCCCAACCGGCGAACCATGGGACATGGCCTCATGACTGAGCTAGAGCGGCTGCGGCAGTGCCTGAGGGTAAATAGGCAACTGTCCGAGCGGCTCTGGCACCTCGAGTACCTTGTTTTGCACCTCTGGCACTCCTACGGTGGCCCCTTTGACTTGCAGCCCTTCTCGATCTACCAAAGGACCAGTAGTACCGAAAGGAACCTCCCATCCATTGCTGTACCCTAGGACGAAAAGGCGGAGGTTGGCGAACTGCAGCGCTCAACGACTTTGCTGCAGCTTTGGAGGTCTGCAACCTCTCAAGGCTCTCATCAGCCTTGCTGCCAAAAAGATGTTCACCATCAAAGGGCATGTTGAGAAGCCGGGCTTGCACATCAGGAGCAAACCCCGACTTCCACAACCACACAAATCTGCGCATGACGGTGCTTGCCGCCATGGACCGGCTGACACAATCTGCCACGTCCAGACCCGACTGAACGGATTCACACATGGGATCCTTGCCATCCTGAACAAAAGCAAGAAAGCCATCCCGTTCCTCCCCTTTGGGAATATGTTCAGCCGCCAAAGAGACAATTCCACAAAGTATGAGTGAAACGTGCTAAGGCACACACAGAGTTGGCTGCCTGTAAAGCCTTACCCCCTGAAGAAAACATTTTCTTCACCCAGCCATCAAAACGTTTGTCGTCCTATCAGGAGGGATGGTAGGGTACGACGCCTGTTTTGCCGGCGCCGTAGCCGCCTACACCATCAAACTCTCCGGAGTGGGGTGTGTAGCCAAGTAGCTGGGGTTGCTACTGGCAGGACGGTATTTTTTTGGCAAAGACTTGCCCACTGCCAGGAGACTCTCCGGAGCAGTCCAAGCCGCAGCCACCCTTCTTTGCAAGGCCATATGGAATGGCAGTACCGGGTCAGTTGGTGGACCTTGGTCCAAGATGTCTGTCAGGTCATCCTGCAGAAAATCTCCTGGTGGCACAGACCACCCCAAGTATTCCATGACCCTCGACATGAAGCGCCGGTACGAGGATTCAGCATGCGTACCCGGCTCAGGCCTGCCAAACTCAACCTCCGGGGAGGTGTCCAGACCACTGGCGTAGTGCAAAGACTGACGCAGGTCTTCTAACTGGCTATGACCAGATAATAGGTCAGCAGGAACCTCCACAGGAACCATACCATCATCAGACCCTTCATCCACCTCAGAAATATAGTCAAGATGCTGGAATACATCCCTGGATGAGGGCACATGTTTAGACTTGGCCAGAGCCTTCCTCGGGGTTTCCACCAGTCTCCGGGGCACCTCCGAGAAATCCTCCTCGAAAGGCGTTGAGGGCGTCGACGGAATCGCGTCGAGCCGAGGCTCTGACACAGGCCTAGAGGGCGGAGCCCCGAGCGTGTCCTTTGACAGCCTCAGCGGCAGAGCCTCAAGAGTGTCCTTCAACAGTCTCGGCACCAAAGACGTCGACGTCTTCTTCGAAGACCTCACAGGCTTCGACAGTCTCGATGACCGGGACCTGGAGCGGGCTTGGCTAGAGCGATCCACCTTGTCCGACCGGGACCTCGAAGGTTCCCGGTGATCGCAACGACCGCTCAAGCCCGAAGGTATGCGAACAGTGTCTCTAGCACTTTCCCTGTCGCCGTCTTTCAATGGCGCGGACGGAACGGAGCCCTGCGACTGAAAAATTGCCAACATCTCCTTACGAAATGAATCCCATTCCACAGGAGAGGAATGCTTGATGGGACAAGCAACCTGCCGACGGGCAGAGTTCACGGACGAGGACTGTGACGGCGCTTCCGTGAGTGCCTTGAAGAGCCAGAGGAATGGCTGGACCCACTCCGGGACCGAGACCCCCTGGACTTACGCCGATGATGCAGAGAGTCGCCCCTCGAATTGTCAGTCGAAAGCCCAGTGGATTTCGACTTCCGGGGTTTGGACACCTTACCGACAGAAAGCTTCTTCTTACAGTCCCGCAAGGCCTTCGATGTTAACGACTGGCAGTCGTCACAATCGTCCGTGGCGTGGACCTCACCGAGGCACCAGAGGCAGGCGTTGTGCGGGTCCGTCAGGGACATCTTGGAACCGCAGTCCCGACACTTCTTGAAACCCGGCCGCGTGGTAGAAGACATCATGGAAATCCTCACAAACAAACTGGTTCGAAGAACCGAAAGAACAACTCGGAAGAACCGAGGCGCGCCGAGATCTCCGAAGTGAACAAGTTTGCGGAAAAAACAGAACTGAGGCTACGGGCGTCGTGCGTCCTACTTATAACATCCAGTGACGTCGGCTTGACGGAGGCCCTTGAGGACAGCGTATCGACGTCATCGATGCAGAACATTTTCCGGAGCAGCACAGCTGTGGTGATTACCTGTCAGATATGGAATACGTCGGAGGACACAATCCCCTCGAAATTAACTTTTTGTCGGCCAGCGAGCCAAAAGTCAACAACCTCACCCAAAGCAGTATATTAAAAAGCGATAGTGTGACCTTTGACACAACAGCATCACAGGCATTGATAAAACGCACAGTCCTTCTCCACGTGCGTCTTGTCCTCATGAAGGCAGTAAAGGCAGAAAGAGTGTTCGTCCTCCTTGAAGACGTTCTGCAGCTGGCATCCAGGGCAGACCCTGAACAGCTTTCCGGACGTCGAGCTTCCCTTCTCCTGGGCCATCTCCGAGACCGGGCCTGAGAAGCTTCTGGATTCCTCCGAAGTGTAGCTCGACGAAATCTTCACCCTTGAGGGGCACAGATGAATCCGACACGGGTCCCCGTTGATCGGATGTAGGATCGGTGGAGCTTGAGGCTCTTTGACCGAAAGAATCGAAGTTTTTTGTGAAAAAAGCGCGAAAAATAGCACTAACGCTCGAGAGCAATAGCACGAGGATCCCAACACATGAACGTGCGGTAAAAATCTGAAGATGGCTGCCAGAGGCGGTGCTTAGGTAGAGGGCAGTCATTGGCTGTGGTCAGTATGACGCAGAGACCAGTGATTGGTTATTACTACGAAAGACAGATCAGAAACGAAACTGATACTGGTTTTTTCTTTACCGAGGATTCCCAGCTTGACGACGGGGAATATTCATGAGCATGTGAATCCATGCCAGACCCCATGCTGGAGAAATGGTGCATTCAGCATGCGGGCATGCATTGGCAGTGCAGCGCGTGGGCATGCATTGGCAGTGCAATCAGAATCTCTGGTTGTCTTGCAGACGTTCTACAGGCCAATCAGAGCCCACGATTCTAGGTAACTTCTGTGGTCTGATGAATGCCCAGCTCACTTCGTGAAATCACCAGTAAATCAGGGCTGTGGGCCCAAGCTGCTCAGAGCTGGCCCTCCTCGTAACTGCAGCAAAATACATTCTGTCACAAGAACAGGGGCTCTGTGTGCAACCAACCTAGCAGGTCTAGTGCACACTTTACCTTTTCTTTCTTTCATCAATAAATCAGGGGAAAGCGCGAACGCAGTCCCCCACTACCAGAAATAATGCAGTTGAGTATCCCGGGTTTGGGGACATCGCAGGGGTCAAGGAGGTTTATAATTGTGTTCCAATCTGTTCGGTTCCCTTCTGGTGCACTAGAGGTGTGGGGCTGATTGATGATTTAGAAACCGATATTCACCCCTGGACGGCTGGTGACATGGAAGTTGATTCGTCACAATGGCACCACCGTTTATTCCCACTCTAAACAGTGGGTGGAAGGGTGCAGGGGGTTTGGATTACAGGGAAAGGACGAAGAATGAGTGACCCATCTCCCCAAAAAAGAAAAGATTGCCAATGCGGCAATAAAAATGTGACCAACACACAGAACTTAAATTGGTGGGTGCTACGCCATTGCATACGAGTCTAAGTGACATGTTCATTTCTAAGACATCCATGTTGTAGAAACAAGAATGGTTGGTTGTGTTAGTACAGCACACTACATAGCTAACACTGGCATGTGCATTACAGTGTGTGAGGGAATGTTTGAAAACTACAGCACGTTCAGCGGATATAGCCATGTATGGGATGTGCATAGCGCAAACATAGCTATCATCAAGCAACAGAGCACTGTACGAAACAAGGGAGGTCAGGAAGACCCGGAAAGGGCAAGGGAGGCGAGGCTGGGGGGTATTCGTGACGTGACTCAGCCAAAGCGGGTCAATGCATATTTTGCCTGGGTCATTTGTTTTCTGCTGCAGACACAATTACCAGCACCAGAGCCGGTGCAGTGTTTTGGCACAACTCAAGAGACAGGAAGCTTCTCCTACTAACAGGCACCCCAAGAGCAGCGCCTTATGTAGTGTCCTCAGACTTCAGAGGCGGGGAGATGACGTCTTTGGTAGGCCTTGGCTCGTTGCCAACCCATTCTATACACTCAGCCTTTCTGAGCGGTCTGTAAAATTAAAGGCCATGTCTTTGCTGTAAAACTCATTGTGTTGGCCCGTTTTTCAAAGTGTTCCTGTTTGGGTGTTCAAGGAGAAGGGGGCGGGAGCGGGAAGCTCTCCATCCTGTCACACTCTCCACCATCCCGCGAGCATCCATCATAGCACTGAGGGCGCAGACGAGTCAATTAAAAGTGCACACTTGGAGTAGGCATGACCCATTATTTCACACTTTGATCCCAGAGCATCTGGAATATGTCAGTTTTCGATGCACTGCCTTTGGCGGGTGACATTTTTCGGGGACATCAAATAATAGCAATGGCAACTGATTGTACGTGGATTCTGAATTCCCCCACTGCTTAAGGATTGTGGTGGGTCCGTGGGATGCGCACATCGTGTCAGATCTGAGCTTGGGTAACCTTCAGTCTGTTGCGCCACTAATTTCAGACTCTGAGCAGACCAGACTGCCAGTTGAAGTCTTGTGCCAGCACATTTTTTAAAAGACTCAGTTCTCAAAAATATAGGTGGAAGAAAAAAAAAATGCCATAAGCAGGCCCTTTTTTTGTTGGGAGGCCCTTGTGCAGTTACCTTGTCGGCACCAGCGCCCGTCTCCAGTTGCTGCTTCTGCTGGATGCAGATTTGCCAAACTTTGGCAAGCAGCTTGTGGGGGTGGATAAGACGCGGGAGCACTAAAGAAAGGTAAAGATGTAGGTCCGCTGCAGAAACGGAGGCAGAAAAGACCATTACAATTTTTTAATTGGCTGAGGACTGTAACACGACAACCCAGTTAATTTATTCATTTATGCAATGTTTGTCGGATACCTGTTTCCGAAAACATTGCATAAATAAACTGGGTCGTGGCGTTACAGTCATCATCCACAACCCAGTTAAATTAACCGTGTCATTGTTGAGGACTGTAACTTCCTCTGGTGACCCCCTGCATGGGGTCACCAGAGGAAGTTACAGTTCGCATGCAGGCACTTCTTTTCTTTTTTTTTCCTTTACTCTTCAGCCTCCCGAGCCACATTAAACGGCTTGGAGGGCCGCAGTGTGGCCCAACCTTGATTTAGACGAACCAGAAGTGTGGAACATTTTCATTTTCCTCCCTATGGCGCCAAAATGTGTTACTAATAGCGCTAGACAAAGGCTCTGGACTGTCTTCGTAGTCCTCGTGAGCATAGGGGTGCTGTGACGCGTCTCTCGAAGTGTCCGCGGCACACTCTTTGCGCTTCGTCGGCTCTTTAGGCTTCAGCCCCACTGCCAAAGTAATTTTTGCGAGGCTTTCGGCGATGTTCGGCAAAGCAGGGCGTGTCGTGTGACTAGGATGCCTAGCGGTAGATTTTTCACCTACCGAGTGTCTAGGAGGCCTAGTGGTAGATTTTTGTCCTACTTTTTAGGGGCCTTAGGGGGCATCGGAGCGTCAGCTGAGCGCACTTCGCTGGCCAAATGTGTTTTTGAGGTAGCGCCCTTAATATTCGAAGGCCCAGTTGCAAGACGCTGCTGCGGATGCAGGGAAGGCTGTTGATCTTCAAGATCAGAGGATTCTTTTGAAATATTTTTAAGTCCTGTTGGCGCTTTCGCCTGTTTCGGCGGAATCGTCAAAACCGGGGTTGGGAATGTGTGTTTAGTGTGGCTTCTTTGTACGCCCCTGTCGCCGGGTGTTGTTCACATAGCGTGACTTACGTCAGGCCTAACGGGGTCGGGGACGGGTGTGGCGGACCTAGAAGTGTCCGTCGTAAGGTCAATGGCATCCGGTACGGATGCTTGTTCATCACTAGTGTCCCCGTCAATTTCAGCAGGTGCGGCGGTGTGGGAAGAAGATCCAGCCTGCGACATGCAAGTGTTTTAGGTTGAAGGAGTCTACAGGCCGTGCACCGTGCTTCGTCATGGTCAAGTGGTAGACAATTATTGCACTTATCGTGCTCCTCCTTCCAGGGGTATCTGACACTGCAAGAGGGGCAAAACCTAAATGGGGTCCTTTCCATAGCGAAAGGTAATGGAGGTGATGACCAGACCTAGAGGGCAAAGACGGGGAAAGAGGAGAGACATAACGGAAGATATGACCACCCCGACCCCACTCTCCCTACTCTGTAGGCCGGCCAGAGGGCCCGGCCACGTGGATGGCTCTGCCGCCGGATCTTAGGCGTCGAAGTCCACCGCCGTTGAAAGTTCCTGCAGTCTTCGTCATAGTATCTGAAGCACCGTCAAAGTCGGTAAACAAGGATTAACAATGTCTCTTATGAAGAGCTCTGCAATAGGGCGACCAGTTATCTGGGTGGAAAAAAACAATCTGAGGGACCTCTGCGCGTGAGGGAGTTTGGGTACACTATAAGTCACGATAGGGAAAGTGCTACCGACACGCCTATGCCGACGTCCCCTTTCGGTCCCCGAAAGACAAGATGCAATACTCTGCGGTTACCACTGGATGTCAGACCATATGCACAGCATGTGATTCTAAGCAGATTAACAAGCATCAGAAACTTGTTTATCTATCAGTCTGGCTCGTTGGGTCTTTGTTTTCTTGTCCCTCATGTCATACCTTTATTCTTCACAGCTACCACATTTCGATTGCACATCCAGAGTACACCCCGACTTTCTCGGCAAGGAATGCTATGAGCCACCAAACTGGTGCCCATTGCCATTCCAACATCCTGTAGCATTGATCCATGACTGCAGAGTGTGGCATGCTGCCTCCATCCAGTCTGTAACTATGTTATTATAATAATCCCTCATTTCACCTTTGGGTATATATTTTTCCACTTCTGATAGAACTGTCCAAAAGGTGTGGGCGCAGACGAAGCATTAATAGCCTTAAGCACCATACTGCCCAACGCAAACACCTTCTTTGCAAGAGCATCCTATTTTTTGGCATCCTGGTCTGTGGGGGGAGGAGGGGAAGAGTTGGGAACATGATCGATCTTGATCTTGAAGAGGTTGCTTGGACCACAAGACTTTCTAGGCTCAGATTCAATAAGAATCGTCCATAGACGCTGGTGCATACTTCTTTACTACATATATTATGCACTGCTAGTGCAGAGAATAGCTTTTGCCAAAGATCTAGTTTTGGGTCTTTTAGGACTGTATGAAAAGGCAGAAGTGTCTCTTTAGGTGGACCTTTGTTGAGTAAGCCCGTAAGAATATAATCTTGGACAGGCTTTCTAGTTGGGTCCAATGAACCACGTGCCCCATTTAAGCAGTAATGCTTGGTAAACATGTGGAATGAAGACCACTTCGCTGTTCGACATACCTCTTTCACCGGCTAACCCCTTTGCAAGGCAGATCATGTGGCCAAACCCTGGTATAATGTGCCAGACCCTTCCAGGGCTGAGCGAAAGGCACAAAAAGTTGGTTATCACGCTTAAATTCTGTGGTCCTAACTACATAGAAGCTGAATGCCCTCTTAGGGCCCAGCCTGTGTAGCCTTTCCTCATCCTTAGAGAGATGTGGAGGCAGATAGAACACTGGCACATCAATGCTCTGGGACAAATGGAAATATGAAATCACTTTTGGCAGAAATTTAGGACGTACCTTGAGAGAAGTCTTCTCCTTGAGAAATCGCAGGAAGGGCGGCCTGCAAGATAGAGCCTGAAGCTCACTCACGCATCTCGCTGATGTGACAGGAAAGCTGTTTTCAGTGTAAGTAACCTGACGAAAACTAATGCATGGACTCAAATGGAGCCGCAATCAACAAGGTTGATACCAAATTGAGGTCTGTGAGAAATCTGAGGGCATTCTCGCATCTATTTCCCTGGGATCCTCTACACAGGTGACCAGGGAAAGGCCATGTGTAGGGGCTTGTGGATCTTGTCCCTGGGGGTGGAGAAGCAAGGTACGATCACCTGGATGGAGGTTTCCGGGGAATGAGAGAGGAAAAATCCTCAGTTGAGGCATGGTATTACGCCTTTCCAGTTCAGGAGGAACCTTTGCCCCCAGAAATGTTTAGGGATTTGGTCAACCTTTTGTCAGAATAAATGACAAACCTCGAAAACACAGAATAAGAATGAGAAAGAATAGGGTACCCTTGGGCAAGACATGGTATTCCCTTTTTCCTATTGACAACCAACCCAACCATTCCCAACCTTCATAGGCTGTCATAAGCCAGTTCCACCCTTTTCTCCACAATTGACAGTTGGTAGTAATGAGACAAAGAAGAAGAAACTAAGAGCAATGAAGACTATGCTCTTTTACCACTCTGGTACTGGGATGAGGAAGATTCCTGTTAAGATTTGTGAAGGTCAGCCATGTCCCTGTAATCGTGGTCAGGCAGGGCTAATCGAGTCATCACACCTGCAGCCTGTCAAGAGGCTGCAGGTGTATAAAAAGAGACGTGCCCAGAGGAAGAGAGAACGGCGGGGGCGATGAGAGCAGCAGGAAGAGCAGCGAAGTGGTCATTACAAGCACCAGGAGATCAAAGAGAGAGGCCGTCCATGGAAGAGTGGCAGGGGAGTCGGGACTCCCTTGAGCTGGCTGAGCATGGTGTGGGGAGCCATGCAGAAAGGCTGCCCCTTTTCTTGTTTCTTCAGGTGCTCGTTCCCCTGTGCAAAAGAACCTACACAGGGGTGTCTGAAGGGCAGGAGTTGGAGCCCTAAAGCTAAAACTAGAAGGCTGTGTGATCCACGCTGCAACAAGGGCTGTGAGCAGAACAGGGAAAGTGACCATTGAGTTTCTAATGAATGGCAAACCCGGTGCGCGAGTGTGTGAACTTTGCAATAAGTTGAATACCTGTTGGAAGGTCTGTGGGCTGACCAAGATCAAGCCTGGGATATTCCTGACCTGGTGGCGCATCGACCAGTATCAGTGCATTCCCTAGCAGCCAAAACTTCAACCATTTTGTACAACTTTAAACTACTAAGAGCTTGTAATGGCAGGTTTGACACTGCCCACCCAGAGAAAAAAAAACATGCATTGGGCTCGAGGGCTGTTCTCTAATTGATTATATACTAATTTCTGCATCATATTGTACAAGGGTAGGCAAATTTAGATTAATCAATAAGCTTGAAAGTGACCACCGCCTGCTAGCAATCCATTTAATCTGGGCTATCCCAAGGAAGGGAAGGAAGGCCCCTACGCAGGGTCACATCTCCGAAGGGAGTACGGGCCCAGTTCGAAGATCGTTGAAATGGGCTAAGATCTTAATGCCCGAGATGAAGCAAAGATTGTATGCCTCGACTCTAGCCAATATCGAGGCAATCAGTAACCCTGATCACGGGCATGCCTCGGTCTTGGCTGAGTTTGAAAAAGTTAATGTTAAGCCGCATCTTTAGGCACCTGGGGCCAAATTCCAACACAAACCCACCAAGAGGTTGGCATGGTTTGATGGTTCCTGTAGAGCTGCAAAATCTATTGAAAGTTGCATAAGAGAACCAACGTGGATCGATATACCAAACGAAATTTCATTATAAAAGCTTAATCCGCACCATAAAGACTGAATACTTAGTGGGTAAATGTGATGGCCTTTATAGAGCCCATCGTCTAAGGGACAATGTCCTGTTTTGGAAATTAGTTTCAGATATTGACCATAAGGGGGGCCCTCAAGAGGCTTGCAGCATAGGTGGGGACAGATGGAGGGCACATTTTTGTGAATTGTATGCCACAGACTCTTCCTTATCCTGTCCCTCATGTACTCTCGGCAGAGCAAGCTCCAATAACCTGTGTATCCCCCTTAAAGATGTAGAGGACGCGATAGCCTCTACAAAGAAATGGCAAAGCGGCAAGCCCAGACTTAATTCCATTGCACCTTTACAAAGACGAGGCTCTCATCTGGGCACCTATATTGTGTCTGGTTTTTAACACAGTATTGTCTTCAGGCAGGATCCCAAACTCATGGTGTAGGTGTTTATTATCCCGGTATGTAAGAAGGGAGGCAGGGACAATCCTGCCAATTTTAGACCAGTATCCTTGTTAGATTGGGCCGAGAAGTTGTTAGGAAAAACAATTCTAAACCACCTCCAATTACGGGTAGAACAAAAAAGGGCGATTAGTGTCCATCATGCAGGGATCCAAAAGGCCCATGGGACAGTGGATCAGTGCCTCATGTTTTCTCTCATCCTTCAAAAATACTCAGTCCTACAGAAAAGACGTGTGTACATATTGTTTGTGGACCTCAGGACAGCATTTGATTCTATGATCCGAGAGCGACTATGGTGGGTGCTGGTGAAGCGTAAAGTATCCGATTACTTGATCATATCATCACTCTACTCAAACACTGTGTCCTGTGTATGCTATAATTTGGGACATGATCAAACATTGTTCTTTGAGGTGGCTCTGGGTGTTAGGCACAGCTGCACCTTGCCCCCCCGCCCTCCTTTTATTCAATCTCTATATACAGGAAATTATTGATCAGCTATTACGGGGGGACCAGGACTGCCATAAATTGTCTACAATCAAATATCCAGCATTATTCTATGCGGATGGCGCAGTTTTCATAGCAATGACAGTGAAGCCAAAATGTGGAAAGAAGGTTTCGCTGCAATTCAAGATTGATGATAATTTAATCGAACAAGTCGATAGCTTTGATTATTTCGGCGTGAGATTACAGGCTACTCCAAGTCCACCAGATTAACAGGGCTGCCGTTAAACTGAAGAAATGAAGCGGGGCTATTGTATCCTTTTTTACTCGTCATGGGAGTGGTGCAATATCTCCTGCATTAGAACTTTACCGAAGACAGGCCATTTCAGCCACCCTCTATGGTTCAGGTGTGTGGGGGTCTGAGGAAGTTGAGTCGATTCTTAGAACGGAAAATAACGTCCTGAAGAAACTGTTACAATTACCATCTAGTGCTCCAACCACATTAGTTCATTTGGAATGCGGTACCCTCCCTCTGAGCACTGATATTATGTTTCGGCATGTCTCGCTATGGGTCAGAGTCTGGTCAAAACCAGCTCTGAAACCATGCAGGGACGCACTCTCACATATGTCGCTCGAAGGAGCTAGTGGACTGAACCTCCAATATAAAAAATGTACTATTCTGTTTGAACATGGGTGAGTTTTGGAAGGACCCTGGAAGCCTTTGTGCATCGAGCTGGAGCAGATTTAAGCCCCTAATAAAACAGAGCAAGGGACCCGACCTGCTCCTCCTCAAAGCTTTAAAGCTGAAGTTGGGCCCAGGTTATCTGGCTAAGAGTCACACAGAGGAATTTAAAGTCTATCTGGACAAGAACAGGCCCGCATATGCGTGATCACTCTACTTGAGGCTTAGATTGGGGATCCTTCCAATTACCGCTTTTGCCTCCAAATGGAGGGGCACTAACTTACCAGTTGCCCATTGTACGGGGCCACTGAGGAGACAATTGCGCACTTTTATTTTGCAAGCCCTATCAGCGGCTAAGGCGGTTATATCTGAGACCTGTTCTGTTGGAGGCAGGTACTAAGACATGGGGTCACGCCCCAGAAATTTTGGTCCAAGGCCTCATTCCCACAAAGGCATGCTCGGTGGCCTGCTATTTGCATAGAGCGCGGCTGCTGAGGAGAAGGAAGGCAGCACTCTGAATGGGCTCCAGGCTGTGAGTATTCCTCTCCTGGTGTATCAACTATTCGGGATATGGGAATTCCTACCTGTTTGTGATAAACGAGGCTCTGTGCTGTCACATCAACCCTTTATAGTGTCATTTTCTTCTTTTATCTAAGCTCTTTTTTTAGCTATGTAACTTTGACTGTATGATTTTTCCTATGTATATTATCTATTTTTGCAATGTCTTGTAATCTGTTAGCAGTATGTCGAATAAAGGTTTTGCTATGTATGAATACTTTGTATCAAAGTGGTCGCGTGCCTTGAATAAGCACGTTTCCGAAAGTCTCTGATCTTTCCTATTCAATTACCGAAGAGCGGGGAAAACCTAAGGATACGTTGTGTCGAAGTGGTCGTATGTAGCAAGAATCACATTGATGAAAGTCTCCGAACACTGGACCATCCATATTAAAGAGAGACTTTCCTTCATTTTCTTTAGGTAGGGAAATCCCACCTTAGCATAGGGCAAGTTAGGCCTTTTTCCATCCTGACAAGTGTTTATTTTGATTTTTGAATCGGTTGTATGCATCTTTCTTCATGATGCCTTCACAGGTCCCAGTCCGGAACCAGAAACAGAGAAGGCGTGAACCTATTTACAAGGCCTTTCAGAAATTAGGTCATTACCGGAACCGTGAAGAAGGATCCCTGATCTGGTGACCTCTGAATACAGACACAGCTGAAAATTAACCCTTGGCTGTGCCTATCCGAAGGCCTGCTGAGGCCAGTGAAAGGGAACTCCATCAATGCAGTGGTGGGACAAGCAATCTGGTCTATCGTGCATTCCAAACACCACGACTCAAATGTTCTCCACCTGCACGCATACAATGATCTCGTAGAAGGTCTGCGTGCTGCCAATGACACCTCAAGTACCTCTTTTGAGAGGTAAGTGATTGTATCTCAGCCACGCATGAAGGTTGATGCATTTTGGGTTCGGGTGGAGCACCCAACCTTCCGACTAGGAAAGGAGGCCCAGCCACGAGGCAGCCGGAGAGACGGGCAGATGGTCAAGTCCACAGCTCCGAGTACCATGTTCTCCTCGCCCAGTCAAGGCCGATCAAGATCATGGTGGCTCAAAACCTCTTCAACCTCCTGAGGTCCCAAGCGATGACTGGTATCAGTGGAAACACATAGAGGATGTTGGAGACCTACTCCACCAGAAATTCGGGTTAGAAATGACAAATAGGTTTTCTTATAATATATTAAAGCCTACATAAAGGAGAATGCCACACGGGAATCAGTCACTCACGGCCGCTTATAACCATTCATGCGTGATACTCTAATTTCCGTTTGGTTTGGGTATTACTTTTCTTAATCAAATCAATATGAAGTTGGGGTTTAATAACACAGATGAGAAAAGAGTCAGCGCAAAGATAGTTCTAGCAATACTATGGTTCTGAATTAAAGATGGTATGGGTTTGAGATTGGGATCATACCATGCAAATATATTATGGGTCACTGTTCTTCCTATTAATACTTCCAGAATAAATTATTAAATTGGACCGTCAGTTCTGGTCATGGATTGGGTCTGTCAAGGAAGGACAGCACATCAGGTGCGGGACTGGATCAGCTAGGCCGGTCACCGGATTTGCACAGGATCTGCCCTTCTAGTTTGTGGGTATTTCAAATCAGCTGGATAGCGAGTTCCTGAGGCAAGCCTTGTGGTAGCAAGCCAGAGAGTTTCAGGATGCTAGTTCAAAGGCCTTCCGACACCACAGCGCTTCATTGGGTTGCGAGAATAAGTTTGAGGATTTAGGCCTTGCTGAAAGTCAATAGTTCTCTACTGCTTGGCAAGAGTCTTGGCATCTGGATCTGGATGGATGTTAAAGCTGGATGTAGAATGCTTGATCAGAGTGCTTCGCCGGAATCAGGAAAGTGAGTGGACCAGTAAGTCCGTTTGTGCTGTCAGCTGTCTCTATTTATACTTTCAAAATGACATCACAAAAATGGGTGTATGGGCCGGCTAAGCTTGCCCCTGTGAACTGGGATTGGATCAGGACCTCATCTCTGCCTTGCATCTGAATGATTAGATCAAGGCTGGATGATGTCACATTTATGGTTTAGCTTTATAGTCCTTAGAAGCCTCCCCTCAGCCACTAGTGTCAAAAATCGGATTTTATCCTAAATACATATTTCTACATTGGTCAACTCTACACAAATCACACACAAAGATTCCATACTTTATGTAGAATCTGTTCATCAAAATCCCACAGCTGTGGGATCTTGTTTCATCTTTCTACAGAATTCTGTCCTTTTCGCCATGAACACATTTTCCAGATTTTCTGCAAATTATCACAAATGTGTGCGTTTAACCTAGGGATGTGTGTGTAAATGTTCACAATTCTTGTATTAATAAAGTGCACATAAACCACATATATTGTCATTCCCGTCCAGAACATTTTACACGGTTCTACCGCCTCTTGAAACGTAGAGCCAAAAATTAGACTAACAGATCTGTACTTTGTATATTTTTCACCACTTTGAATCACAAGTTATGTTAACTGTTCATTCTTAACAGCCAATGGTCCGTCCCTTTGTCTCTCCCTGGAGTCCAGGAGTAGCCTCCTGTTAGGCAGAAACCTGTGCAGTTCCCTTAGGGACCACTGCAAAAAGTTTAAGACTACAGGTGTTGGCAGTAAACCCAATTGGTAGCAGTCTGTACCACCCAGATTTACCTGGTAGCTGTGGCTGAGCAGTCAGACTTCTCTCAAGAAGAGTTAGGCAGTATATGGAGTATACACAATAGGGGCAAAAATACAGTAGTACAAGCAAACACTGACCAGAGCTTTGGTATAAAAGTATATAATTATTTATTTAAAAATAGACTGGCACTAATATGTCAAGCAAGTTCAAACACAGTCACTAGAAATATATAGAACTCCCTAATTAATTATTTTACAAGTCTAGGTTAAGACACCACTTATTTAGCAAAACAGAGGTGAGCGTGTAACCATAGATGGCACTCCAATAATTTGTTAAAAAGGGAGAGAAAAGGCAGAAATAGGAAAAACACACAGTACCAACACTTTTAAGAAACCACAGCAAGTCAAGAAAGGCAGGGTCTACTGTAGAGCAAAAAGTTCATAGGCCAGGCCCACTCTTGGAGAGAGCAAGGCGGAATGTGCCCAAGATCACACAGTGGAAATGCACTCAGTCTTTGCAGAAAAGTCAAAAGAGGTTGGATCAAGTTAGAAAGGTAATGTTAACAGGTCCAAGGTCACCCCAGGATAGAGAGTCAAGGATTTACGGGACACCTTGGACAGACTGTTGCAAGGGAGACCAGGCGGGACACAATATCTGAAATGGTGAGAAAGCTCCAGCGGGGGCAGTTGTTCCTGGCAGCGGGTGCAAGTCGGGGCTTCGTCCAGGGGAAGAGAAGATCTCGACGTGGAGGAAAGCTGGAGGTCGTTGCACTGCCAGGGAAGAAACCAGCCGTGGAGTTTCCCGGTTAAAAGGTACTACCCTTTTATTCGCGGTAGTGGTGAAGCGTGGCTATCCGACCGCCGAGGTGCTTGGCACGGGTGATTCGACCAAGAGACGATTCAGGAAGGCGAAAAAGGCGAACTGGTTGGTCCCATCAGCTCAAAGGGAAGAAGACTCTGTAACGCTCACCTGGTTCCCACGGAGGCACGGCGTCGAAGGCGCAGAACTCTGAAGATGGACAGGAAGGGCCCCTCTATTCTGGCTTCCCTGGCTCGTTGGATACCCTCCTTAGGGTTTGGAAGGATGAGCTCTCCATCCTGCTTCTGATGCAGGGGCGCGTTGAAACCCAGTTACTTCACTGGATTGAGGATTGATGGGAGTTCAGGTAAGCTTGACTGTTCAGGTAAGGCGCTGTAAAAGTTCTCTTCAAAAGTTCAAGCTTAATAATAATGTTCGTTGTCTAATTGCAGCAAGCGCTAATGCTTATGTCTTTTTCCCATTAGGGGCCGGGGTTCGGAGTGCCGGAGATATGGCGCCGACCCGAAGTGAAACAGTTCTGGATGAGCGCTCAGGTAATGTCTTTGCATTCGCTCATTCAATGTCTTTGTCTTTTTTCCCCATAGGGGCCGGGGTCCGGAGATGCCAGGAAGTGGCAGGACCCGAAATGCAGTGGGAATAATCCAACAGGTAAGACTTAAAAGGAAACTGAGCTTTCCTTATTCCTTTTCTCCCTCTCACCTTTGTTCTTGTCTTTTTTCCTCTAGGCGCCGGGGCGTAGCTGAATCCGGAAGATCGCTGTTGAAGATGGAAGCGCCTTGCAAAGGTGAGTAAAATGCAGCGCTGCAGCGATCGAAACGAAATGCCTTTAAAATGATGTCTTCCTTTTCAGGGCCGTTGGAGAAATGACTCCGGGATGCAGATTTAGCAGGTAAGGGCTTTTCTTCTCCTATTCTCTTCCTTTCTCCCCTTGCAGGTGTTCCAGGGTGCTGGCAGGCGTGGCTGAAGTCAGGATGCAGGAGCTGACACGGTGAGCGTCCAGCTGCTAGGTGCAGAACAACGCGAAGCATGTGTGGCTGTTCGGGTGGGGTTTAAATAGCCTTGGAAGAAGTTCCTGGTATGTATCCTTCCACCAATCAGGTATGTATCCTTCCCCGACCACACCCGGGTGGTGAAGTAGTCCTACAGGTTAAGTAGTCCCATTCAGGCCTCAAGAGGGCCTGGATGAAGCAGCAAGGTCTGCATCAGGTAAGTGTGCACCCAAGCACTTAAACACATATCCTCTTCTATGAGCCTGGCGCCTAAGGCGCCAGGACTGGGGTCCGCTATGAGCCTGGCGCCTAAGGCGCCAGGACTGAGTCCACAGGGCCCCGACTTGGGCCCGCTGAGACTTCCCTGGGGAAAATAATGTCTGCCTCTGGGGTTGCTGGGCCCGGCCTGGCTCCTTAGAGGTAGGCATCATGACAGTCTCTCTTGGAAGAAGATCTTCTCTGTTGTCGGGAAAGTGGCGAGTTTCGTACAGCAGGGCTCCACCGGTGGGGTCATCGTTGTAGATGGCTCAGCTTCTCCCCTCTTCGGATTCTTTAGGTCCTGTGGCGACTTCTGAAGTTCCAGTCTCCAAAGCCCTGCTTTTATGCAGAAAACCCCCATTCATCAGCCTAGCTGTCAATCAAACATGCTAAGTGGTGAGCCGGGCGGCTCACCACTGGGCCAATCGCACAAGAGTGTGACTTGAGTTGCCAAGGCAACTCAGTCCAGGGTGCCTATTCCCCGCTCCCACACATCCTGTAGACCCAGACAGAGTGGCACCACTTTTGGAGGCTTCTGTGCAGAAGCCCGCCAAAAGTGGAACAAAGGGCTCGACTTGGGTTGAAGTTTCAGAGGCGAACACAAACGCCATTTTAAAACCGAGTCCTGTCAAAAAGACCCAACCACGGAACAAATATTAAATAAATAACCCGGCGATATCTTTAACATTGCACCAAAAAGTGGTGCGTTTAAAATGAATGGGAAAATCCCATAGGAAATATTCCGGTGGAATTTTCGCGTGGTATCCACTGCCACCAGCCAGAAACTCGGCAAGGAGGGACTGGACAGTGCCCCCTTGGAAAACAGACCCAGGGGCAATTGAATTACCCCTACCAGTACTTCCACAATATGATGGCTTGTACTGGTTCTGTTCACAATTTAAGACTAGTAAAGCCAATGGTGACTTTACATGCCCTGGGAGACAGTAGTCAGTCCCAGGGTATGGAGTCTATGTTTAGGGGTCACTATGACACCCCTGTGTTACTGCACTGAGGGTGCAGTGTAACACACATACCAAAAACACATTAAGCCCTATGGAGTAAAAGACCCCATAGCCCATAAAACATATTACAAAGTCAAAGGACATTCTCAAATCATGCCTAAGAGTGGGAGAAGAAGAGTCTCACTCTTAGCAGGAGAAAAAAAATAAACCCCAGAAATCCAGCAAAGCTGCTGGGGGACTCACTAGGTTTGGGAAATTAGCCTTTACAGAGAATTCTCCCTAACACCGCCTCCTATGGGGAATTCCTTCCAGGAGCAGTTTATGACCCTTTCACACCTCCGTTTCTTGGACTGGAGGATCTGCCATTGTTCATTCTCTTTCTGTAGACAAGAGTCTGGCCTAACCCACAATTATCATCTACCAGTGAGTTTCTGCTGAGAGGATTTCCCTCCCTTGGGAGAAACCTGTGTTTCCACTTCTTGCAGCTCAGCCAGGCTAATTTATTCTTAACTTCTTAAATCCAGGAAAAACCAAATTTGTTGCATCAAACATAAATACATTACTTTCTTAGCTTTAAATCTGTGGGATCAAAAACACAACTGAGATCTGTGTTCCTTTTAGCGACAATCCTTTTATGTTTGCTAATCCAGCAGACTTTTAGTTTAGATACTTTGAAGTTTCATCAGGAGCTCATCTGACAGCTGTCATTTACAGGTAGCCCAGGGTACTGCACACAGATTTTGATGGGGGCTGTCAGTTTACAGACAATCCAGTTTGTCTGAGGAAATGTTTTGCTCTTTACACTTCAGGACTTTGTATATTCGCCATGCTTCATTAGATTACATTAATTTTAGCGCCAAGCATGATTTTGAATGTTGAAAAGTGTTGTGTTCTAGGCATTTTGGAGTTTTTAGCAATAAAGCAAATGTCATTTATAGGTACATTTTGGAGTTTAATTTGCAAACCGCTGCTTCACTCTCTGCACTCAGTTTGCTGGTCATGGAGCCGAATGGCACGTTTTCTGCAGTGTGTGCTCTATCCCACCACACATGCACCATGGGTGGCAGGTTGTGCATCCATCTTTTTGTGCTTTTAGACTCAAGGTTTTTGGCATGCACAAGAGTTTTGCCGCCACTGTTGCAGTTCCTTGCACCATAACTATCAGAGTGATGCCGCATAAGATAGCGGAGTGGGTCAATACATCCCACAGCACATGGAAGAAAAAATGACGTACAGTAATGTTCTTTCTTTAGGTTCTTCTCCCGCAGATTCCTCATCAGATATATATCACCTTCCAGCTTCAGCTGCTCAGAAAAAACTTCGACAGTGGGCGTAGTTGACCTCGACTCGGCCGTCGATCCATCTTGACTCAGTGCTCGATCATCAGCTCTGGATGTGAAGTCGGGCATCGTATATATATTGTGTCACTACGCCCCCCCAAAGTTCAGCCACTGCAGAGGAAAACTAGCGAGAAAAAGAATGCCAAATAACCAACACACCAACACCAAATAGCCGAGACACTGCACGACTATACCTAGCATGCTTCGCTAGATCCACGCTTCCGTGCCTATAAGAACCGAGGTACGGACCCTCTGCGGAAAAGCCCTCACAGGACAAGGCATCAGCGTTGAGCAACGCAGGTTTTTGGCGGCGAAGGGGTAGCGGCGTAGACAGTGAGTACGGACAACCTCACCCTCCTGTCTGCGGCTGCCAGGTAAGAAGTTGTGGGAGCGTTAGCTTGCTACACTCTACGCATCCCCTTGACCTGATGCCCCTTTTCACTCTTGCACACGTGTTATTTTTCCTGCGAGTTGTGTCCTTGTACCACCCCCCAAATCCCCCTGCTTATGTGCGCTGCTTAGCAACACTAGGGTGCGTGTGCCCACTCTATTTTAGGTTGTGTTCTCTCCCCCATATCTTAGGCTGCGTGTGTTCTCACGGAACTCTAGACCAAGTGCACCCCCACTTACTTTAGGCTGTGCTCACTCCCTCACAACTCAGCAGTGTGCACTCTCGTGCAATTCTAGGCTGTGTGTGTCTCTTCTTACTTAGGTTGTGTTCGCTCCTTCGCAATTCTAAGGCGCATGCGTCCCTTCTTACTTAGGTTGCGTTCACTCCACGCAACCTATGCCACATGCGCTCCCTCTACTTAAGGTTGCGTTCTCTCCCTCGCAACATAGGCTGTGTGTGCTTTGGCGCAATTCTAGGCCACGTGCACCACTTCTTACTTTAAGTTTAGGTCACGTGCGGTCTCTCTCTACTCGGCCACATGCATCCCTCCTTCTCTCAGCTGCTGCGCTCCACTCTTCTTAGCTCCCTTCCCTGATCTTTTGTGTATTGTTGGGACGTTTTGTTTGACCAGGGCTGTTTGCTTAAACAGTACTGCCTTCATTCCTTACTTATAGGTTCCTTTGGTGATTGACTTGTCTATGCACTGCATCTGATTTCTGTCTGTTCTGTCCTCTGTGTGCCTCCTTCTGTGTCCCCCTCCTCCCCTAGAGTTCCCCTCTGCCTGACTGCTTCCTAGCATTACTCTCCCCTCCCTGGTTGGGCTCCCCCTTCCCTCTCTTCTCCCCTCGCTTTTCCTCTCTGCACCCTGTATGCTGCTCTCTGTCTCACCTATCTTCAACTGCTTTTCCTTCCCACTATCCTATCCCTCTCACTAAGTCTGGTAGGAAGAAGCTCAAAAGGTACATCCTGGTCTCTGACCTAGGCCTCCCTATCGCTGATCCCTACACCAGCGCTTCCTCCAGAGAGACACTAACCGACATCCTCTTTGTCGTTTCATCTCCAGGCCTATGGACCCCCCATATGGTATCTGTTCCCTCTCCTTTTTCTTCTTTGCCCATTAATGGTGGCACCAGGTGGGAGGCCCTCCTGTCCCCCTTCCACTCCTCCAAGACCATCATTAATGTTTACCTAAACGGCACCGTCTTGGTCTAAGGCCCTCAGGCCAACCTGCTCCTTTTTGATAGACGCTTCCTGCGCCTTAGCAACTTCCTTTCTTCTCCTGCTGTTCCTTCTATCCCCTCTCTGGCTCCTTTGCTGCCTCCTTCCTCTGCCACCTCTACAGCTGCCTCTGCTGCTTCTCCGGCCACCATGTTGCCACCTTATTCAGCCACACCTCTGGCTCCTCTCCCACCTCCTTCCACTGCCACCCCCCTATGGCTGCCTCCGCTGCTTCTCCGGTCACCCTGTGGCCTTCTTCCTCTGGGACCCACCTCCTCTTCCTCCTCCTCCTCCTCCTCCTCCTCCTCCTCCTCCTCCTCCTCCTCCCTCCGAGCTACCTTGCCTTCTCCTTCCTCAACTGTCCATCCTCGAGCACCTGCAACTCTTCCGCAGGGCGCACCTCTGACCTGTACCCCTCCACAGAAGTCCTTCAAAACGGGCAACCTTCTCCACGTTGCTACTCTCAACTCTCGCTTAGCTGTTAAACACTCCTCTGACATCTGCCGTCTCCTGGAAGAACTCGATTTGAATCTACTTGGTCTGGCCGAGACTTGTTTCATGGCCAGCTCTGTCACAAGCTTTGATACGCACCTTCCTGATGGCTACAAGATCCTCTCCAAACCCAGAACCAACCGTCCCAGTAGGGGTGAAGCCCTGATCTTCCCAGAGTGGATCCCTGCTTCTATCATTCCTATGCAGGACTACTCCTCCTTTGAATGGCTGGTCTGCAGGCTCTCTATCTCTCATGGCCTTTGTCTCACTGTGGCCACTATCTACAGGCCGCCTCCTTCCTCTCGGAGTGGGCAGACCTCTCCTCCTCTCTTCTTGCCTGTACCTCTCACCTTCCCCTCTGAGACCGTAACATCCACCTGGATGCTACCTGCCCTTCTTCAGGACTCTTAGTCTCTCTCTCTCTCTCTCTCTCTCTCTCTTTCTTTCTTTCTTTCTTCACTCTGGTCCGACTCACTCCGTAGGGCAAACCCTGGATGTTCTGATCTCCTCGGACCTCCCCCTCTCCATCTCTCCATCTCTCACCAGTTCTCTCTCCTGGAGTGATCACTTTCTCTTTTTCTCCCACCTCTTTCTCGCTCTCCACCCCTCAGGCCAAGGCGACTCCATCACTGCCACCTACCTTCTCGGTCATCAGACCCATGAAGCTTGCGTCAGCTGAGGCTTTTGCCGCTACTTTCTCTCCTCCTTCTGCACCTTTGGCTGACTCACAGCCCTATCTAACCTTCATCTTTCTATCACAAACAATGTTGTTGTACTTGTCACTGTCATAAGGATACGCTTCATGCCCAAATCCAAGTCCAACTCTTGGTACGACACCGACCTCGTCGCCCTCAAACGCAAGTGCAGGGCGGCTGAGAGCAAGTGGAAGGCATCAGGTGTACCCTCTGACAAAGTGGCTTGCCGCCTGCTCCAAAGGCAATACAGACTCTCTGTCCTCGCCAAGAAGAGAGCACACATCCAAGCCTGCGTCCGCCCTTAGAAACCTCTGGGTATTAAGCGCGTTAAATAACCTATCATATAACCTATCATATCACACACCCCCACCCCCGCACAGCACTTCTCCACTTCCACTTCCCTGCACTTGTGCGATCTGAATGACAAGGGGCCTAGTAAGATCATTGTTTGGTCCTCCCTATGTTTCCCCGTCCTTGTCTTGTCGCGCCTAGAAACACTTGTGTACAGGCGCGTTATAAATATGCCATATATCATATCATAAAACAGGATTAGAAAAATGAAATCCCAACCATGATAAAATAGAAACTAACTTTTTTTTTTGGGGGGAAACCTTCTCCACGTTGCTACTCTCAACTCTCGCTTAGCTGTTAAACACTCCTCTGACATCTGCCGTCTCCTGGAAGAACTCTATTTGGATCTACTCGGTCTGACCGAGACTTGGTTCATGGCCAGCTCTGTCACAAGCTTTGATACACTCCTCCCTGATGGCTACAAGATCCTCTCCGAACCCAGAACCAACCGTCCCAGTGGGGGTGAAGCCCTGATCTTCCTGGAGTGGATCCCTGCTTCTATCATTCCTATGCAGGACTAAAGACGAAAAAGACGAAGACCCTGGAACCATCACAAACACATCCTTCTCAGGATAAGGTAACCACCTACTGCCGACACTTTCTTAGTAGGGGATGAATGGAAGGCGTGAGGAGGAATCTGTGGAAGAAGAATCCATAGAAAGAACATTACGGTAAGTAGTTTCGCCTTCAATGGATTGCCTTTCTCCCGCAGATTCTTCATCAAATACACTCCCAAAGAAGTAGAAACAACAGAGGTGGGAAGAAAGCTTTATAGTAGTAAATTCTGCAACACTGCCCTTCCGAAGAGAGCGTCAGCCCACGGGCTACGTCCAGACTGTAATGACTGAACATAGGATAGCACAGGGGAAGCAAGGCCACGCAGATCAAAAGAGGTTTGAACCCCGGATCTACACATAGAAACCAAATTCAGGTATGGTATTAGGTGCGTTATAAAAAAACCAAATAAATAACATTAAATAAATAGTGCTTCGTGAATATATGAAGCAAGGCTGTGGCCCGCAGATGACACTTACCTGTGCTCATCTTTGCAGAGCCATAGGGGTAGAAACTCCTCTGATGGAATGGACCCTGATGCCGGAAGGCAATTCCTTGCCTGTGATTTGGTAACATTCCAAAATACACAATGGCCCCATTCCAATACTGGCGGTAGCGCGCTGCTGCCGGTATCATTTTTTTCCCGGCACCCGCGAATGGGCAATTGTCGGGTCATTACGGCTTTGCCAGACCCAGTAATTGCCCATTCCAGGGGGCTGGAAAAAAATGCTCCCCATTCCGATTTGAGCCCCATAGGGCTCAATGGGAATGAGGAGGTCGGATGCACTGGTATCATTCATGAAAGGTGCCGGTGCATCCGACATGCTCTACTCGCCGGTGCATCCGACATGCTCTGCTCGCGAGTGCCGGTACGCCCGCCAGGTCAGACCAGGTGGTTGGGAAGGCACCCGCGAGCATAACTCGTAGTTTACCGGACCGGCAAACTTCTAACGAGGCCCAATGTGATCCATCATGAGATTGTTTTGATACTGCCAGAACATTTCTGGAAACAGAGTAGGCCACAAACAACTGGTTGGCTTTCCCATACTCTGCCGTCCTTGGAAAATAAAAGCTTAACGTTCTCTTAGGGTTTAGCCAGTGAAAACGCTTCTCCTTAAATGGGTACACTGGTGGATATAACAATGAAAGATCAAGTGCCTGAGAAGGAGCAAGTTACTTACCTGTAACTATTGTTCTCCAGCATGGGTCTGGCATGGATTCACATGCGCATGAATATTTTCCATCGTCCGGCTGGGAAGCGTCGGAAAAAGAAAAAACTGTTTCACGTACAAACTATATTTCTTCTTTAAACCCATCACTGCCCTCTTGGTCATACTGCCCCCATCCAATGACAGTCCTCTCCTTAAGCCCCTACTTTGGCATCCATCTTCAGCTTTGGTAAGCATGTAAAGTGGTAGTATGACCAATAAGAGCCGCAGAGGGGACGGAGGGAGGGTTTGCATGTGAATCCATGCCAGACCCATGCTGGAGAACAATAGTTACAGGTAAGTAAATTGTTCCTTCTCCATCATGGGGTCTGGCATGGATTCACATGCTCATGAATAACATACACAGCAGTACAACATTACAGAACCACAGGAGGTGGCAAAGCTCAACAGAAGTAATTAACTCTTACTTCTGGAACAGACTCACCTCAAGCAAACAGCTTGCGTAGCACTGCTTGGCCGTCTCTGGACTCCTCCTGGAATCCCTGTCGACGCAGTAGAACTTCGCAAAGGTGTGGTTGGACCTCCACGTGGCAGCCCTGCAGATGTCCGGCAGGGGCACACCCGCCAGGAATGCCGTCGTCGCAGCAATCGCTCTGGTGGAGTGGGCTCTCGGACAGCCAGGCAGTGGTCTGTTCGCCAACCAATGACAGTGCATGGTACAGCCGGAGAGCCACCTTGAGATGAAAGCCTTGGACAAGGCCATCCCATTGTTCACAGGACCAAAGTTCATGAACAGTTGCAAAGACTTCGGAGAACTCTTTGTGCATGCCACATAGAACTTCAGGGCACATGCAACGTCTGCCGAGTGCAAGGACCTTTATGCCGGTGACAAAGGCTTTGGGGGGACAAAACAGGCAAAGGCTCGTTGAGGTGGAATTATGAAGAAACCTTTGGCATGAAAGAGGGGTCGTCCGTAGTACCACCCTCGATTCGTAGAAAGTCAGGCATGGCTGCTTGCAGGATAGGGCCTGGATCTCACCTATCCTGAGGTGATGGACACAAGGAAAGCCGTCTTCCACAAGAGAAACACGAGAGGGGCCTGATGCATAGGCTCGAAGGGAGCCCCCCATGAGAACCACATTGAGTTCCCACGCCGGGGCAGGAGCCTTCACCGGCGGGAAAGATCAAAAACGTACTTTGAGGAACTCCTTGATGAGTCAGTGAGACCAAAGTGAAGCTCTTCCCGGTGATCTGGTGTAGCAAGAGATCGCCGCCAGATGCACCTTGATAGAGGAGAGTGCCAGTCCGGTCGTGGCCAAGGATAACAAGTATGGCAGAATTTGCAGGGCCGTGACCCTCAGGGGGTTAATCTTCTCTGGCACCACATATTGAAATGCTTCCACTTGTGACCGTAGCACTTCAAGGTTGACAATGCCCTGGCGAGGACCTCTCTGCAGTCTGCAGGTAACTTGTATCCACCAAACTCTAGGGCTGCAGGAGCCAAGCCCTCAGGTTCAGCAATCCTGGGTTGTGATGCAGGATTGCGCCTCCTTCTCTGGTGAGAAGAACCGGAACCACCGGCAGCTTGACCGGAGGCGACCCTGACAGATTGAGAAAGTCCGGATATCAAATCTGCCTCTGCCACGCCGGGGCGTCGAGTTTCATCTTGCACGGACACCATTTAAGTGTGTTGATGACTTGTAGCATAAGAGGGAATGGGGGGAATGCCCACAGGAACAGTCCTTCCCACGAGAAAGAGAAATTGTTGGAAATTGTTGCCGTCGCAAACAAATCTATCTGGGGCGTGCCCCACTCGGTAAACAGGCGGTCCACCTGATCCTGACGAAGCTCCCACTCGTGACAGGAGCGCAGTTCCCTGCTAAGGGAGTCTGCGATGGTGTTCTTGACTCCCGCCAGATGAAGAGGAATGAGGAATATCTCCTGCCCGACGGCCCATCGCCACAAGCCCTGCGCTTCCTTGGAGATCGCCGTGGATTGAGTGCCCCCTGCATCATGATGTAAAACATGGTGGTGGTGTTGTCTGTGAAGATCCTCACCACTGTGCTTTTCAGAGACGGGAGGAACGACTTGAGGGCTGTGAGAAACCTGAAGGTGTCTCCCTGGCTAAACCCTGGGGATCTGTCACCCTGGTGGCTAGGACGCGGCCATCGCTATTGGATCCAGTTCCAGGGGGTGGACTAGTGAGGGAGGATCACCTGGATGGACGATCCTCGGGGAGTGCAAGTGGGACACCGACGGGTGAGACGCGTTATCCCCTTCTTTCGACAACTTTTCCCCATCCTACCACGTAGGTCATTCAAAACCACTACCCACCACCCCCCTTTTCCGACACAAACACTTTCGCATGACACATAAGAGATCGGACTAACACCAGAGCCGTTTACCTGACATGTCCCAATACAAGGGTCAGGCAAAGTCAAGCAATTGATCAGAATCACACACCTGATGGCCCTTTCCCTTCTCCACAAGGATAAAAGGTGGAGCAAGAAAGCACAGTACGAGCAAGGCAGACCGCACAACGAAACAGCTATCCAGACCCGGCAGTTCAAGAGGAGGAGAAAGGCGGAAAATATATAGGCTGACTAGGAGAGACACAACCTTGCCCTTTGACAGAACCCCACGAACACTCCACTGAAAGAAACCTAAAACCGAGAACAATAGCCCAAGTGTGCTGCAACAGCTGTCAATGATACATGGAGCGCATCGAAGCCGATAAGGCGGAGTGAGGGAGACTCCTGCTTCCATGGTACCATTCTTGACTCCAGTAAGGAGGAAAGCCAAGCGGTTCATCACAGCCAGTGAGTCGGGGGGAGAACCGATCAGAACCGGGCTGTGGTGAATGAAAGTCGCAAAGTGGCAAAGTGAGAAAAGTTCTAAGAACTGTAAAATTGTGAAGGGGAGACCAGCTGCAGAAGGGGACCAGCACCACGTGGGTGCTGCTCCGAGTAACTCTGGTCGATCCCCATCTGAGTAACACTACAGAAGCCAGAAGGCCATAGGAGAGCCACCAAGATAGGTCAAAGTGGTCATACAGGAGCAAATCCCTGTATAGTCGAAATCCTTTGACCTACGAACTATAAAGAAAGCAAGGGAAGTGAATCCCGCCACATGAGAAAGCAAGGGAAGTGAATCCCGTAAACACTGAAAGTGAATGTGAAGGGGAACCCGGAAGAGGAATTCTGACAAGAAGAGGGCCAAGTCTAAAATCGCAAGAAACAGTGTGTTGACAAGAGTGAACCCGGCCGAGGGATGTGCACTAGAACTGTTGCTAACAGTTGGAAGGGGTCAGAGTCTAGAACGAGGGAGATCCAGGGGTGAAGCCATCACCCAAAGTCCATTAAGAGAAAGAACTGTAATGCGATTTAAGGACCCAGGGGTGAATTCATCACCCGAAAAATACATAGAACAGAACTATTGTGTTTGATCTTGGTAAAACTATCAGGCCCGCTGGACCACAAAACATAACTCTCAGAGGCCTTGATATAGATAACAATTGTTTTAGGATCCAAACCCAGAAGAGGGAGATCCAAGGGGTGGAAACCGATCACCCAAGACCACGAGGAACAAGGATCAGCGCCCAGAAGAGGGGGAGCGAGGGGTGAAGAATCCTCAACCCAAGTAAAACCAGGAAACAATATTTCATTTTGTTGAAGGAACTTTTATTTTGTTATTGAATACGTCAGACCCTCGAAGGCAGGAGACTTTTAAGAGAAACAAGAGTTGCCCATCAACGGTCCTGAGAGCTGCAAGTGGAACTGTCATCTGGTGCTGAGGAAGCTCGAGAGTGTACTGTGCTCCAAGGTCCCACCTTACCCAGTGCTCAAAACGTGGGGAAGGAAGACCCAGGCTACCACATCGTGACATACTTGTGAACCGTTCTTTCTTTTCTTAAGAACTATCCCACACCCTTTTTTGTATTAGTTGTGAGGTTTGGCAATAGGTTTCTTAGTATAGGCCCTTTTTATTTGACAACGCCACAAGGACTGCCTTATTTTAATTTGATGGTTCATGCTTGCACCCATCTTAGATTTAGGTTTAGATTAGGTGTTTTTCAAACCTGCACACAGTTTAATAAACAACCTTGAAATGTGATCACTCGTGTCGGTCTTTACTGTTGCCACCATGAGTTACTGGGCCCAGAACAATGCCCGTAGCTCCAGGATGTTGATAGGAAGATCCTTCTCCTTTAGCAACCACAGGCCTCTGGCGTGTAGACGTATGGTGTGAGCTCCCCATCCCTCTAGGGAGGCATCAGTGGTGACCATCTTCTGGTATGGCGGATTCTGGTATCCCGTGCCTTGGGCGATGTTGGAGCGGATGCCCCACCATACTATCGCCCGCCGGAACTCGTCGCTGAGCGAAATCTTGTCCACCAAGCTTCCGGCCACCTGTATCCAGCGGGCGTCCAGGAATTCCTGGAGGGTCGCATATATATCCTGCAGAGCCGTAAGAGGTAGGATGCAGGATGACATCATGCCCAGCAACGACTTTATGGCCCGCACTGGTCAGTCTTAGTCGATGGCAGCCGCTGCCCCTTCCCCAGAATAACTGCTATCCTCTCCTCTGAGGGAGAAGCCAGGCAAGACACTATTGAGCCTGGTGCCTAGGAACAGCGCGTTCTGAGATGGCATCAAACAGGACTTTGGATAGTTGACAGAGAATCCCAGATCCGTTAGTAGCTAGACGGTCGCCTCTGTGAGTCCTCTGGTCAGCTCCCGCGAGCAGGCGCGAATCAGCCAGTCGTCCAAGTATGGGTATACGTGTATAGATGGGCCGCCACTGGTGCCAGGTACTTAGTGAACACTCTGGGGGCCGACTTCAAGCCGAAAGGTAACTTGACCTGGTAGTGCTGTCCCTGCACCACGAACATACATTTTTTATGCTTTTTGTGAATGGAGACATGGAAGTGGGTGTCTTCCAGGTCCAGCAACGTCAAGAAATCCCCTCTTTCCAGTTGGCCGAGCACGTGCTGCAACGGGACCATCCTGAATTTTCGGGACTTGGTATTTGTTCAGACATCGTAGGTAAAGAATGGGCCTCCAGCCCCCTGTCTTGTTCCTGACCAGAAAGTATCTGGAATAGACTCCGGAGCCATTGGGGAACTAGCACTATCGCCCCTTTTCGCAGCATGGCCCGTACCTCTTCCAGGAGCTGAGGGATGTGCTGCTCCTGACAGCCAACCAGAGGGATCCGCGGACTGCTGTGTTGAAACTCCAGGGTATGTCCTTGGGCGAGAGAGTCCAGCATTCATCTGTCGGTGGTGAACTTTCTCCACTCGCAGACAAACCTAGTCAGCTGGCCTCCCACCGGGGTGCACGGGTGTGGGCCCGACGCCCTGGTCGGTTCAGGCTTCCTTTGGCGCTGGCGTCCTGTGGGCGACGGAGACGCTGCCCTCTGCTACCATTGGCCTGTGAACGGCCTCTGTACGTTTCTTGAGTCGTGGATCTGGAAGGCTGACGGTATGAGGCGAAACCTTTGGAATATCTGCCTGAGTTTTCCCTGGAGGAGCGAAAAGAAGAGTGGTGCTGCTGGAGGGCGCCCAGGGAACGGGCAGTCTCAATAGCTGCCTTGATGGCATGGAGGGACTCGTCGACAACCTTTCCAGCACCTTGGCTTGGACCTCCTGGCGGAAATTCATGGCCTTCATGCAGCCTTGGCGACGAAGACTGACGCCGTTCCCCATTTGCTGGAACCCTGTGTCAGCGACATCCAATGCCACTGTGATGGCATGATCAGACGCTACCTACCCTTTCTGGAACAGAGGGATTGCCTCCATCTTCTTATCGTTGGGGACGAACTCCAAAAATCGTCCCCAGCTTGTACCACAACTCTCTGCCGTACCTGGCCAGGATCACCAGTGCGTTGGCTGCCTCGATAGCGGACACCACAGTGTAAATCACCTTCCTTCCCATGGTGTCCATCCTCTTCACCTCGCTGTATAAAGGGACCGAAGATGACGAGGACGGGTTGGCTGACCGTTTCCTTGCAGCCGGCTATACCACCGAATCTGGTGATGGCTGTGACCTCGGGCACTTGGGTGCAGAGTCCGGCACCCGATACTTCTTTTCCAGCCTATCCCGTTAAGCCGGAGCAGTGCAAGGGTTCTTCATGAGGGCCAGGCCCTCATTCCAAACGTCGTCCAAATTGGGTACCGTCATAACCGTCTTTCTGTTGGCCTTGCGCCTCTGGTACAAGAAGCCATCCTTCTTAGTCTCCTCGGGCACTAGCTGGAACAGCTCGGAAGCACTTGAGATCACCGAGTGGAACGATCCCACTTCATCCGGTGGAGACAGCCTACGTGGAGCATCCAAACGAAGGGATTCACTGTCCGCTGCAACGATATCCTCGTCGTCATCCTCCGTAGTCATGGCCGTATACATCCCAGTAACCGTGTCTGGGTCTGCTGGGGGTGAAGGGACGCGACGTGGCGGTAGAGGTTGGAATGGGGACATTGGATGACATTTCCTCCTCAAGGCTGATCGGGGACCTGGGGAACCACAGGTACCGGAGCCGGAGGCATCCGCAACTGGATTTCTGATATCAAGGTGTGCAGAATAGACAGAATATCCAAGGAAATGTCTCATGGCCGAGATTGCAGGACAGGAAAACTAGGCCCTGCGCTGTCGTCATCGTCCACCTCCTCCACATCCTTGTGGACCATGTGCAAGGACTCCTGATCTTCATCGTCTGTGGGCGAGACCTGTATGACTTGGCCTATGGCCTGTGAGAGCTGTTTCGGGGCATCCTCACCCCCCCACCCTTTTTCCCCCTTGAAGGTCTTGAACCAGGGCCTGAGCCGATTTCCCCCATCCTGGCGTGCCAACAGACTGTGCCAAACTCACTGCAGCGGTGTCGCGTCTTGGCGGTAGGGACACCTGAGCTGTGCGGGCTACCTTTGCAGGGTCAGCGCCTTTAGCTGCAGCTGTCTCCAACTCCATCGTCGGCGAGGTCTTAGCCGGAGCCGATGGGGCCGGATTGGGCTGCTCGGCCTTCTCCTCCCGTCCGCGGCTTCTCTGATTTCTCACAGAGTTTAGCCGTGGTAGATTACTTCCTCTTCAAGGAGGAGTTAGATTTCCGGCTGGCAATGGAGGCGGATGGTGATGTCAATCACGCACTATCCACCTTATGACCCGCTTCAGGTGTGACCCTGGTGGACTGAGGTGCCCACACAGGACTTATAAAACGGCTCCTCGGACCAGCCGGTCCTGGGTGAGGCATGACCCTGCTTGTCACACGGGAAAGAGGTCTTGGCGTTGAGCCACACCACCAGTCTACTATGCCTGTCCCTCGTCGTCTTCTTGGAGAACACAGGCAGTAGAGGCGTTGCAGGTGCTTGTCCTCCACAAACACGCTCCGAAGCCTGCATTTGGTGCAGGGCTTGAAGAGGGCCCTTCCCTCTTTTTCATCCATCATGGTCGGAGCGTGCGAAGTAGGCCTGATGGCCTTCTAGAATCTTCGACGATCTTCACCCTTGAGGGGCGCTGAATTTCACTGACAACATATCCCATCTGTCGGCAGATGAAGAAGAGAGCACACAGGCTCCTTAGAAACAAAAATAGAATTTTTTCTGTCAAAAGCACGAAAAACTGTACAAATAGCTCAGATGGCAAACTCAAGGACTCCCAACACTGAAGTGTGCGGTAAAAATCTGAAGATGGCTGCCAGAGGAGTAGCTTAGAGAGAGGACTGTCATTGGATGGGGCAGTATGATCCAGAGGACAGTGATTGGTTTAAAGGAGAAATACAGTTTGTAAGTGAAAGTGAAATGTTTTTTTCTTTTACCGAGGATTCCCAGCAGACGACGGAACTATTCATGAGCATGTGAATCCGTGCCAGACCCCATACAGGATAAAGATGGAATTCTGACACAAACTTAGGCAGGAACCCAACGCATTTAGGTTGAGGGATTATGGGTTTGGGTGGAGCACCAGACCTTTCGACTAGGTTAGGAGATCCAGGCGGCGAGGCAGCAGAAGAGGTGGGCAGATAGTCAAGTCCAGAAGGTCCGAGTAACATGTCCTCCTCGCCAAATCTGGGGCAATCAAGATTAAGGTTGCTCGAAACCTCAACCTCCTGACAACCCACGGGACGATGGGAATTGGAAGGAAGGCCTAGTGGAGAGGAATTGTCCAATCCACCAGAAATGCATACCTTAGCGAGCCATTCAATGGGAATTCCCTCGAGCAAAACTGCTTGCATTTCCGGTTGGACTCCATGGCAAACCGATCCGTCACCGGGGTATCCCAGAGAGAGAAGGCATCCTCTTGGCATTCCTGGCACACTTCCCACTCGTGTGAGACCGTGCTCTGCGGGTTCAGAGCATTCGCAAAACTGTTCCTTGTCCCTGCCACAGCTGCATTGCATCTCTGCAGAAGGGGGGGGGGGATTGCATGCCACGTGCTTGTTCAGGTAGTGCATGGCCATTGTATTGTCTGTTAAGATCAGGACATACTTCTCCATCAGAGAAGGCGGGAACGCCTTCAGGGCTTACCTGATGGCTCGCAACATCACCTGGCATCCATTGCTGACCAAAGGCCGCAGACCTACAAGTCTTCGCAGTGAGCACCCCAACCCTTCAGGGACACATCTGTGACCCCTCGGACCTGAGGCCATGGAGACCAGAAGGATTCCCCAGCTAGCATGTTGCTGTTGCTGCCCCACTGACAAAGGTTGTTGACCACATACCTGGACACTTTGAGAACATCTCTCAAAGTGCCGAAGTACTGGCACCACTGACCTCGCAGGAGCTGTTGCAAAGATCGCATCCGCAGCCTGGCCTCTGGCAACAAAAAAATGCAGGAAGCTGTAACACCTAAGAGGCCAAGGAAGGAAGTCGATAGTTAAGGAGGTGTGGTTCTGGAACAGTTGTACCATACGTGTAATGCTGGCAATTCTCTCCCAGGGCAGGACATCCTTCCCTGCCCGAGTGTCTAGGACTGCTCCGATGAACTGAAACCTCTGAGCTAGTGTCGTGTGGGACTTCTGCAAGTTCAGGGAGAAGCCCAGCCAGTGGAGTAGTGAACAAGTGACTTCCCTCGGATCAGCCAGTTGTCCAGGTATGGGAAGACATGAATGCCGGATCTCATGAGGTGACCCGCGACTACCGCCATGAGCTTGGTGAAGACCTTCGGTGCGGAGGTAAACCCAAAGGGAGGCACCATGAACTGATAGTGGTTGTCCCCTATGAGGAACCTCAGGAACCTCCTGTGCTTCTGATGTATCGGTACATGAAAGAAATTGTGCTGAAGATCTACGGACACCAGCCAGTCATGTAACTCGAGAGCGTGGAGTATTTCTCTGAACGTCACCATCTTGAATTTGTTAAAAGTCCAGAGGTCCGAGATGGGATGGCAACCTCCCCCTTTTTCGGTACCTGGAAATACCAGCCCGGTCCTCTCTGCCCAGGCGATACCTCTTCCAAGGTACCTTTAAATAACAGGGCTTGCAGTTCTTCCTAGAGCTCCGGTTCCAGTTGGCAAGCAGGTGGTGGGGGGGGGGGGGGTTTGTCCAGAGGCCTTCTTAAGAAAGGCATACAATAACCCCACTGCACAAACTACAGAGCCCTGGCGTCGGAGGTAAGCTCCTGCCACTGGGTCCAAAGTTCAGGCCGCCGTCCTCCAACTGGTGAGTCGGTGGAAGACAAATCAAAGCAGAGTTGAGGACGGAGCCGTCCCAGCCACTGCTGCCGATGTGTGCTGGCCGCCAAAGGTCCCCCTACCCCTTCCAGAGCATGATAAACGCCTATGCCCCTGCCTGGCTTGCAGGAGCTGAGCCTTCCTGCCTTGGGGGACATAGCGCCTATAGCCTTGGCTGCTTGAAGAGAAACTAAAAGGCAGGTCTGGCCAGCTACTGCACAGTTGGCCGAGCGACTTCACGGCGAGCTTGAACTTTTCCCAGTAGTTGTTAGGAAAGATTTCCATTTCATGTGTAATTTTCCCTGCAGTTGTGTACCCCCCAACTTTTTGCTGCTGTTAAACACCATTGTCTGACTTTGCCAGAGGAGAACAGCCTTCTGCTGCACTCCCCTGGGCTTTTCGCTCTCTTTATTATGGGGAAAGTGACATGCCCTTACAGACAGTCAGTACTGGGCGACTTTGTTTCCCTTAGTCCTTGTCAATGTTGCAACTTTTCTGCAACATGTTGCAAATGCACAATGTACCTTCCAGTATAGTGTACTTGGGTCTTCTTGTCATTTCTAAAGGCCCTACATACTCCCAAAGGAGAAGTGCAGGTGTGCCTTGGACAGGGCTGGTTGCAACTTATCTTTTCATGTATTTTTAACCCTTTCCTGCCAGATGAACTGCGGTTACTGTGTTTGACACGAATAGGTGGCCTACCTCCAAAATGGCCATGCCACAAGGTTATTTGTCCTGTCCTTTGACCATCTTGCCCCTTCACCTTTCCCAAGTCGAGCTGACCCGGGTCAGTCCTTATTTGGGCATGCATTCTCATGCGAAATGCCAAGCTTTCGCGGGCTTCTGCATGCCTTGTGTGAGTGCTTCCAGGATGTGGGCTTGACTGTCTGGGTCCAATACACATCCTGGGTGCAAGAGAGTCTGGTGTGCTGTGAATGCCTGGGACCACCAAGGTCCATGATTGGTCCACGTATGGTATGCCTGGATGTGAGCAGATCTCCCATTGGGTCCTCTTCGTTTTGGCGCGAAGGAGATTTTGGATAAGAGAAGGCTCCAAACGCCCATACCATGTTGATCTCTGGAGTTCTCACTGAACGAAGGATAGGATTCAAGTATCCTGAAACTAAGAAGCTGAGTCGAGGAACCGCTGCTCACCCGCTGGAAGGTTTGGCACCCCGAGCCCGCGATCGTCCCGCTGGACCCCTCTGCATCTGATCGTCCTAGAAGGTCTGCGAAGGCACTTTGACCCATTGGAATAGTGGGACCAACTATTCTCGGCACCTTCATCAAACCCTGCAAGTAAGCCTTCTCGGAAGTGCCCCTGGGCCAACCAGTGAGCTGACCAGCTTGCGCAGGACCTTTGCTCTGATACCGCTGGAGTTTCAAGGAGGCTCTTGAAACTTGGTACATCGCAGGCTCTGTGTTCACGGCACTCTCACACTGAATTTCGTACACTTGGCGTTCCCAGGTCTGGAGTAAAGCGAGAGCGCCCGAACCGGAGTCATGTGGTTACCGTGTCGCCCAAACGTGGTGACGAACTTTGCAAGTGCTTTTCAGCTATGCCCCTCTATGCCCCAAAGCCTGCTACAGTGGAACTGGCTTGATCCATCCACCAGGAGTGGAGAAATCATCATTGTCCCGTTTGGGAATCAACACTGTAACTTCATCGCTGAAAGCCGCGAGATTGCAGCATTTGAAGCAGCAACCGAAGTGCACTCGACTGCCGAAGTTTGGTCCGGAGTGCGCCGGGTGTCGGTGAGTAACTGCAACCCTTACCAGTGGCCCCTAGCACACCCATCCATTTTTACGCACAGGTGGCCCCTGAGGGCCACTCTCCTTTCCACTGCTAACCAGCAAACTATTCCTAACTCTTGGAACCTGCTCTGCCCTCACGGGGAGACCCTCCACGAATAGTGGGAACCTATTCTGCATCACCTAACCCACCTTCGTGAGCTGCTACAGAACCTACATGAGACACTTATTTGCCCATCTGCATTACCGCGTGCGCCAGCACTGCAAGTACATTTGAGCAATAGGCTACCCTCTTCTTAGGGACTGGACTGCCTTTCAGTTTAGGATTGTGTTTGTTGCAGAACTGCCTAAAGACTATATGCACTACCTGCTTCCTTCCCTTTTCTAGGTTGTGGACCCATTTCGTGCATTAACCCTTTAGGCCCTTTGGTCTTGTATATATGTATTTTAGTAGGATTGTGTTGGTTTAAAAGTGTTACTGTGATTATTACTATGTGTTGAACCTCAAAGGCCTTGAATAAATGTATTTGAATTTTTAGTATATATACACCTGCCTGGGAGTGATTTGTAAGTGTCCTTTACTCTGTGTGCTCATTGAGGTCTTTCAGTCACTCTCACCCCTCCCGAGACCTAGTCCTGACCGCCGCCAATGCTACCTTGATTGGTCTGGCTTGTCCAGAAGGTTACCCTGTTCCAAGAAACTAGGCTAGCCTTCTGAACCTCTGCCCACGAGGTCAGAATTCAGAAATCCATTTTAACAGTCATCGGTCTTCGGGCCAAAGACATTCTCCCCATCGAAAGAAATGTCAAACACCTTGATCTGGACATTGGGAGAGAACCCAGAGGAGTACAAATAGGGCAGCCTCCTAAGAACCATAGCCAATCCTATTAACCATCCAACATAGTCTGCCATGTCCACGCCTGTCTGCAAGGACTGTCTGGCCACCTCCTTTTTATCTTCTACCAACTACAGGAAACCCTCCTGATTTCCCCTTCAGGGATTTATTGGGTCACCTGCTGAACCACCTTCGACCATCCAAAAGAGTACTTTGCGAAGCCATAGGAGACAGTTGCCTTAAATACCATGCTCCCGAAGGAGAAAATCATCTTTGCTAGGGCATCTACCTTCTTGACCTCCCTATCAGTTGGCAAGTTCGAAGTGGAAGTGGCGGCGGCCCTCGTGGACTGTGGCCACCTGTAAAATCAAACCTTCCGGTATGGGGTCAGGAGAGAAAAGAGGGCTCTCCTCTTGCCAGCCTATATTTTTTAGTGAGGTTCGAACTGACTGGAGGAATGGTGCAAGGACGTTGCTATAAGTTGGCAATGAGGTTGACGTTAGCCGGATTTAAAAGGCATATCCCTTTCTGTGGTGGGACCCTCATCGAGAAAGTCTGTAAGGTCAAAAGCCTGGACAGGCATAGCTGAAGTTTTTAACCCCAAGGTATCCACTACCCATTTAACATGAGCCCTACATTTTGCATGTTTATGGGCATAGGGGTGGGCCTGCTGCATTTCGACATCTGGGGAGGTATCGAATCCACTGGCGCGCAGTTCCTAGGCCAAAGCTATCTGGTCTGCCTGGTCGGTAAAGTAGACGGTACCACCAGCCCCTGAGTAAATGGGGTCATTATCGCCCTGATTTTCATCATCAACACCAAAGATTTAGGCAACTGAGCCAAAGAAGTCGGACCTAAACATCGGAACGAAGGCCCGCTCACGGCAGTCGACATCAATGGTTTAGCAGTCGACGGCCATTGTTTGGCAGGCGGCCCAAACAAGGCCTTGGGTGCTGATGGTGCATCGAGGACAATCTGAGCCTGAGGCACGGGAAGGTCCCAGCATCGAAGCCCGGATAGGTTGGCTCGGCACCAAGCCCAAGAGCTCCGGACGCCGATGGCGTAGAAATCGGTGCCACTTTGGGGCTGGAATCACCAGGCACTGCTAAACCTACAGGGGCTGGCTGTATCGGGGACTCGCCCCCACCCACAGTCACCCTCTTGAACATCTCCAACATTTGGGACTTGAAAGTTTTCCCATTCTGCTCTGGATGCCAGCTTTGCTGATGACTTAACGCGTTCTGATGAGGAGTTGGAGTTGCATCAGTGTTGGTGGTGCCTCTTCTTTTTAGGAGCGGAAGATGACGAGTCACTCTGAGAATGGGATCTTTTCTTGGCCGTGAGCCAGTGCCTTTATTCCTTCTCAGGTGTGGGCCCCTCTGTTTCAGCCTCCAAGGACCGAATGGTCGACCGCGCCGGTGACTTGGACGGCGGTCAGCCCACTGTGAGCTATGCCGCCTGCTCCCGCAAGGACTACGGATTCATCTTCCTGCAAGATGAGCAATTCTCATTGTCGTGACCCGTGCGGAGGCACCACACACTTGTCATGCGGGTCTTTCACCAACATCTTCGAGTCGCCAGAGATGAGAGAAAAATTACAAAACATTGAGTGAAAATCGAGGTCCACTACCCCCCCTGTTGAGTTGAAGTTTTTCCAAGCAGCTGAAGTTGGAAGGGGATATCTGAAGAGGAATCTGCAGGAGAAAGGCAATCCATTGAAATAAGCGTCATGAAGGTCCAGCCTGTCCTGGAGTTGTAGAGCAACGAGAATTACTTTCAACGTCACAATTCTGAACTTAACCTTCCTCAGGAACTTGTTCAACGCTCTAAAGTCTAGAATGGGACAGAGTCCTCCTCCTTTCCTGGGTACCAGAAAGTAGAGAGAGTACCAGCCAGATTCTATCTGCTCAGGTAGCACCTCTTCCATGCCACCCTAGTTCCTCTTGGAGCTCCTGTTCCAGTTGTTTTGCAGGATGGGGTGGTCTTTCTGATGGTTTTTTCAGGAAGGGTAGACAGTACCCCCATCTGACAGGCTACAAGGCCCAAGTGTCAGAGGTTATCTCCCTCCACCTGTCCCAGTGCTGAGAGATTCACCCTCCAACTGGAGAAACATGTGGGGAGAAATGAAACCAGCTTAGCGGGCACAGCCAGCTGGCTCTCAGAGGCCACTCTGCCCCATCCGGGACCTGACAAAAGCCTCTGCGCTTGCTTGGCTTGCGTGAGAGCTGTGCATTCTTTCCAAATGGGACATACCGTCTGTAAACTCGACCCCTAGAGGAGAAACTGAATGATTGCTTGGCCGGCTGCTGCACAGCTAAGCCCAGTAACTTGGCAGCTAACTTGAGTCCTTGAATTTCTCCAAAGGCTTGTCGGCCTTCAGGCCAAACAGGTGCTGACCAAATGATGTCCAGGAGTTTAGCTAGGACAGTAGTTGAGAATCCTGAACTGTGGAGGTAAGCCAACCTCTGTAGTAGCGTGGACCTCCCCATGGCACAGCCTATGCAATCTGCAGAGTCCAAGCCTACCTGCAGTGCTTGACATGCCACCTCCTTGCCATGGTCAATGATGTTAAAAAACCCATCTCTCACCTCTCCAGCTGGGAGGTGCTCTGCAGCTTCCGCTATAATACTCCACAGTCCATGGAAATATTTAGCGAACACGCAGGAGGCATTGACTGCTTTCAGGGCCATGCTCTCCGATGCACAGATCTTGGACAGGGCATCTGTTTTCTTGGATTCCCGGTCTGTGGTAAGGTTGGAGGTGGATGTGGCCGGCCTAATATTGACTGTGGCGGATTGGCACACCAGACCTTCCAGTGTGGGTTGAAATGACAGGAATGGTAAATCAACCCTCGCCGACTTGTGTTTTTTGGCGAGATCGGCATCCACAGCTGGCGTAGAAACATGGTCTCTGCCACAGTGTACTAATAGGAACCGAAATAGCAGCATTAAAAATGGTAATGCCCTCTTAGTCTGCGGTCCTTTATTCAGGATGTATGTATGTATGCTCACATGCGGCCAGGGGCTTGGCTGTGGTACCCAGACCCAATGCTTAAACCACCTTTTCAATAGCCTTCCTGTATTGAGAATTAGGGTGGGCATAGGGGGCAGCTTTTTGCAAATCGAGGACAGGGGGAAGCGTGAGGCCCACTTGTCTCATGAACCCATGTTCCGGAGACAGCAAATCTACTTTGTCTGTGAAAAAGAAACCTGCCCTCCCAGCTCCCTAGTTCATTGGCTCAAAGAAAAAGGGACCTGATCCCCTCGTCGTCATAAATAGGCCTCATGGCGTCGAAGAACGCTGACTGAGACTTGGGGACAAAGGAACGCTCAACCATCAACGCCGACGGCTATGTCGACGGGACTGTTCCAGCAAGGCCTCTCAGCGGCGGTACCTCAAGGAATATCGGAGCGGGAATCGGCTTCACAGTTTTTATGGGCGAACACGAGGGTGTAGGACCGGACATAGTCAACTTGGCACTGGAGCCTCCAGGCGCAACTCGTATCTTACTTGCCTACGGCATAGAGACCAGAGCTGTACCCGCCTTAGCTTTTTTGAAAAACTGGAGCATTTTCTCCTTGAATTCCTCTCGCTCTTCCCTTGGGGCACCAGAATTCGGGTAGGACTTAAACGAATCAGAGTCGTGTCTGCGCCAATGGTGTCTCCTCTTTTTGTGGGAGAATGAGGACGAATGGCGTGAACCGCTTCATGAACGTTTCTTTGCTTTTTTATGATGTTTGTCCTTCTCGGACGTGGGGTCTTCAGCGCCATGGCCTGACAACACAACGGTAGATCAGCCGGGGACTTCAATGGAGGCCACCCGAGAGACATCTTTGCCGACCGTTCCCCAATAGACTTCGGGGTCATTTGCTGACAGGAACCACACTGCTTGACATTGTGTTCCTTCCCCAGACACCAAACGTAGATGCCATGTGGGTCTGTGATGGACATTTTTGAGCTGCAGTCCTGACAACGTTTGAGCCCCGAAGCTTGAGGGCCTGACATCAATGAATTATCGACAACCATCTTCTCACTGGAAGAGAACGTTCCAAAAATCAGCGTGCTGAGCACATAGCAAAAATGAACGGAGGTAGGGGGGCACAGTGATGCAATATATATTCAGCAACATCACACCCGCAGTCCAGGAGTGGCCATTTCGAGTCAAGAGGAGTCAACAGTTGATGTCAAGTCATACTGCGCCACCTGTTGAAAAGGTTTTCTGAGTAGCTGACGCTGGAAGGATATCTCTCGGATGCAGATGGATCTTCTCCAGTAGGACAGTAGTAGGGGATCCGGTGGTATGGGTGATGGTCTCGATGGTGAGAGGCAAAAGGCAGGTAGGATCCTTACTGAACCACCAGTAAGGTCCAGGTATCCAATGTGGTCCAATTTCTGCTTTGGTACCATACAAGTTCATGCCATCAAAAGGCATGTCCAGAGGGATCTCCTAGACGTTAGTAGCAAATCCGGACATCATCAGCCAAGAGAACCGTTGCAAGATTGCATCACAAGGCTGAGCCTCGATTACTCCAGCTGGTTCCGCCGGCAAGCGGATTCGCCGGCGGCCAGCACTAAGGCCATACAAAGGCCTGTTCCTGCGCCCAGATCCCACCACTCCATCTCCCTTCGCCGAGGGGTGAGGGCAGGAGCCCCCCCAGCCCAGCAGAGGATCCAGGCTCCAGCGGGCACACGGACAGAGCCTGCCTGACCCTGTCCCATACAGCGCCTGACCTGCCCATGCCGGGCGCGGCGCGGCGCGAAACCGAGGCTGAGCCTCGATTACTCCAGCTGGTTCCGCCGGCAGGCGGATTCGCCGGCGGCCAGCACTAAGGCCATACAAAGGCCTGTTCCTGCGCCTGTTACGCGCATGGGAGCGCGGCGTGGCCACCCCCCCTGCACAATTTTTCTATTCTCTAACCGATAGACTACCACCTGGACAATGAAAAACGTACTCTTTTTTCAATCAACGAGGGCACCCACAAAGGCACTGTGCCTGTCCTCAGCCTGTCTACACCGTCGAGCCTAGAGCCAGGACCCCTTGCCGTCCACCTACAGGGTAAGCATACTGTCCCCTCCTCCACATTCCATTCCCGACCTTCGAGCTAGAGCCCTGATCTAGCACCTCCCAACATTGTTACGTCCAAGGTCCCACATGCTCCGTTGTGCTCTTGAACCGCAACAAAAATATTTCAATGTACAATCTATAGCCAACCAATCATACTCTTGCCCTGCTTTGCAATATGCTGTCACTTGATAATAGCACCGGCACCACGGTCACCTAGAGACCACTGTGATACTGTGTAGTGCCTTATGGTCACCCAGAGACCACTGTGATATTGTGTAGTGCCTTATGGTCACCCAGAGACTACTGTGATATTGTGTAGTGCCTTATGGTCACCCAGTGACCACTGTGATATTGTGTAGTGCCTTATGGTCGCCCAGTGACCACTGTGATATTGTGTAGTGCCTTATGGTCGCCCAGTGACCACTGTGATATTGTGTAGTGCCTTATGGTCGCCCAGTGACCACTGTGATATTGTGTAGTGCCTTATGGTCACCCAGAGACCACTGTGATATTGTGTAGTGCCTTATGGTCACCCAGAGACCACTGTGATATTGTGTAGTGCCTTATGGTCACCCAGAGACCATTGTATTGTAAACCACTCACCCACCAAACTAAGTACCAGTCACGCACAATGTCCAGCCTACTTAGCTTCTACTGCATCATGGCTATTGCTACACTTCCTGCTACTAGCAAGCTAAGCAGCTACACAGAAACCCCACTTTACTCACATGCACCTCTATCACATATATCACCAGATATAATTACTAACACTCATGCCTACACTGACTCTAAACACCAAACTCTGCTAGAACCACTAGTTTACACTTCCAAGCCTTGCTCCACCCACGATAGAAATAGCAAACTACGCGCTAGACTTAACAAACTCCATGAGACACCTAGACGACTCCTCCTTCCTACAAAATCTGAAATGAAACTTCAAATTGGCAATACAGGCTACGCTTCTAACCACACCCGAGCCTCAACGCTTACCCAAATATCTGTGCCCAAGACAAAATCCAGCGCGAAAAACACTCCTATTCCTACACATACCAAAGAGGAAACTAAGGAACATTCCTATAAAGGAGCACTTCTCAATGCCAGGTCACTAGTTGCACATGCCCTTGAGATAGCTGATCTAATCACTGAGAATAACCTGGACTTCATTGCTATAACTGAAACTTGGCTACACCAGGCAGCAGGCCCTTCACTCATGCTAGCCATACCTGACGGCTACACTATATGTAGACAAGACCGAGAGGGCACCCGCGGAGGCGGAATTGCCATTATCTCTAAATCAAGCCTCTCACTAAGACTAGCCCCTGCACTAACGCTACAATCCTGTGAAGCCCTCACTGCTAAACTCCTTATAAACAATAATCAATCCCTAACTATTCACCTAATCTATAGACCTCCAGGCCCACTTGGGACCTTCGAAGAGGATCTACACAAGTTACTAACCCTCAATGCTAAAACCACCTCTCAATTGTTGTTATTAGGGGATTTTAACTTAGGATTCAATGACAAAACAGATGTGTATGCCGCGACTATTTCCCAAGCTATTAACTCTCTAGGGTTCTCCCAAAAAGTCAACAACCCTACCCATACGAAAGGTAGAATATTGGACTGGGTCGCTGACTCTAACTGTACTACAGTCATCTCCTCTATCTCAGCTTTATCATGGTCTGACCACTCATTAGTGTCCTTTGACCTCCTAACCTCCCAACCATCCTCTACAGTCGTCCCCATAGCACCTTCATGCCCCACAAGAAACAAAAAGAATATGACAATAGATAATGTCATACCCGCTATTCTTCCAACCTTAAACGCCTTGCCTGACAATTTAGACCCCGGCACTTTAGTTCACGAGTATAACAAAATCATGACTGATACTCTGGACAAAATTGCCCCACTTAAAATGCGTACAAGTAAACCCAAAGCCCATCTAAATAAATGGTTCACGCCCGAACTCAAGGCTTTACGTCTCACCAAGAGAAAATATGAATCCAACTGGAAAATATGTGCAACTGCTGAGAACAAGGCTAACCTAATATCTATCTCCCGTCAATACAAAAACGCAGTCTGTCTGGCTAAGAAAAACTCATACAACGATCGTATCGCCAACTCCAAATCAAGCATGAAGGAACTCTTCTCCATCCTAAAGGAACTTGAGTCACCTATTGCCATACCAGACACCTGCACTAAAGATCAGACCTGGTGTTCTGACATCCAATATGCTCTAACTAATAAAATTACTACCCTCCAAAACAAAATTCAACTTAAAAAAGACTCGCTTAAACTCCCTACACTGTCACCACCTAAGGCGATCCACATGCCTCAACATACCAAATTCTCCTTCACCAAAACCTCCACACTCGAGATTGAAAAAATCATCCTCACCCTCAAACCATCCAACTGCAAAGGTGACATCTGCCCAGCACAGCTAATAAAAGACGCTGCCAGAGACCTATCACCATTTATCTCCAAACTTGTCAATGCATCTTTCTCCACAGGTATCATCCCAGCTAACCTAAAACAATCCTGGGTGCTCCCGTTGCTTAAAAAGCAAACTTTAGATCCTCTCATCCCCACCAATTACCGTCCAATCACCACAGTTCCGTTTCTGCTAAAGATCCTGGACAAAGTGGCCTATATACAGATTCAAAACTACCTTGAACTGCACAAACTACTAGGATCTAGACAATCTGGCTTCCGCCCACTACACGGAACGGAAACAGCCCTGATTGACTTAAAGGCCCAAATAGACGAACTGAGAGATCAGGGTAAGACAGCCCTCCTCCTCCTACTAGATCTCTCAGCTGCGTTTGATCTTGTGGACCACAAAGTCCTCTGCAAACACCTGGACGTTGCCGCTCACTTCTCCACCCAAGCCATCAGTTGGATAGAATCCTTTCTGAGTGAGAGAACTATGAGAGTCTTTTCCCCTTCGGCAGCAGCTGACCCTATACCCATTACTTGTGGTGTCCCTCAGGGATCCTGCGTCTCTCCGACCCTTTACAACATATTCACCAAACCTCTGTTCGATGATTTGGACAATCTCGGTATCACCTACACTAACTATGCAGATGATACACAGATTCTCTTCCCACTTTCTGGGGATCACAGTGAGGATGGGGAGTTGGTGAATAGAGTGTATCTCATCATTCAGGCATGGATGGCCACTCACGGTCTTTGCCTGAATGATGATAAGACAGAGTTGATCATTCTGGGCACACAAGCCAATATTAACAAATTGGGCCCAGATTACTCAGCCTTCAGCATAGACGGAAATGTCATTAAAGTCTCGAGGGAAATAAAAACACTTGGTTTTTATCTCGACTCTACCCTGTCCTTCACTAAACAGGTAAACTCCTTAGCCTCCACCACTGCTTACACCTGTAAATTGATCAGAGCAGGCAAGCCCTTCCTGTCCAATACCAGCTGCCTAATCCTGGCTAGAGCCTTAATTCTTTCCCGACTTGATTACTGTAATGCCCTATACAGTAGCGCCAATAAAGCCACTACCCTAAGACTTCAAACTCTACAAAATAATGCTCTCAGAGCTGCATTAGGAATAAGAAAGAGGGAGCATATCTCCTCGACTAGGCGGCAACATAAATGGCTTTCTACTGAGAATAAAATCCAGCTAAAAATGATCTCATTAACCCATAAGGCCTTAAATAATGCTGCTCCTAGCTACTTGATGGACAAAATAAAAAGAAAAACTTCCAATAGACCCATGAGACTCGCCAACTCCAATTGTTTGGCAGTACCTAGATTCAGACTTGCCAAAATTGGTGGCGTTTGCTTCCCTGTGAAAGCTGCTAACCTGTGGAACGCCCTGCCACCTAACCTTAGAGCTGACCAACCCTTCCCCCATTTCAGAAGGAACCTTATCAAACACATTATCGCCAACAATGACTTAACACCCGAACACTCACAAGCGTAGTCCTACCTAATGCACCCCGACGCGACATCAACCTTTATGTTTATTACTGCTAATCATGTATATTGTTAACTGTACATTCATGTAAATACGGCAACTCTTTATCTGTACATTCTAGTAATTTGTGTAATATTGCGTAATATTGTAAATTCATTTATATAACATTGTAACATTGTAAGCTTCGCATATACTTGTTGCTGCGCCCGGTAACCTAAGGGTCTGGTGCGCAATATAAATAAATAAACAAACAAACAAACAAACAAGGACTATGGTCACCAGCACAGTCTGATGTGTCCAGGCTAGACTTCAAAATCTGGTGCGAGTCATCCTTGCCATCCTTAATAAGGGCCTCAAAGCCTTCTTGCATCTCCCCCTCAGGAAGTGCTCAGACGCCTCGGTCATCACTGGCCACAGACCAAAAGAGAATTTGCTCAAAGTGCAAGAGACATGGACACATCGGAGACCAAAGCTAGAAGAGCCGAAAATCTTCCTACCTCGTTCGTCATCTCTTGCTCTCACTGTCTGGGGGCAAAAAAGGAAAAGAGGTGATCTTATGGTTCACCGTAGCAGCCTGTACCACCGTACACCTCTGCTCTGAGAAACAAAGAATTAAGGTGCAGGTTGCAGAGCCTGGTACAGAGGATCTGACTCTGCCCCCGCTCCACTCCTGAGTGAGAGAGCAGGTCTACGCTTGTCACAAGGAGCAGAAGAGGGCAGATGGATATGGCCAGAAGCCCAAGATAGCCCGTTCTCTGGGCCCAGTCCGAAGCAATCAGATTTAGATATGGACCCAAACTGCTTCTGTCTCCTCAGAACAAGCAGAATAACAAGGATCAGTGGGAAATACACAGAGAAGATTGAACTCCATTTGTCAGTCAATGCGTCCGACAGAACCCTTCTGCAAAAAACATCAGATGGCACAGAAGAACTTAAACTTCCTTTAAACACAAGAAGCAAAGACTATCTGATCAGTCCTTCAGACTATCAGTACTGGGAAACTTTGTTTCCATTTTGAATTATTGTACTTTTTAACACTGCACACAGCACCTTGCAGTGCAGTGCAATGGGGATACTTTTGCATCACCCTAGCTTATTGGTGCTACATTTTTACCAATTTGCATTATTTTTGGTATGCACATTGCGGTTACCATGTATGGATACTAAATGTGGTTAGTGTCCTAAAATGGTCACACCACAAGATTTCCGCTTGTTCTTTGGCCATATTGTGGTTTGGCCTTCTTCCTGCCTTGCCAGGTCACGAAATCTCTTATAAAGGTAATGCACCTGCCCGGGAAAGGTGCTGAATTCACAGGCACGTGAGCGGACCCAGGAAGGGGGCTGGTACTGTCTAGTCCCAGTCCACATCCTTGGTGCCAGAAAGTCTGCTTCTGGGGCAGATGTGAAACCAGGAGTTGGACAACTACTGGTAGTTTGAATGGTGCAGCTTCTTACCATTGGTAAGCTTGGACTTGCATTCAGCTCAGATTTTGGATAAGAGGATGACTCTTCATTCCTGGCTTGAGAGCAGATGTCCTGGGAAGAGCCTTTGTTTACTTCCTGGGGCCTTGGTTGGCCCAGGGTTCAGGTCTTGGAGACCTGAATAATGCAAATGGCACCAGTGGAAAAGAGCAGTTTACCCAGTGGGTTGTTTTGCACTGCTGGAGCAGTTTTGATTGTAGCTACTGACAGACGTACCCAACGGTCCTGGGGTAGGAGATTATTTGAGATACTCACCCCAAGGTGTTTCCCGGGTCCGTGATAGAGATTCCTTGGAGGCAAGTGTTAAGATTTAAGTTGCTTACCTGTAACTATTGCTACTCCTCACCGATGAGGACCAAAACATGACTAGGGATGCTTGTGGTCTTGTGCAGAAGGGATGTTACCTAGCAGTTCGGGGTGGACTGCCCCTTTGGGTTGGAGCCAAGCCTCATTTGCATATGTTTTTTTCCCCTTCTGTAATGGCTTAGCAGGATGAAAAACGATAGTCAGGAGGGTTGCCCAGAGCAATGCCAGAGGTTAGTATTAATTCAAAACCTTCCAGCCATCACCTCTTTTGTTTTGCTCCAGCATGAGTCTGGCATGGGTTCACATGCTCATGAATATTCCCTGTCATCAGGCTGGGAATCCTCAGTAAAAGAAAAAACTGTTTCACTTTCACTTTAAAACTGTATTTCTCCCCTAACCCAATCGCTGTCCTCTGGGTCATACTGCCCCCATCCAATGACAGTCCTCTATCTAAGCCTCACCCCTGGTGGCCATATTCTGATTTGGTAAGCACGTAAAGTGGCAGTATAAGCCAAGAAGAGCCACAGAGGGGAAAGAGGGAGGGTTTGCATGTGAATCCATGCCAGACCCATGCTGGAGAACAATAGTTACAGGTAACTTGTTCCTTCTCCAGCATAGGGTCTGGCATGGATTCACATGCTCATGAATAACGAATGCACAGCAGTACAACATTACACAACCACAGGAGGTTCCAAGGCTCAACGGAAGCAATTAAATCTTACCTCTGAAACAGACCCACCTTAAGCGAACAGGTTGCATAGCACTGCTTGGCCGACTCGGGACTCCTCCCTGGAATCCCTGTTGACGCAGTAGAACCTCGTGACGGTGTGCATGGACCTCCATGTAGCAGCCCTGCAGATGTCGAGCAGGGGTACACCAGAGAGAAACGCTGCTGCTGCAATGGCTCTGGTGGAATGGGCTCTCGGACGTCCTAGCAGCGGGCTGCTAGCCTGTCGATGACAGTGCATGATGCATCCGGAGAGCCACTGGGAGATGAAAGCCCTTGACAAGGCCTTTCCCTGATTTACAGGTCCAAAGTTGACAAACAAGTGAGAAGTCTTCCGAAAATCCTTTGTACGTGCCACGTAGAATTTTAAGGAACAAGCAAAGTCCAGCAAACGCAAGGCCCTCTCCGAAGACCACAATGGATTCGGAAAGAAGACCGGTAACACCAAAGGTTTGTTGAGCTGGAATTCCAAAAGGTACCTTCGCATAAAGGTGGGGTGTGTACGCAGTACCACCCTTGAAGCGTGGAAAGACAAGTAAGGCTGCTTGCAAGACAGGGCCTGAATCTCCCCGACCCGCCTGGCCGAGGAGACAGCCTCGAGGAAAGCCATCTTCCACGAGAGAAACTTGAGTGGAGCTTGATACATAGGTTCGAAGGGCGCTCCCATGATATGACAGGATATAGGACATTTATAGAAACATTATGTAACATGAACTTAGTTAGCACACATTGAGCGCCCAAGCAGGGGCAGTAGCTTTCACCGGTGGAAAAGTCCTGAAAAGCCGATGAGGATCTCCTTGACAAGCCTGTGAGACCACAGCGAAGGTCTGCCCGCAGACCCGGTGTACCTGGTTCTAGCGGCGAGATGCACCTTGATAGATGCGTGAGCCAATCCGGCTTTGGCCAACAAAAGCAAGTATGGCAGAAGTTTCAGAGCCATGACCTGCAGAGGGGTAATCTTCGGAGTCTGGCACCACACAGAGAAGTGTTTCCATTTATGTCCCCAGCAACGTTGACGAGGCTCTGGCCAAGATGTCCTTACAAACTCTAGGGCTGCAGGAGCCAAGCCCTCAGGTTCAGAGACTCTGGGTTGCGATGCAGCATCACAACCCCTTGCCCTCTTCTCTGACGAGAAGGTCCGGGGACAGCGGTAGCTTGATGGATGAGGCCACTGACAGGCGTAGTAAGTCTGGATACCAGATCTGATTCGGCCATGCCGGAGTGATGAGTATCATCCTGCAGGCACTGTCTGAATGTGTTGATCGCATGTAAGAGGAGAGGAAACGGGGGCAGGGGGTGGAAGCATATAGGAACTGTCCCCCTCACAGGAATGAGAACACATCCCCCAAGCTCCTTGGTTGAGGGAACATGCTGGCTAACCTCTGGCACTTGGTGTTAGCCGCCGTCACAAAGAGATCGATCTGGGGTCGACCCCATTTGTCGCACAGCAGATTTACCTGGTCCTGGCAAAGCTCCCACTCGTGGCAAGAAGGCAGTTACCTGCTGAGCGAGTCTGCAATGGAGTTCTTGACTCCCGACAGGTGAAACGGAACGAGGAACATGCCTTGACGAATGGCCCACTGCCATAAGTCCTGGGCCCCTTTGTAGAGTTCTGAGAACCGGTTACACCCCCCACGCCCCACCCCCCCGTTTCCAGGTGTAGAACACGATTGTGGTGTTGTCCGTGAAGATCCTCACCACCTTGTTCTTCATTGACGGCATTAAAGACGTGTGGGCCCAGAACACGGCCCTGAAGCCCCAGGACATTGATTTGTTGGTCCCTTTCCTCTGGTTGCCAGTGGCCTCTGGCTTGCAAATGTCTGGTGTGGGCTCCCCGATTCTCTAGGGTGTGGGCTCCCCAATTCCCTAGAGAGGCATCCGTGATGACCGTCTCCTGGTAAGCAGGAATCTGAAAGAGAAATCCCTGGACCAGGTGCTGCTGCGCCCCCCACCACCTTATCGCCTGCTGGAACCTTTCGCTGAAGGCGCTCTTGTCCGTAAAGTTCCCTGACACTTGCATCCACCTTGCATCTAGGAACTCCTGGAGTGGCCTCATGTGCAATCTGCAGAGGCGAACGAGGTTGATGCAGGAGGACAATATGCCCAGAAGTGACATGATGGATCGCACCGTTGCTGCCTGGGCCGGCGACTAGCGCTGAACCTTGCCTTGTATGACTTCCACCCTCTCCTCCGATGGGAACGCCAAGCATGTCACCGCGTTGAGTCGTGCGCTGAGAAATAGGAGCATCCTGCGATTGCTTCAAGCAAGACTTTGGATAGTTTATGGAGAACTGCAGCTCCGTCAGCAGACGTCCGGTTTTGGCTGTGTGCTCGCTTGCCAGACAGTGTGAGTTGGAACACACCAGCCAGTCATCCTGGTAGGGGTATACGTGGATGCCTTGCAGATGAAGATGCGCCACCACCGGGGCCAGGCACTTCGTAAACACCCTCAGGGCCAACTTCAGGCCAAAAGGCAGAGCCTTGAACTGGTAGTGCTGACCCTGAACTACGAATCGCAGGAACTTGCGGTGCTTTTTGTGAATGGGTATGTACAAGTAGGCATCGTCCAGGTCCAACGACGTCAGAAAATCTACCTGTTCCAGCTGGCCGAGCATGTGCTGCAACATGACCATCCTGAACATTTGTGACTTTAAGTACTTGTTGACACAACATAGATCCAGAATCGGCCTCCGACCCCCTGTCTTTTTTCGAACTAGAAAGTATCTGGAATATACTCCAGAGCCCCGCAGCTGCAGAGGGACAGGCTCCATCTACCCTTTCCGTAACATGGGTTCGTACTTCTGGCAGAAGCTCTGGCCTGTGTAGTTGTTGCCGCTGAATCGGAGGGAAACAAGGACACCTGTGTTGGAACTCCAATGTGTGCCCTTATCCGAGAAGGTCCAGCACCCATCTGTCCGTGGTGATCTTTTCCCACGTGCTGACGAACTTCACCAGCCAGCCTCCCACTGGAGTGCGCAAGTGCGGGCCCAGAGACACGGCCGGTTCAGGCCTGCTTGGGGACAGGTGTGCTGCCCTGCGGGCAGCGTTCAGCACCGAGGACCACTGCCTTGAGAGCGCCCCGTGTATGCTTCTTGAGTGGAAGAGCTGGGAGGCTGCCTGTAAGGGGTATTATAGCCCTTTGAAGATCTTCCTGGCTTTCCTCTGGAGGAGCGAAAGGACAAGGATCAACGCTGCTGCAAAGGTCTGAGGAAGCGTGCCGTCTCTGTGTCGGTCTTTATTGCCTGCAAAGACTCGTCAACAATCTTTTTCTAAGAGGTGCTCCCTGTCGAAGGGCATATCTAGCATCTTAGTCTGAACGTCCTCGTGAAAATGTGTAGCTTTCAACCAACCTTGATGTCGTAGAGCCACCCCATTTCCCATCTGTGTCCGCGATGTCTAGCGCCACCGTGATGGAGTGATAAGAGGCCACTTCCCCTTCCTGAAAGAGTTCCAGTGCCTTGACCTTCTTGTCTTTGGGCAGGAAATCCAGGATAGGGCCCAGCTTGTACCAGAGTTCCCAGTCATAACGGGACAGAATGGCTAGGCTGTTAGCTGCCTTGATGGTAGAGGCTGCTGTGTAAATTATCCTCTTGCCGATCATATCCAGCTTCTTCCCCTGATGGGTCCACTGAGCATTTGTTAGCTGCGGCCGAGACCAGCAAGTCCGTCGAGGGCTTAGACTTCGGGCACCTAGGAGCTGAATCGGGCACCCTGTACTTCTTTTCCAATCTGACCCGCTTGGTTGGGCCATACTTGGATTTTTCATTAGGGCTATGCCCTCCTCTCAGATGTCGTACAGGGAGGGAACAGTCATGATGATCTTTCTCCTCAACTCACATCGCTGGTACAGGAAACCCTCCTTCGTCTCCTCAGTAACTAACTGAAACAGTTCTGAGGCCCTCGAAATGACCGAATGAAAAGATCCAACTTCGTGTGGGAAGGAGGCCCTATGGGGCTCGTCCGCCTGCGGAGTCTCCCCGTCTGTAGCAATGAAATAGTTGTCCTCGTCTGTACCAGTAGCCGTGGTAGCTGTGCCAGTGTCTGTGTGGATCCGGAGCTCCGGTAGGAGCCTTGTCGTGATGAGGTGGCAGAGGGGTCCGATGATGCCGAGGACCTGCACCCCCCCCTTGGACTTTCTCTTCCGCTGGGGAGAGTTTACCCTCAGAGGCTCTGGAGGTGCCGGCCCTGATGGTGGCATCCTTTGCTGGATTTCAGTTGACCAGTGTGTGTATGGTGGATAGAATGTCCAGAAAAACGTCCCTATGTCTAGGGGTAAACATAGCCAACGGAGTAGGATCTGGGCAAATGCATCTCCTCTTCCGCATAGGGGACTGAGATCCTCTCTCTAGTCCTCCCCCTCTGTGATCTGAGCAGCACCCATTGTGCGGATCATTGTTCTCGTCGGGACTAGAGTAGATCTGCTCCTGTCTATCCTCAGTAGCCTACTGGTCCGCATACCTGGGAGGCTCCACAGGTGGGACCGTTACCCTCTCAGGAGGCTGTTGGGACGCACCGGCCGCCTGGTCTCTCCCTGGTGCTGGTTCCTTCGCCACTGGTTCCGCAACCGTATCTCGCCTTGAGGGCAAGGACAACAGCGGGGTGGCTGCCACTTCTTTCCTGGACCGGCTCCCTTTCAGAGCAGCAGTGGACGTCATAGACTTAGACGACAATGTGCTTGTGGGCTGCATTCGTCGTAGGTGCCAGACACAGAGTTTGGACGGGGTTACCGACTTTCTCTTTGAAGACACTTTTTTTTTATTGGCAGGCTCACTGTGGAGGAGGATGGTGATGGCGAACGCCTTTTGTCCGAATCGGTACCTGCATCAGCGACGAACCCAGCAGAGCTAGCATCACAGAGGTTGGCCTTCTCTTGGATCTCCGCACGCGGGGCGTCCAGCAAAGGATCTCAACCTCCTCCCGGAGGTAGTACGCTCCTCGGATCGGCCGGTCCTAGATCAGGCTTGACACTGCCCCGAGGCTGCTTCAGGGGCCTTACTCGATTTGAGCCACGCCGACAGTGTGCTGAAGTCTTTTTTGGTTTTCTTCGAGAAACCACAGCACACCTCGTATCCCTCCTCGTGGTCCGGATGCAGGCAGTACAAGCATTTATGGTGGCAATCTTCCACAACGAAATTTCTTAAACCACACTTCGCGCAGAGCTTGAAGAGGCTGCAACCTTCCTTCTCCTCGGCCATGGTGAAAGGGCACAAAGTAGGCTTTGATGATCTTACGGTGGATGAAGATCTTTGCCAGTAGCGGAGCCCCGCTGCCGTTCTCTATCCTTAGAAGCCGATAAAGCAAAAATCTGTAAAATACGAACTAATTTACAAAATATTTACGAAAAAACACTAAAATTAGCTCGAAGAGCAACTTTAGGACTCCCAACACTGAAGCAGGCGGTAAAAATCTGAAGCTGGCCATCAGGGGTGGAGCTAAGAGAGAAGATCATTGGATGGGGGCAGCATGACCCAGGACAGTGATTGGTTTAGAGGAGAAATACAGTTTTAAAGTGAAACTGTTTTTTCTTTTATCAAGGATTCCCAGCCTGACGACAGGGAATATTCATGAGCAAGTGAATGCATGCCAGACCCCATGCTGGAGAAAATGGATTTTCAGAATCGGCCCGTGGACAGATTCTGAGAGGCCTCCCTATTCTGGTAATCAAGGAAATACACTAATGTCTAGTGTGACGAATCCTGAGATGTCATTACTTCTCCATAAGGGGGGGGGGGGCCTTCCCAAGAGGCCAGGGAGGCGAAGCCGCTACCCGATAGTCCCCCTGGTGGTGGTACTCAACGGGAGGATCTCATGGGGAGAGACTCCCCCTCTGGGAATCACTGAGACCATCTCGGGAGAATGCAGTATTGCCACTCCAGCCCAACACCTCTTGACCCCCCCTACCATGTATACCCCAATACTATATTCAACCAACACATGTATGTGCGTAGGGCAGTCAGTGTGACATCCACTGGGACAAGGAAGAGCTGGAACTACAGAGTGGAAACTTGTGTGGGGAACACGAAAACGAGGAGGAGGCGGCGCGGAGTAGTGAAGTATGATCCACGAAACTCAAATGAACATTCTAGTAATTCATGTCAGATTGTTGCAATAACCAACATAAAAAGGGACCAAGGACTCAAAACCTGTTCAAGTGGGCTGTCAAGCCGTCCCTGGAGGAACAGATAGAAAAGGAACTGTTGGTTTGGGAAATTCAAACAGCTGCGGTCTGGGACACTGTCAAGCAGTCCGAAGGGTCCGACGTCGGAAGACCCTGTAAAGAACCGGCAAGGAAGCAACACGACCTCAGAGAAGAAGTGGACTGTACGGTCTGGAAAGGGTAGGCGTGCTGCAGTGAGCCAAACGCTGAGGAGCGAAGGAGAAGTCAACAGGAGTCGCAATAGACCGAGACAAAAGACCCGCAAGCTGCAGAGACGCCATAGTGAAGGGGAAGCCTGCAGAAGCCACGAGAGACCTGAGGAAGGAGGAAGCCGACCTCGAGACTGGCCAGAGCCCGAGAAGAAGAACCCAAAAGGTACAGGAGTGAACGGGCTGGATGGTGGGGGGGAAGAAGAGGGTCTTGGCAGCTGCAGAGGGGCACCAAGAAGGAAAACATACTAATCTGGAGCCACATTAAACCCCCCCCCTCACAAACAATATCCCAGAGAGTCAAAAAAGCAGATATTTTATAATTAAGGGGAATCCTGAAAACCCCCACCTAAAGAAAGAAAACCAAGGAAGAGTCATCCATAAACTTCCTCGTGGCAATACTTGACAGGTGAGTAAACCCAGATACAGCTAAGAGGGGAAGTCCAAGTGGTGACTCCCACCATGTTGGATCTCATCTTCCAAAGGTCCCATAACAATTTCAGTACTGGATGGCTCAGCACGCTTCTCTGAATCTCACCCGCTGGGACCCACAACCATTGCCCCACAGTGGCAGGAGCCATGACCTAACTTTCTAGGATGACCCATTGCCTATCTCGGTTGGATCTCAGATGGTCCACTAGCATTGAACTGGGCTGCACTAGAATAACTTTCAATGTGTGGGAAGCCTGCTCCTTCCTCCTTTCACCCCGTTAAGTTAGCGTGAGAGATTCTCAAGCTCTTCCCCAACCATAAGAAGGCTGTGTAAGTGTTCTAATGTTGAATAACAACTAAAGTACAATTTTTAGGAGATCCTCTCCCAATAACACCATGTTAGGAGAAGTCCAGGGGAGGATCCTTAATCAGAACACTACACTCATCACGGTTAGGCAACAAAGGTGTAGGGTAAGCATGTTATGACTGTTATCCACTATGGCGGTAGGGGGTAGAAACAGGTATGTTCACTTGCACTGTGTACTCATTCCCTCAAGGACCACTTCTGGGGTCCCTGAAATCACTGGGCTCTCGTGTCTCGGTTCCACTGAAGGGGCGTCAAGGGGGTCGCTGGTGCAGAGGTCATTTTCAGCATCGTGATCTAGGGCCGGCTAGTCAGCGGTTTGGTAATGAGGCGAGAGAGTGCCTGGCAAGGGACAGATGGGCGACCCTTTTATCATGGAAAATGTACCACCATGTTGCCGACGACCTCAGAGGACCCCAGGACCGGATGCAGGTAGAAATCAGCGACGGCCACCGTGAACAAAAAGGTGGAAGTCGGCCGCTTCGGTGGAAACAAAAAAGATGGTCCTGCAAGAGTTGCAACTGTTGGGGGAGGCCTTGTTTCACAAGCTGAGAGTTTGCAGCGTCCCAAGTCCGAACAAGGGATGATGAGCAATGCAGTGAGGTTACCAATGCTTCCAAGGGAAGGATCCTCAAGCAAGGGTTCGATCTAGATTGTTCCCACCGGTCCAGTGGTCAAAGCACCGGTGAAGGCCTTCTGGAGATCAGCAAAAGAGTAGGGCTTCTCCAGGACTGTTTAAGACAATGTTGGTTGGCTGCACCAACAAGTTTCGGTTCTTTAGCAAGATGGCTCCTCTTTAAAAGGATCTTGGCTCAAACGGTGATGTAAGAATGGCTGCATGAGACCTCCTTTTAGCCAGGATTCGAGATGGAGTCGCCGCCAAGCCCACCACTGGTAAGGATCTGCACCATTCAAACTGGCAGGGGATGTCCAATCATGGACAGTGTCATGATACCATATATGCACAGCAACAGACACTTTTACCAGGATGTGGACTGGGACCAGACTGTCGCCTGATGTGACGTCTGGGACTAACACATACCAGTACTTTACTCACAAAAGCGGAGGCTTTCCCAGGGTAAGGGCTTACAATATATTGCAAATTCGGCCCTAAGAGCAGGAAGAAGGCCAAAATACTAGATGGCCAAAGGGTGAAATTCTGTGGCACTGCCATTTTGAGGCATATGGAACATTATGCAGTAAAATGCAAAAGTGCATGTGAGAATATTTAAATAAAATGGTAGAAAAATATCTGCTGTAACCATCCAGTTTTGAACACATCAGGCAAGTAACCATACAGTTGCAAAAGTGAAAGTTAACGGGACACAACATATCCCTACCACACCTCACTGTAAGGTGATGTCTGCAGTGTAAAATAAACAAGAGATTCCACAATGGAGGACAGAGTCCAACTGCACCGATAGCCATAGGGACTGATCATTGACCCCAAAACACATGAGCTTAGCAAGGCAAGTAAAGCAAAAAGGCTATACTTACTTTGAAAAGAGAGGTCAGGTTCAAAACAACAGCAAAAAGTTGGGTGGGTTACATAAAGGTCTATAGAGAGAAAGCAGCAAATAGAAAATCTTTCTGAACAGTTGCAAACAGCTAAACATCAGCAAAACCCAAAGTTCCTCATCCACTAGTACCCAAACTGGTGCCATGCAATCTGCAAGGCTTCGAATGCCAGTTTGTTCCCATCAGCCGCTATACATCATTAAAATCGTCCCATCTCACTTTCTGGCAGATGAGTCACCGCCTCAGATGTCACTTTCCACAGGACATGAGTATTTGGCGATGGAGCATGATGCGTTAATCGCCTTTAAGGCTTCTTTCTCTCACAGTCCAGCGGCAGAGATGGTGAGGGTGAGGATTTTTTTTATCTGTGGTAGCAGCGCCCACTATTAGGATTTAGAGGCATGTTTTGAGAAATAAAGCAGTTGGTGGAGGCTGGCTTGTTTTTGATAGCAAGACCTTTGTTCACCGTCAGCGTGTAGTGCATAGCCAGAACCAGGACAGCCACTGCACTGGCAGGACAGTTTCCCTTCGACACACCTTTTGAGGATGTTGGTCAAATCATAATGTGGGACAGGCTTCTGAATAGTCTGAAGAATAACGCACTGGCATGGTTATGAAGAAACCTCCATGAATTCTATGTCTGGAGATATGTTCAGCCCACTTGCATCGTGGATGTCAGCTGCCAGCTCTGAAAAATCAAGCACTTGAAATCGGGCTCCTATGTTGTTTGATCACAAGACAGTCCCGAAGGTTGCAATCTAAAAGATATGGTATCACCTTCCTCATCGAAAATGTCCCACATCTGAAAATTGTGTCCTATGGACAGGCACTTAAAAACTGGCAACATTCAACAGTGAGAGGCAGCCCTTCCACTCTGTGCTGAAGTCATCAAGGCAATGGTCTCAAATGCTTTAGCCCTCGACACTGAGGCATTGTATGCCATTGTCTTTTTCCGAACGTTATCGGAGGCTTCTGGCGTATGAATGCCACTCTTCTTCGGTACCCTGCTGGTCTCACAGGATGCCTTGGGACCCTCCATACCTTCTGACGAAGAGGCAGATGCTTTAGAGAACATCTCAAAGCTTCCCAGTCATCATCTGATACAGAGGCTGTGCAGAAGGTATCTTCTTTTTTTGAGAAGGAGTCTGAGGAATCTTCCATGCTCCATCTCGGCGCATCCTGAACTTCCTCTTTCTCCTATAAGTGGAAATAGAAGAAGTGTGGTGAGAGCCACTCCGAGCATGATCTGGTCTATGCCTGTTTGCTGTGCACAAAAGGTTGCACTGCGGATTCCAGTACAAAAGGTCACATCTCTCTGGTGTGAGCTTTTGTGCGTGGCCCTCTCCCCTTCCTTGTTAAGGGGTCCCCCCCAAACACCCAGTCGCTGTGCGGCACCATCAGCCCCCCTCCACCCGCTCCCGCCCCGTCCTCCGTTACCTGCTGCAGGTTCAAGAGAGGCAGAGACTGCCACTTTAAGATGTTGATTACTAACCTCCATAGTACATGCATTTGGTATTTGTGAGCCAACATTGATATCTGGGAGTGTGGTTCCTGCGAGACCATCAACCCTAAGGTGATTCGGGAATGAGTGACTAAAAAGTGGCCTTTGAACACCCTTCAGTGAAGTCGAATGAAACCCCCTCGAGAAGGCGATCATCGGAAGCGGGAAGGAATAGTGGCGAGGTACCAACAAAAGCAAAACAAAAAATTCTGGAAAGAGGGTGCCGTAAAGAGACCCATACAAAACACCATAATCGATTGCATCGCTTGCAGTCTGTATAGCGCTGTGCCAGAACACATACTTAGACTGGATGCCTTCACTCCTGGAGGCAAGGGGTGGACTGATGGGAGAGACGGCATAGAGATCCAACATTTTCCAGTGCCAGCTGCCAAAGTCAGGATATATTTAAGATGAGGAATCTGTGGGAGGATGCAATTCATTTGAAAGGGAGCGTTTTAACTAGATTGGGTTAAGGTGGTGGTCTCTCAAAACAGGAGATACATTATGCATGATCAATGCAAGACAACTTTCACTTAGACAAGGGGGGAAAAGGACTAACAGGGGCACCATTGATTGAGGTGTCAAGGATTTGAAAAAGGAAAGAACTTCAACTGTGAATCTAGCCATTACAAATCTTATTGCACCAGGAGAGCAGAGGTGTGTGAGAATAAGGGAAGGTTGAGTTGGAAGTACAATTAACTAACAGTTTAAAAGATGTGAGGAAAAGCAACTGCTTAAGACCACAAGTTACCTGAGATAGCTTGTACCGCCACTCGCAGAAATCCCCTGACCTCACCCTTCTCGCTGACAACTGCCACTCTATGGACCAGAGGTACTGGGAAGAGCAGGTTACTCAGGTACACAAATGCTCTATTACAGGAGGGGAGGAAACAGAAAATGGCAGCAATTATGAACTAACTAGCACTGTAGGAAAATGCAGCAAATTATTGAACCCACTATTAGAATGTTTACCAATGACCAGATAATATCTAAATGAACCAAAAACCTAATGCGATCTTTAACGCAGATGGTTCCACAACATCAGCTACCGTTTATGTACCAAACCCATCGCATACTTTCAATCAACACACAAGCTTCAACTGACTACTTTAGCGAACATATATCCTTACCCAACATTTTCCACTTGACCATAAGCTACCACCACCACACAACCACTTGCCTTTAACACCTGCAGCATTTTCAATCCCTACTAACCACTTCTAAAATGTTCAGTCAAAATAAACCTAATATGTGATCTTGCATTTTCCAGTAGATTTTATACCACACTTATTTCACAAAATATTTTATGGCATACTTTTCTTTCCACTTAACAGCCAAAACTTACTTGTCGAATACTACTCAGACCTTATACTCATGTCAAACTCACACCAAGTTTAATCTCTGCTGACCAAAGGAAAAACAATTCTTGGTTAGACAGATATATCAGACACCACCATGACAGGCACAGCTTTCATCGGCCAACAGATTTCATATTCCCCAAGTGTCTGAAGTTTGACAGTGCACCCTAGGCTAAAGCTTGGATAGGGCACCAAAACAGACATGAAGGAACTCTGTGCAGCTTCAGCACTCAGCCTCATGTTCGGAGGCAAGTATGCATATACTCTGATTATATGTGACATTGGAAGTAGAGATTAATGGAATCTCTGCTATCTATTACAGGGTAGCTTTTGCTAACAGTTTTAGCAGGCCACCCAATCAGAGGGAGTGGTCCCATATTACGTTTGTCGGCAACGTCACATGGCTTTCTCTCAGGCTTTAAAACATTGAATCTAGACAACATTCATAAACAGGTCAAATCTTGTTATTTTACAACTGCAGTCCTGCCTATCCAGGGAAGGTGGTTTGCATGATCATGTATATTAACATTTGTACCACTCACTATCTTGTAGGAACAATGTCTGACTCTGAATAGGATTTAAACAGGGCTTCCCTGCAGTGGCAGCCCACAATAAAGCAGGCTATACCCCACCAAATAATTTAACGTAAAGAGGTCTTGCATAACACGTGACGTTTTGGCAGCCTCGTATGCATCTCAGCAAGAGAAGGATCGTTTAGTAGGGTGGAGTCAGAGGAAAGTGCAAAAAATGTGGTGTTGAATGGAGGCCAGACTGGGCATTTGTACAGTGCCTTTTACCCTTGGAATGATTCCAAAGCGCTGTGGGTTGAACGCCTTCGGGGGAACGCAGTCCAGGTCAGTGGACAGAGTACTGTAGTAAAAAGAGCTTGGGTCCACTCTGTATGTTTGCAGCCAGTGTGCAATAAGTGGTGCGTTGCTGCATACTAGTGTTAGGTGTGATGCAGTGGAAGTGTGAAATCAGTAGAATGTGTATAGCTTCCAGTGCCTGTCGAGTGGGCGTTATCTCCTTTGGATTTGGGCTGTTAGGCTAGGATCCTCCATGTGTCTTGTTGGATCAAATGCTGTGGTGAAGATTGATGGGTGGTGACAGGTAGATCTGTCCCAAAACTCATGTTGTTACTGTATAGGTGCTAGCGATGTCCTCGGTCAGTAGTTCTGCTAAATGAATTCCCCGATAGGTAGTTCTACTAAAACATTCCCAGGTAGATGAGATTGGCAAATAATACGCGCTAGTACGTTCCTTTGTATATAGTTCTGCTCAGGGATTTCCCGATGTGAAGGATAAGCAAACAAGGGCATTTCCTGGACTGATAGCGTAGTGCATACTTGCAGTGCAACAATCAAGTTCATAAGTGCTACTAGTGCTAGGGTTGGTAGTTCTGCTTGATAGATTCCCGGTAGTTAGTTCTGCTAAATACATTCAGTGGTAGGTGCGATTAGCAAAATAAGTGCTACAAGGCCCCCCAGTATATAGTTCTGCTCTTGGGAGTTCACGATGAGTAGGATTAGCAGGCATGTGCCTTCTTGGACTGATTGCGTAGTGCATAATTGCATGACCTTGATCAAGATCGTGAGTGTTAATAGTGCTTGGCTTAGGAGTCTAGCACAGTCGGTCAAGATTTTCAGCGATCGATAACTCTAGGCCTCAGAGCGTACGGTATACCTGCGGATGATGTCATTAATCAATTACGTCAAGTACATGGGTGCCACTAAGATTCGGGTTTCAAGTCTGGGCAAAGGCTCCTAGTAATGGGGTAGATATTGTCTAGCCCGAGTCTACGAGAGGGTCCGTATTAAGCAGGGTACCACGCCAGTTGTTGGTTGTGGTGGTAAATCTAGTGATTCACTGCATTCCCTTATTTGCTTTTAGGTAAGGAGCCATGCTTTGAGTGCCTTCCGGAAAGTCGTGTAGTCTTCGCTGTGTCTAATGCAGGGAGGCAGCGAGTTCCACAAAGTTGGTGCCAGGGCTGAGTAGGCAGACGCTCCGATCCTGGCCGAATTGGCAGGGGGGACCATTAGGAGGAGGGCAGTGCTTGACCTTAGGGTGCGAGTTGGTTGGTAAGTCGTAATCTTTTCTTGTAGGAATTTGGGGCCGGCTTTGTCCACCGCTCAGTGGGTAATATATAGGAATTTGAAGGTGGCTGTGCGTCCAATTGGGAGCCAGTGTAGGGTGCCAAGAGCAGGTGAGCTGTGGTCCCTTCATCCCAATGTGGGAAGGGGTCTGGCAGGCGAGTTTTGTACTCTTTGGAGTTTGTTTAGCTGGTAAGCCGGTGCACTCAGGCAGAGGGTGTTCGAATAGTCAAGTCTGCCCATGACAATGGACATAATTGCAGCTAGTCTGTTGGGGTAGGTGAGGTAAGGGAAGATGCGCTTCAGGAGCCTAAGGTGGAAACGACAGGATTTGGAGGTGTTGTTGATGTGGTGAGAGAAAGTTAGGTCAGAGTCCATTGAGCAGTCAAGGTTTTTGACAGTGGTGGCGGTTGGCGGGGGGAGGCCGAGTGAGGGTGGCCAGGGAGTCAGAGCAGTTTTGCCGCATGAGTAAGCAGTGCGGTCGATGAGTTTTGCAGGAATCAGGTGTTGGAGATTGGCCTATAATTGATTGTTAGGGGAGGTTCGAGGGATGGATTTTTTAAGCAAAGGTTTGGCATGCACAGTTTTGAAGGATTCTGGGAAGTTGCCTGAGGTGAAGGAGTCGTTAAGAATGGATGTCACCAATTCTCCTGCACAGGTGGAGGGGACGATTTCTTTGAGGAGAGAGGTGGGACCGGGGTCGAGGGGCGAGCCGGATGGTCGGCTGACAGATAGTAGTTTCACGAATTCCTCGCTCAAGATAGGGTTGAAAGAGCAGAAAGAATGGTTCCCAGGAGGTTGGGGGGGGGGGTGATTAGGTCTAGCAGGGAAGGTGAAGAGCGGGTAGTCAAGATGGAAAGTTTGGTATTGAGGGTGGCCGTCCTGTCGAGGGCTGTTTTGTGGAAGTGTTCAAACAGAGAGTTGCAGAGAGTTTGAGGAGGCAGTCGGGGCTGTGGTGCAGGGCGGGTTCAGAAATTCTGTGATGATCCTGTGGAGCTCTTTGCTACCGCTACAACACTTCAGGATCCTTCTATTGCAATAGGCTTTTTTGGCCTTTCAGATCTCGGATTTGTAATTTCTGTGGTGGTGGGTGAGTACTGATTTGCTTTGTGGGATTCTTGAAGCTTGCCATTTGTGCTCAAGGGAGAGGTAATGGATTTTTAGAGTGTTCAGGTGGGGGGTGAACCATTTGGGGGTAAGACCTTTGCGGGAGGTAGCGGACCTGGAGGGGTTTAGGGGAATGAGGGAGTCATTTAGCCAGGAGTCGAAGAGCTCTATGGGTAAGCGTCTAGCTGTGGTCGGGAGTGACAGGAGGGCCCTTAGCAGCACCCCAGGCCAGGTCTGGTAGTATTTTGACCTTGTTCCAGCGCTTGAACTGAGATGTAGGGGCAGAGAATGACTTGGGGGTGGTGGCGGAGTGAGGAGTGAGAAAGGTATGCCAGAGTAGTCTGTTCAGATGAGGGGCTGGGGGGTGGTCATGGAGATGAGGTTGTAAGAGCTGAAAATGGTGTCAAGGGTGTGGCCAGCAGTATGCGTGGGTCCTCTGATATGTTGCGCGAGGTTGAGTGCCTCTAGGCTGTCGACCAGGGATAAAGGCATGTAGTTGTTGGGGAGGTCGAACCAGATGTTAAATTCTCAGAGTGAGTGCCGGGTGATTAACTAGAATGGTTAATAGTGAGTCACATAGGCTGTTGGTGAAGTGTCTTTCATAGCCGGGGGGGCCTGTAGATAAGTAGGAAGCTGTATGATAGAGTAGGCAAGAGAGCTTACTCTCTCTTGCCTTGCAGAGCAAAACTGCTCTGACTAGGAGGGATTTGCAGTTAGCTGTGCTGGCTTGTGTTTCAGAGGAGGAAAAAGAGATGTGAGGTTTGAGGAGAATGACTAACCCGCCTCCTCTAGAAGGTCTGTTGTTGGTGATGAGTGAGAAGTTAGGTGGGAATATTTCGTGAGCAATAGGCTTGAGGTCATCTGAGAACCAGGTTTTCGTGATGAAGATAAGATCAGGGTTCTCAGAGGTTCGGAAGTGATAGATGCTGTGTTTGTTTTTGGCTATGGAGCGGGCATTGAAGAGGAGGCAGGTAGCTTTTTGAGAGTTAGTGGGGGCAGTGTTCTCCCGGGTGTCTGGGGTTGGCAGGATTGGGATGGCCGTGGGCACCGGTAGGTTGGCGTTGGTGGTAGGGAGAGGGTCGGGTAGTGTAATAGGACGGCCAGAGGTGCTTAGAGGTATACTGCAATGGGTGCGTAGAGGGTCGCGGGTGGTTAGGGACCGGGAAGAGAGGGCAGTCAATCGCAGGTTTTCGACTGAGTAGTGGTGTGGGATGGGCAGTTCGGTTGGTAGCAAAAGGCTCGGAGGGTTGAGGCATGGCGGTGAGAGGTGGTGGGTCATTCAGAGGTATCTGGCTAAGTGTTGTTGCGGATTGAAGCACAGAGGATTGGAAAAGGGGAGAGGATGAGGGTTGAAAAGGGGGGCGGGGGATACTGTCTTCAAGGAGGGAGGAAGGGGCGACAGAGGAAACGTAGTAGAGGTGCTATGTGAGGTGGATCGAGAGGTGCAGGGCAGGTGAGGCATGCAGAGTTGAGGACGAGGGGAGTTGTCTAACTCTGAGTTTTGTGCATTTGGGTGCTGAAGGAGTGTGCGAGAGGGTGGGGGTTCTGCAGGGAAGTACCAAAGTTCTGACTGCTGGTAAGGTTGTATGTGGTTTGTGGAGGTGACACTTGGGTATAATATTTTATCTGGAGGGGAAGACCCAAGATCCAATAGATGGCATCACTGAGGGAATGGGAAAGGCCCAGGTGTGAAAAGTTGGAAGAAGTATACCCATAAAGTAAAGATGTAGCAGCTTATGGTGTGATTTCAGTGGCTAATGTGGTGGGGATCAAGTAGGTATGGCGAAAACAGTTTGTGTGCGGATTGAGAGGTGAGTCAGTTAGTTGAGGAGGCAGAAGGGTTTTGAGTTTTTGAAGTGTCCAATTAAGTTTTACGGCTAGAATAAACCGGGTGGGTTGTAGTCTGCTGTTAAGCTGAGAGCAGAGTATTTGTTGAGTTGTTATTCATCAGGATGAGGTGTTCCAGGTCTTCTGAGCTCCATTATATGATGCTTTTTAGGTTAGCATTGGTGTATTCTATCTGATGGATGTTGTGCCAGCACTCCAGGCTGCAAAAGCATTTGGAGGTAAAAATGCATCGGGGAAAGTGACAAGACTAAGTCTGAACTCCTGGGTGTTCTTTATTGAGCCAATAAGCCATGCTGCATGGGTCGGCGAGACTGCCATGAATGGGCGCAGTCTTTTTTATCCTGCTCTCCCAGCTTGATGTAATGATCCGGGTGTGGGTTCAGATTTGTGGATGGATGTAATAACATCTGTGCAGTCCACCCACCAGTTTACTTGCCTGGAGTAGTTCATTTGAGTGGTTTCTGTGTTTCTCTGTGTCTCATGCATGGCGGTTATTTGGTAGAACATGCTATTTTATTTGGTCTTTATAGGGGGGGTGGAGGTGTGAGTATCGTATTTGTTTATTGCGATCTTACTAACAGCCAGAGTTTGAGATATTTCCTGAAGACTAGGTGATCCTCATTTGTCCTGTGAGGTCGCGCCATTGGATTCCATGACTTGGCGGACAGGAATGAGATGGAGGATCCTTCCTAGGTGTTTCCCATTTGAAGCATAACACTAGTACTAAGGATGTGTTGCTGACATTGAGCGAAGAGTTCAAACCTGCTTGTAGTGAATGTGTTTCTTCTTGATGGATTCTGAAACTCTGAAGTTGAAGGCATGATGGTGGTGGAGAGTGGAGAACGGGTTTTTAAATGCTGGTGTGCTGTATTTCCATCTTCCTAGTCTTAAGAGTCCAGCTGAAGTCTTTTAAGCTCTGTGATGAATCGCAAGTATTCGTCCCTTCTCCCCAAGGAGGAGCACCCCCCCTGTGAGGCTAGGGAGGTAAGCTTGCTCAGCAATATTCTCTCTAGGAGTTGAGGCAAGTGGGAACCCACTGGGGAAGACTCCCCTTTAGGAGACAAGGTCTCGCGTTCCTCTGAGGAACTTCCTAAACCATTCCCCATGTTGGCATACATGGCACTATCAGAGCAAGAACAGGATTACATCCAGAGACTTGGCTGAAGACAAAACTAAAACATACTGTTACAAACAAGAAAGAGAATCTGTCTCTTTAAAAGGAGACCTACATTTAAATGAGGCGAGGAGGCTTCAGAGAGAACACACGCAGACGGGACGCAGCAGAGAGAAACATGCGCAAACAGGGGAAGCCCCCTGATGGCATCACACCTGAGAGAGGCAGAGCCAAGAAGGAGCTTGTGACTTTCAGAACCGCTCAGAGCGAAAGCAAAACTTTGTTAGCACAGTGTTGGTCTGGCGAGAGAAACCGAGAAGGGAAGCTGGATTCTTCTGGCGGTGGTGGGCAGGGTGTCCGTTTAACGACAACAAAATCACTAAGCAGAGAAATCAGGGAACCGTCCACTTACCCACAGTGTTACTGGTTCACACAGAGAGAGAGGACCGAGAGCGGGACCCCAGATAAAATGAGAAGGCGAAGAACTGCAACAACCAAAGAGAACCCGAGCAAGCAGAGGCCCCAGAGACGTTCCCCTGAAGATCCCAACATAATTAGGAGAACGGGATACCCTGCAGGACTCTGGGGAATATGCAACAAGAGAAACTTGTCCTAGTGAAATAGATTGGACAGTAAAGTTGATGAAACGGAACTGTAATAATGTGAGAAAGAGAATCAGGATAGAAGCTGGAAAAGAGACCATTAAGAGTGGGGCACAAATACCGTAGTAAGAGGAGAAAGTAATACACATGTTAAGACCTGAAGAGTGGAACTAATCAAAGAGAGAATACTGTGAGAGAAAGAACACGGAGTAAACCTAAAAGAGATAATTAAGCGAGGATCACAAATACCCCGAGAAGAGGGGAAAGTACCACATATGTTAAGAGGCAGGTAACAAGCAAGAAGGAGAATTCTATGAAGGGCAAGCAAAGCCCTTAAGAGAAATGTTACACAAAATCAATCACCCCAGGAGAAGGGGTCGGGACAGGGGTAGTGGGGGTGGGATTAACCACCAGAAAAGCATATCCCATCTAAAAAAAAAAAACATATGTTACAGAAGTACAAAAGACATATTAGTGTGGATCAAAACATAAGACAGAGCTAAAAGGGAAAAACCAAAGAGCTTGTGAAAGCGTTACAAGAAATTGTACATATGGTGAAAAGACACTATTGAAAGTTAGCCTATTAAAAAGAAGCCTGAGGAAAAAGAGAAACCTTGTAAGAAAGAATCAGGAGAAGTGAGACATTCTTATTTTGGTCGAATAGTGGTAGGGTCAGTTAGAATGTGTTTTTTTTGGACAGAGTACTTTTTCGTTTGATGACTTCTTCACGACAAACGAGCACCTTAGTTATTTGTATAGGCAAGGAACGCCCACATAATAGGGAAAGTTGGGCCTTTTTCTTAATATTTAATAAATAACGAGTGAAAATGACAACCCAGTGACCGTGTCCTCTTTCTGACCCACCACAGCTCTTTGTAGGCATTTAGTAAATATTTTGGGAAGCACAGTTAGAGACCATTAGCATAGTCATTCCTGGAGAACACTAGGGTGATTGTCATGGTTGTGTGTGGGAAGGGTATGACCTGATGCGCTGGAGGGTTCAGAGTCAGAAGACAAGATGACTTGGGCTTAGAGTATTTGATCACTCTTCATGAAGTGTCCGAGGTTTTTGACTGTCACGTTCAGCTTTGGGCAGGTTCCCATTTCTTTGGGCGAGGGTATCAATGTGAGAACGTTTTTTTGTGCTGCCTACAATCATAAATACTGCTTTGGACAGAGTTAGGGAAGATTTTCTTTTTGATACTTTCCTCCTATAGATTTCTAAAGGACATCCTTTCTTTTTGCTTTGTTTTGACTGCTGACATGACATTTTGGAGGCCTTATGCTTTACTTCCTCTGCTTTTCTCCCAGTTTTATGAGGAAACTAACCGGTCCCTAAAACCTTCAAGCACTGGCAGACTGTTTTACTTCGTGAATTTCTTTCATTTTTAAAGCTGCAATCTTCAAGTGTGGTTTTCTTTGGCAACTTTCTGGTTACAAATACAATGTATCCAGGAAGGGTTGGAGGCGGCAGACGTGTTTCTACTGCGTTTTGACCTTTTACTGTGCACTTTTGCATTTGACCGTTTAATGCCATAAAGAGTACCATATACTCAAAAGTGGCTGTGAAACAAGATTTTTGCTTGTCCTTTGGCCATTTTGTCCTTTGGCCTTCCACCTTGCAGTCTGAGGGTGGCCAGATGTGGGGGCTGGCACTGTCTGGCCCTGGAGTGTTTTGCTGGGCAGAATGTTTGGGTGGTGGCTAAACATGATTGGGCAGCCCCTGCCAGTTTGAATGTTGCAGATACTTACCATTGGTGGACCTGGTGGCGACTCCAGTCCAAAGCATGTATGAAAGCCTTTAGCCATTTGACAAATCATCGTTGGAGCCAAGACCCATATGAATAAGTGCAGCCTGTTGAGACCTGAGGGAGGTCATTGCAGCTGATCGGCATTGCCTCCAGCCAAGTCCTGTTGAAGCCCTGCTCCTCTGTTCTGATCTCAATAAGGCTGTTGGCTGTGCTTTGGACCCTGGACTCTTAGAACAATCAATCTCTACCCCTGCTCGATGATCCGTGCCTGCTGAACCTTCGGAAGTGTCCCTCGACCACCCAGTGGAGTGACCAGCTCCCTCCTCGGCTACGTTGTGTCAGCCGTTGCTGTTCCGAGTGCATCCTTGGAAGAGCTTCAACTTGTGCTACAGGACGTCTGGTCCTGCATTTTCAGCCTTCCAGTCCCAATAGAAGCCATGCAGGGCCTGCTCCTTTGATCGCCAACCGGAAATCGCCTGTCGCCACCTGGCTGTGGTGACTCCTGTTGCATCCAGTCATCTTTGCTCCCTATAGGTCTCCTGAGGTCGCCTGCTCTGCAGAAGTCTTCCTCCTTTTGTGTAAAGGGTGAAGAGCTGGCCAGTCCCTTGAATAGTTATACAGGTACCACAACGCACCAAAACTATCCTGTGTCTGAAAACCTCTGCACCTGCGACCCTTAGGTCTCTCTCGACCAAACCAAGCACAGAAGTATGTGGCGCCAACAGATAATGGAACCTCTAATGTGGTGTCTGAAAAATCAGAGCAAATGGGCTTAGCCAACATACTCATTTTATTTTATTTTTGCATTTCTACAAGCGCACAAAGCCCGAGGGCATCTAGGTGCTTCATCCCCCCATCCTCCATAAGGTAACACGAGTTTAAAGTCCACCCCTACCTCTCCATTGCCTGACTCAGATCGGTGGTGGTCTAATAAAGGATCCCCCAAGCCTTCTTTACTGTGGTGGGTTGAAGAGAGATTGTCCCGACTAGGACGTTCTAGCCCTCCTCCCTCCCCACTCTCCTCACCTGAAAAAATGGTTTCCAAGTCTTCCGGGTTGAAGTTCCTTCGAGTGAGGTAATCCTTATGTGGAGGGAGCCTGCCGCGAGAGGAAGCCACAGTGACCGCTAGGTGTAACAGCAGTCCTGTGGCCTCGATCCCGCGGGCAGACAGGAAAAAGGGAAAAAGCCGGAAGGCAGAAAAAACCCTTTCTTTCTGGCCGTAATGATGTTCTGCTCGTAGGAGATAATGTGGTTCAGCAATGGAATGAGATCCGGAGATGGCGGTAATGACCACAAGGCGGGAGAAGGCTCCAGGCAAGGGGGCCTTCCAAGGCAGAAGCAGGACTCACAAAGAGGAGGTGTAGAAAAGGTAAGCACAACCGGTGGAAGCGCCGGCAGAGGGAGAGAAAAGCCAACAGAGAGCAGCAAAGCAAAGAGGGAAAGGGGTTCGAATTACGCCAGCAGAGCGTATTCGAGGAAAGTAGCAGGCGGCTGAGAGACAGCCGAAGGAGGAAAACAGTGTCTTACCCAAAGGAGAGCGAAAGGCTAATCTAAGGGGGTTGCAAGGCAACGGTATCCGGAAGTAAACAGAATATATACTTCCGGGCGGCCGCCCAGAGTGCAACAACTAGACCTGCACAGTGAGTGAGGACAGAACGCATTGAAACTAACAACGCACTCTCCCGTGACGAAGTCGCCAATGCGGAAGTAACCCCCATCCGGCACAGCAGATGATAGAGATACTTACTTGAGCTTTTTTTTTTATTTTTGAACACTTAGTCGCAACCAGTGCCATTGTTAAATCGAATATTAAGCCTACCTCAAGAGTATTTATTATGAACTGGTGACTCTTGGGGACTAGGCCCCATTTTATCTCAGGGCTAGACTTACTAAGAGTTAGGGATCCAATTTTAGAATTGCCCATAAATGTTTCTACAATGTTTTTCTAATTAGAGTACTTAACTGTGTATACACATTTGGAATCAACTGTTTTCTTTCCTCTTCACTCACTTTACCCCATACAGTTATTCAAAGTCTTGCTTATGTTAAGCTTACTGTTGATCAACTGTTTTTAAGGTAAAGTGTAGAGGTCCTATTTGGACTCACTTCGAGGTGGGCCTCCCTAATGCCAGCCAGCTTTGCCAAGCATTCCCTTACAGTCTTTGGGTTCATCAACAAACATGACCTCCTTGCTCTGTCTCATGTTCACTCCAAGACACGAGACACAGATATTTTGTGGGTCTGTAAGGGATATCTTCAAGTTGCAGTCACTACAGTGTTTTAATTCTGACGGCTTGGTCCACGACAAACTGACAGTCGAAATGTAAGATTTTTTCTGTGTTCCCAAAAAGCATGCTGAGCTTGCAGAAAAATGGAACGGAGGTAAGGGGGAGTAGTGCATGCCTTAAAATTCGATGACTGATATCACATATACGGAGTCAAGGAGTGGCACAGTCGAGTCACGAGGAGGTCGAGGAAGCAACATTAAACCGCACAACACCCCCTGTCAAAAAATTCTGAGTAGCTGAGGAATCTGTCTGAGAATGCGACCAATTGAAGACCTATGATAGGCAGGCAAGTAGGGATGTAACGGTATAACGTTAAAGATACCGTGAACCACTTAATTGAACAATAATAACTGTCACATTGTTTATACCGGTATACCGTTAAGTATGCTTTTCAATCTGATTTGGAAAGGCTGTAACGTAAAGAGTGCGCGTGTGTGTGTGTGTGTATGCGCACAAGCGTATACTACAATCAGCCTCCATTGATCTGTGGCATGCAGGCTATCAATATGGCAACATGTTCATCTTCACCAGTAGCCAGTGGGGAAGCTAAAAGCCTAAATGACCACTTAAGAAAAGCTGTTCCCCACACGTGTGTTTGTATTTGGTGGAGGCAAGGGGTGGCATTTCAGTGGAAAGTATGTTGAAAAGCCCAATTCTGACCCTCGGTGCCTGGTTTTGTTTGTGATGATAAATCTTACAATTTATGACCTTTTAAGAAAATATTTGTTAAGATTAGTTCACTCCACCTTCTATACTGTGATAACCATGATATACCGTCATTTGACAAGAAGGTTATCGTACCGTCATAAAACTAATACCGTGACACCCCTACAGGCAGGTACCAAGGTTTGGTTTGCTTGAGGTTGAAGTGCGGGTCAGTTTGTAGATGATTTCAGTTTCATCAGCATATTTGAAGCATGTGAGGCCTGAGTCGTTGATTTCCAAGAAGGGTAGTTCCCCTAGTAGGTGGTCCATAGTCTGTGTTGGTGAGGCTGAATTCCACTGAAGTCCAGGAGTATAACAACATTTGATAGGTTTGTGTCTCTCAAATGGCAAAGGGTGGATTCTGTTCCCCTGAGAGGTTGTAATCTATCGTATGATTAGTGCAAGAGGTTGTTTGTCAGGTGGTCCCAGAGTGACTGCTAGATTCATTTTTTAACAATGTGCAATAAACAGCATGTAGTATAACCAAACAAAGGCTGCCACCAATCAGTGGAACCAATACAGCCAGCTTTGTGAAGAAAATTGCACAGGGAAAATGGGCGGATTAGACACCCGACCCAGAAAGTGAAGGTTGTCTCTATTCACAGGATCTCAGAGCAGAAAATAAAGCTAGCAGAGATTTAGCTAGTGTGAAATACCCATGGGAGCTAAAGAGTTCTCTTGTTGATAGTTGTGTCCTATAGGTTTTCCTGGGGGAATGAAACAACTGACTTGTCAGAAGAGACTTTCTATCCGTGTTCGGATTGGCTACAACTTTTATGATAGCTATGCCTATTCTTATAATCGACTGTTTCGTTTCATCTGGTTAAAAAAGGGATACACCTTCATTGTTTCTGTGTATCTTGGTAGTGCATTATTAAACTCCTTTGGTTAAATCATGAGCCACTTGCAGCCTTTCATGATAAGATCATAGATCTTAGGTAAGGCAATTCTTCTTCTTTTGTTATTTGGGTTTCATTTTGCTTTAATTCTTCTCAACTTTACATGCAGGGATTCCACTCACACCGTACATCAATCTACAACTTCCAAAACTCTCTCCATACAACTTCTAGCAGTACCAACTGTAAATGCAACCTATATTATCAAACCATGGATCTCATACCATCACTTCCCATCGCCAAAGACCTTGAGTTACACCTGTTCAGCACCTTCAACCTTCCTTCAACATATAAATGAACTCAATTACCAAAGCACGTTATCAAGCAAATATCACATCCAGCTTTTTACGTTCAATAACTATGTGGCCTAGTCACAGGGCAAATACCATACACCTATCTATGCAGACTTCTGTCGAACGACTGCTTGCCACAAATGCTCCCAATTACTCATACTGTTAAAAAGCTCTAATCATCCAATGAGCACCGTTTCACAAACCACTCGGATAATCTTACCCACAGAATCATCGCAGTCGATCGGTTTATTGGTAATGGTATTTACATGGCGCACACAAGCTCACCGCTTATCAGTTACACTTTAAATGTGCCTTGCTACAAACTCCATCCAACTATAAAAAGAACATTGACCCATCCTTCGGTGCAGTCACATTTCTTATTCTGTGCACGTTATGCCTTCTCCCTCCCCCCACATCAATTCAGAATGATAAACATTTTTCCAATGTAAAATAAACAAAAACAGAATTCACAGTGTGTATTGCTTGCCCGACTTAATGAATACAACATAGTCACCTAAGTGTTACCAGGTGTTTTCTTTTCAATTGTAGCTATTTAGAATTGGGTGCAGATAGATGTCAGAATTGTGCAAGTGAACATTGTTCAAAATAATGATTAGAACCTGGTGAAGGAGAAGCACACAGAAGGCACTGTTCCTTCCCAGGACACACTGAGCCCATATCACAAGTTGCAGCTTCCTCACCTAATCTGACCCGAGACTTTGCTCTAGCATCTTTTGGATAACCAGAGCAAGATAATTTTTATGGAAATAAGTGAACTAATGACCTCCTTTGGCATTTAATCTCACACCTGGTTGAACAATTACTTGCAGCTATGAGGACCTAACAAAGCCAAGGAGTAAGAGCATCAAATTACATTTTATTTGTGTTGTCCATAAAACAAGCCTACCCCACTTTTCAAACAAAAGGGTCTATTAACAAAAGTGTACATACACATGGAGGGAGAAAACAATGACAGATGAAACAAAGGCATACAAATAAATAATGAAAGGGATTAATAAAATGTTAATAAACATACATTCAAATGAAAACAAAACTAACAGAAAAACTCCAATAAAGGAAAGGGACTTCTTGTCTTTCAGTCTGTGTCGAAGCATGAGAACAAGGGATGATGAGAATTGCAGCGCAGAACCGAGCAATAGGAGATAAACAGCTCATTTAGAGCATCAATAGTTTGTTTTAAAGGATAGTGATACCTGCAGTGTCAAGAGAATTTCAAATTGAAGTACTTAAAAAATTGGACAGGCCTCAACACTCCAGGAACGGTGACAAACTTATCAGAGCAACACATTTACCCCCTCACTATAACACACCCGAGGAACATTCCCCTTGGACCTACTGCCCCTTAATACAGGAATGATCCAGGCTCCCAATTTAGAAAGGAACCTGTGTTCCCACATTCAACCATCTTTTGAACAACTCTGCTTCATCACCATCTCTCACCCTAGGAATAACTTTAAACTATGTGTATCACCCAATGAATGACCCTGCCATTGAAACAATTAGGTCTTTCCCCATGTCCCTCCTTAGGAATGACCCTGCATGTTTACTCTCCCCTGATGCTTGGCCTCTTACTGCCTCCATCCTCTTGAAAGTCTGCTCCTCGATATTTCAGAACCTTGAACTTCATCGTCAGCCTACAACAGGAATTCCCTTGTCTAAACAAAGAATTCAACTTCAGAAACAGCAGTAGCCTCTACCATGTAAAGCTCATGCCTAATCATAAAATTCCCACAACCTCAGAGAATGAATATCCTTTTTTGTCTCCACCTAATGGGGGCTTCCGACCCCACACTGGCTTGAGCAACACTTTCAACTCTTTCACTACCAGCCTGTGCAAGAACAACTCCAGTGATTCACGGCCAGCCATCCCATGATCACTCACAGCTCTTTCACTGCTCATCAACCCCAGAAAACCTGATTCATTATTAGCCACGACAAGAAAGCCTCCAGATTCTTTACTGCCCACCACCCAAGGAATACATACTGCTCCTTAACTATTTTGTCTCTATAAAAATCCACCCTTAGGATCTAGGATGAAAAGCAAGTCTGTTCATCACTGAACAAGGCTTCCATTAGCCATACCCTTAGTCGATGTAAAATAATATATCGGTTTGGGTTAAGATATTAATTATGCACTAGGAATGTAGTGAAAATCATTGCCAAAAGAAAGAAATGTAAAAGGCCATTTCTAATGAGTAGCCAATTGGCCGTTGCTCCTGATTAAACCCAGCACTTTCAGCTTGTAGTTTTGAGTGCAACTGGGAAACCTCCCACCTCTCACTCACCTGCCAGAATTTACTTCAGAAATTACCCCAAGTGGTCGTTCCTTGTGTCTGCCCATTCACAAGATGACAAAGTACTGTGGCCCTGGTATTGGAACAACAAACAATTTGAGAGTCCATTTTACAGTCAACACTAAGAAAAAAGGCTTTCAGCGAGTCACAATTGAGCCAACTCTCACACATGTCTGGACAAGGATACTTTGCAGTATGCACCACATTTGGGGGGGAAATGAGGGTCCTCCAAAGGGCCACATACACATTTGTTGTGTTCTTGGTGTTATCAGAATGGAACTCATAGGACAGAAAAAGAGCAGGAATCATAAGACTCTTTTTACCTATTATTAAAACCAGACAAGATGCCTCCGGACATAACGCCAGATTGTTATAAGCTTTACTAGTGTTCCAGAAAGAAGAGATTTTATTAAACAAACTGTCAAGGTACATTTTCCTTTTCATATGTAACCGCTAAACACTAGCAAACAAAGCGCAAGATGGTCTGGCTACAACTATTTCTTGCAGAGATGTGTCCGTGTTCATGACATCTACCAGGCAGCAACGTGGGGCTCCATGTACATGCTTACCAGACATAACTGACTGGATATTTTGGTTGGATAGGAAGACTGTTTTGGTTGCTCGTTTCTCATGGAGACATTTGGTGTAGGTGATGGCTTCTTGCTTATCTCCCCTCCTCCAATTCTGAACTACTTTGGGAGGCTTAAAGATGAGGAATCTGTGGGAGAAAACACTTGATTTCAGTAATGTTAATTCTGAGGGGATGTCCTTCCATTCTGTTAGGGTAGAGTTAATTTTCCAGCTTCTCTTTGCCCAATTATGTGGGTACCTTAAACATTTTGGTGGCTTCCATAGCGTTTCAACTGTTTTTGCTACTAGAGAGCCTATTACGGACGTCATTCTGTCACTGCAACCCTTGTTCCTATGTACTGTCCCTAGTAGCCCACATGGCTACCATGGTAGGGTTCCTTTTAAACACCACCACATTTCGATCCAGGCTAGTTCTACCACAATGAAAGCTTGTCGAGTAAGCTTGTGACAAATGTAATTTCCTTTCACTACACTAGGGCGTTAGCCATTTTTACTGCAGTAGTCGCTCAATGTACCCATCTGGTAGCCATTGGGGTACTAATGTGTTGCTTTTAAGCTCTGCTCCAAGCAATTCAGTTTTGAGGCCTTTATCTGTGTGTACTTACTATGAGGGAGAGACAAAATGGGCGTTTTGCTGACATAGGCACATCCTGTGTACACAAATGTACCCTGAGTTTGGGTTTAGACCAGAGCAGTTTCAAGCCCGCCAGACATTCCAATCTACATCCTGGGCGTTTGGTGGTTTTTCTGGCTAGTACCGGTTAGCTGGCCATCCACATCTTTGTATGTGCTGGCTTAAGGCATCACTGTGGATGTGTTCATCAGTGAGTGGGAAACCCTGTGCATTTCTCAGATATGTTCTTGAACTCCCCTTAAGACTACTGTAGGAATGCGATGCTATGAGGGTTCCCAGTGTGGCCATACTGGATGTAACCCTTCTCATTTGTCCTCGTTTTTCCACCCTAGATCAAACCTCCAGTTTGTTCTTGCAGTCCACCTTGCTTGTTGAACTGGCTATCCTTGCTGGATTCTTCCTCCCCTGCAGTATATTGCACCAGGTAAAATACTTCTGGCTCAAGCGACTACAGGTTGGAGGTCTCACCTTGCTGCCCTGGCCTGAAAACGAAAGCAGCTGCCAGCTGCTCCACCTTTGCTCCATTGTGGAACGCCCTAGATCACATTCAGCTGCTCTCCTCCTTTCCTTGCTATCTGGCTGTTCCATCCTGCGGCCCTGCTGGGTCCTATAGAGTGCGCCTTGTACTGCTATTGCTGCTGTCCTGTTTTATACCTTGCGGATCATCTGTTCGGATGCCCTCTTCATCAAAAGACCTTAACTTCTGCTAATTAGACCTAGTCCTAGCCAGTCTGTTTTTGCATCTGACACAAGTGAGTACATCATGTATAGTCATTTTTTGACTTGGATCCTGTACATGGTTACCTTAACCAGGGTCCCCTGGGTCCGAGAACAGTAGGGTTATGCAGCCCCTCATCTACTGTTTATCTCGAATGGAAAGAGTGGTCCTTGAACTCCATCTGCAGTTAGCTCTTCCTGGCATGCTGGTTCTTGAAACTTGGGTTGGGATTCTTAGGGGTCCCTCTGGCTGTCCTGTGGTTGTCCATCCACCTGGCTTCTCCACCAGCCCCTTTTGGGATGGGGCTAAGCTTGAATTGCATATGGACTTTCCCCTTCTGTAATGGCTTGGCAGGCTGTAAAACGATGGTCTGGAGGGTTGCCCAGAAGTGTGCCAGTGGTTATGATTGATTCAAATCCTTCCAGCCATCATCACCTTTTGGTTTTGCTAAAGTCACCCCGAGTGGGGCGGGTATGCCCATTCGTGGGTCCCAAGCTGGCTGGGCCTAGAGACCGAAGGTTTCCCTGCCTGATGAAGCCCAATGAGGCCGAAATATGTCTGGAGATGTTTGTGGTCTTGTGCAGAACGGATGTGACCTAGCAGTTCGGACTGGACAGCTCTTTGAGGTGGGACCAAGCCTGATTTGCATATGGTCTTTCCCATTCTGTAATGGCTTGGCAGGCTGAAACACGATGGTCTGGAGGGTTTCTCAGAGCTGTGTCAGTGGTTATGATGGATTTAAAACATTCCAGCCATCACCTTTCAGTTTTTCTAGCGTCACTAGGGTAAAACAAGTACTTGCCTAACTTTTCCCCTAACCTTGGCAGGCCTACTAGGGTTGCCCCATTGATCCCGATGGTATTAACTTTTGAAAATAAATAAAGTCCCAAAAAAGGGACATTAAAATATATTTACATGACCACAGACATTTTCCCTGGTCCCCCTTGTCGCCATGGAGCTCCCAGAACAGAAAGCATAATTTTAGATACCAATGATTTTAGAAAACATATGTATAATAAATCCTTGAAGTACACTCTTTACCATAGAAAATACTAGGGTTACTATAACATATTATAGTTACATGTTTGCAACTATTTCTGTGGTGTGCACTGGGACATATTCAGGCAGAATAATTTATTTTGATCTTTGTCTGATGTTGGTTGCCCCAATACAATAAGACAATTTTCTAAATGGTTTAAACCTTTTAACCACCCCTGCACTCCCTTTCAAGGAAGTACACATGTCTTCAGGGGCTGCAGCCTGTGGGCCTTCAGATGTTTTGGATTATAATTACCATGATCCCCTGCCATTGAATATGCTGGCTAGGGTTGATGGGAGTTGTAGTCAAAAACATCTGGAGAGCCAAAGGTTGCAGACCCCTTCTACTCTGTTACGGTAGTCCTCTATATGATGCAGTGTTTCATGAAGTAAGACAGAATCAATTATCAAACCCATTTCTGTGTTTTTCATATATACTTTCTTTATTGGGTTAGTTTCAAATGACGTATTGCCCATGTTTTGAGATGCAATGCATTCTAAATACATGTATTTATAATTAACAATGCATTTTGAGTGGTTTAATTTATTGTCTATGTGTCATAGGCCTAATAATACTTAGAATGTGTTGAGCCTGGAGTTTCAAACAGTAAAGCCAAACTGTTATGCCACATTCCCAATTGTGAGAGTTAAGTGAAACCTGATGGACAACGTGGTATTTCATTAAGGATATGTCTTCCTACATCCTACACCAGAGTTCCTTGGAAAAGCTTCCCCAACAATCTGACACATTCTTAATCATTCGATCCACCTCACCCTCAGACTGATTGCTTGCAACCAGAGTCTGCCTGCAGTTTATCAGCATAGGAGTGTGCGAAAAATTATTGAATCTGTGGTAATCGGGCATTGGCGACTGTACAGATGTTCTTCAGATGTTGCAGCTGAACTTTGCGGTATAGAGCTGCAGTGCACCCTCTCGTGACAGTCTGAATAGATTCTGATTAAGTTTGAACTTAGGGGAAGATATTTCAAAGAGTGAGACGAATGATTCATTCATCGGAAAAAACATTACTGGAAGCAAGTAATATATTAGTTTATTTTCTGGAGATAAAATTAGAACATCTGAGAAGGATCCAAAAGTTTGGTCAGTCGCTGAAGTTTGAAAGCGTGCCGAACCAAATAAAATTCCCACTCTGGTAGAGGTTTAATTATGGGAGGTGTGAAAGTCCATTAGTGAGGCCAGGAAATAGGGTGAGAAATCAGTGGCCCGGGTGAAGCCAATTGCTCAATGATACAGACACTGTAGGTGGTGTATGGAGGATCCCACAATACCAATCTCGGCGCTAAGGCTGCTGGTATCCTCCCTGACAGCACTATCAAAAGGTATCCGAATACTGTAGGTACACCATCACAATCTTAATCCGCCAGTCCTCATCATTGGGCAAATCAATGGGGAAAGAGAATGCACATGAGTGCAGTACAAGTTGCGGATGTGATTGTGATTTCACCTGTTTTGCGATGCAGCAGGACATCCAAGGAAAACTGCAAACAAGCATGTGTAGAGGTTTGGTGAGTGCAAGCGATCCGCATGTCACCTTGGGGGAACCATGGACCCCCTCAAAAGACTGCGCCTGCGGAGCTGAATGTCACCACCAAGTAATATTGACAGCATTGGTGGGAGAGTTGGGAGGACCATTTAATCACCACCCAACCCTGAGTCAGAGTGAATAACCAAATCCATGTGTCCCCAGTAAAACTTTCACAGTTCCAATCACTGGTAGAACACAGATATAAAAGGGGGCAGGGGCTAAACCAGAATGAGGAAGTTTGAAGACGAGTGAGTGGTACAGAGGTTTTTGGATAGGGTAAGGAGGGAGCTGGAATGTGGAATGACAGAACTGAATGACAGAAGGACCAGAGGACAAGAGGAAGAAGAGAGGAGTAGCAAATGGATGGATGTGGAGGAGAGACAGAGGAGTATAAGGAGGAGGCTGGAGAACAAATGAGGGGGAAAGGAGATCATCAGAGGCAGAGGAAAGTGGGAGACTGAGAATGCTGGAGGACCAAACTAGAATACAATCATTGGTCAAGCCAAGATTCTCCAAAAGCTGAAAAAGGTGCAGAGAGGAAGTTGGCAAGATGAATTGGTAAAAAGCTGGGTTGCAACCAAGGTACAAGGGCTAGCAATGACAAAAGCCTTGTTGACCTGGGCTGAGAGATTGATAGGTCCAAAGAGCCAAAAGACTATTAGAATCAGAAAGACAGACAAGCCACTAGTCATAATCCAGAGTCTGATGTAAATGTCCAAAAATCCATCAATGGAAAGAAGGGAAAAAAATGTTGGTGGTAAATCTGAGCCAGGAGGGCTCGTTGTGACCCACAGAAAGTAGAGACCATTGTGTATTTAAGCCGGGATGGCTCATTGGGGAACTGAGCCAGAAGGGTACCAACTGAAGCCAAGCCAGGAAAATCTGTGCGAGCTGGAAACCAGAAGGACTCCCTAAAGCCCTTGAGATGACAGGCCATTTTCTAAACCTGAACCAGTAGGGCGCATTGAAAGCAAAACCACCTGGCTCAAGTAGACCCTGAGCCAACTGACTTGTTTCCAGTAAGTCATGACGATAATGGTAAAGGGTTTGTGGGTGAGCACAGTACAAACTAAGCACACAGCAGGCAACAAATCGGGTGCGACCACCCTTGATTGGGATTTCTAATAGAATGATGGCAGCTTGTCAATCCACTAGGCATTGCCGGGGAAGATATTAACGGTCATCTGAAAACCAAGAAACCAAAACTCAGGAGGGCCCACACTGGTAGCAACCTATGCAGTGTGCTCTCAGGATCCAGAGACACAGGACAATTTTGAGTGACTTTGTACAGTTGGTCTACAGAGAAACTTCACCCAGACCACAAACTCACAATCTACGGTAAACACTAAGGACCACGCGTCTACTGAACATCAGACTATGTTCCTATGAAGATTCCTCTCACAGGTCTCAGTTTCCTTGACCCGCGTACATTTTTCAGAAAATAATTCTTTTGTTTTGAGAGACCTGCTTGCTCCAAACCCTGTGGTTTTGAATTCAGCAAAACCATTCTGTTTAAAACTTATGTGAATCTCAGGTCAGTCTGTGACAGGATAATAGTCAACAACCTCATTCTTTAAAGAAAAGGTGTCTCCTGGAGTATTCAAATGTACAGCAATTGCCAAGCAATAATGCTTACAGGAAACGTCAAGTATTGCTGCACTGCCCACGCAAGAAATAACAGACATGGCATTGCCTACTGATTTAAGATGCAATACTTTTTGTCTAGTGCCCAGTAACAAAAGTGAGGCATTTTCTCTTGTACGTATGATGTTATGTTATGTTAAGGAACTCTGTAGAGCACAACATACACCAGCAAGGGAATCTGGTTGCTAGGCAGAAAAAGCGAAAACAGCTACAACAGGAACAAAGCAGAGTCAGAAGAGAAAAGGAGTGTTTTTAAGCCTGCATCTGAAAGTGATATGTTGTACTAAAAGTAAAGGAAAAGGAAGAGAATTCCACAACTGAGCTGCACAGACGGAAAAGGAATGGCCACCAACACGTGAGCGGCAGACACGAGGAACAAAAATGCAGGTCACAGGGAGCACAAGGGAATATATTGAACTAATTTAGCCTGCAGATAGGCTGGACCACCCTTATAAAAAGCCAGGATTAACAATGCACAGGGATTTAAAATTAACCCTGCTGCTAATCAAAAGCCAGTGAAGAGCATCGAGAGCAGCAGTGACCAAGGAGAGCCGAGGAGCCCCCAAAGCCAGGCGGGCCACGGAGAGGCCCAAGCTTGGGAGGCCAGAATGCACTGGACCACAGAGAGGCGTAGGGATGACAGCCGACTAAAAGAACCTCCGTTTTGTCCCCAATGAGACAGAGCCAATTGAGGGCCATACAGGCATGAATGGCTGAGATACAAGACCGGCTGTACCAAATGGCTTTATCAGGATGAGCAAGGTCCAGCCACATCAGAATCTAGGTGTCATCAGCATAAGAATACCAGCGAAAACAAAAAGAGTGAATATGAGAAATAAGAGGACAAATATAGACATTAAAGAGAAGGGGCGAGAGCGCAGAGCCCTGGGGGACCCCGCAAAGGAGGGAAAGAGCAGATGACGTGAAAGGGGACAGAAGGAGAGATTGGGATCTATCAGATGATAGACAGGTTGTCATCTAAACTGGGTAAATAAGCACAAGCTGACTTCTCCAGAGCAAGACTTTTAAGTTCATTGATGCAAGCAAGAGCTGGAGAATGCCATCTCGTCTGCTCAGTAAATAAACTCCAAAAGCTTATCACCTCTACAGCTACCAGGCTCAACCCATTTAGCATCCTGAAAATTATGCAGTCTCACTCATGCATCCACAGAAACTAACTTCTCCCCCTAGTACTCAGTTGCCTAGACTACTATTGTAACTTTCTGATGCACCTTCCTCCCTACACATTTACCTTAGTGAACAAAATTAACTCTCTCTGTACAACCTACTATGCTCTTCTCCCACCCATGCCCACCACCTCCAAGTCGAGCTGACTCTCTAAGAAACACTGCTCTCTCTTCAAATTCCTTATACTTGCCTTTAAATCAGGCCTTGCCTCTACCATTTATCGGGCCTTTGAAGAAAGTACTACAAGTGGAGTCCCTTTTTGTTCTACAATTAGACATATGGACAACGGAGGGCATGTGAGTCAATCATAAAACAGGGTTAAAGGAAAAATGTCAGGCAAAGTGAATCGAATAGTGGGAACATAATTAAAAATAATTAGTTTGCCTCACTCCAAGGGATTGTCCCTAGAGACTGGCAAGATCCTATGATGATGCAGAAATGAATGCTTTGGCAGATATGGCCATCTAATAAACAGATCGCTAGGGTTTATTGCACAAATGTATACCCATATACAAAATACTTGAGCTTACTCAAAATGTGGAGTGCGACCAGGATAGACTTGTCCAGATCAGGTCACTGTCCAATGTGTGGAGCCTGGGCAGAAGATCTTTTTCACCTATCTTAGCTATGTACCCCAATAGAGAAATTCTGGGAAGAAGTACTGACTGAGCTAAGTCGTATTGTAGAATCCACCATGCCTAGATATATCCTTGGATGCCTGTTTTTCCACTTCTCTAACAATAAGGCACTGAACACCAATTTCAGTAGGTGAGACAAGTTTCCACTTTTTGACTGAGGCAATCGGCTCCTACATTGAAAGGGTAGATTGCAGATCACACAAGGATGCATGAACTGCAGTTAGCCTGCAGCACTTTAATATCGCAGACTTCTACAGCGAGGAACACATGGTCACGGTTTCAGATTTATAAGCTAGAGAAGGAGGAAGAAAGACTAGATTTTATTCATATATGTTACATAGATAAGACGTGGGAGTAGAATGTGCACATGCAATTAAACCACCTGTTCCCTTTGATATTTGCTTTGCAATGATTAGTAGAATAGAAATAGGCAATATGAGGGGCCACTGTCAGAGGGTGTGGTTTAAGGTAAGGGGGTAGAGGAGTTTGTTTTATGTGCTTTATGAACTTTACATTACACAAAGCTGTGAGTTGCAATGACTAATACCATAACAGAATTAAGTACAAAATGAAAACGCTACTTTGGAATCACACCACTATCTCTGTAAATCCTGTTTTTACGTGAAACATTCTGTTACATATATATATCAAAACAGCAATACAAAGATGTGTATATGTTTATATATATATATATATATATATATATACACATACATATACACATTCATTTCGCTCTGTACCAGATCCATCTGTACTTTCCCTACTTCCTGTTCCACGCCCCCAATCCTGAACGAAAAAGGTACATTCTCAAAATGCTCAAAACTATCTACTGTAGAGCACATGCTTGTGGGACTGCTCCAATATCAGAAATGTTTGCTTACATAAATATTTCTGTTGGAAATACTATCTTTGCAAAAAACACAATTACAAAGGACCATAAACATTAGGAATGGTTTAGGAATTAGGACTAACCAACAACCCTCTACTATCTCCTACCACTTTACACTAAACAAACAACCCCCTACAGAAGGTCACCAGAGGCCTATCTGTTAGTGCATCAACACTGTGAGAAGCGACTAAGCTCCTCTTTACCCCTGTCACACTACCTCACATCAGCGAGTAACCAGACCCAAAGCACTTTAGCCGATCAGATCTTGGGCTCTTCTCTATGGATAACACACTCTCACGTTTCTCGACCATACCCGTAGAAGGCAGATTGGCACTCAGGAGCCGAGTACTTCCGACCTGCATCCATCAACACCACAGGTTTCTCATCTGCCTTTCTCACTGTCCCACTGATTAAACCTGCCCTCTTTATTCTTACATAACCAAGCGCGGCTCAATCGTGACAGATGGCCGCTTTATAAAACCACTTAGATTACATATTAATAAGAGGAAATCTGAAAGCTAAACCTAGTAAGGCCAGGTTTAAAAACACTTCTGAAAACTTCAGAATCTGAGGAAATAGTGGAAAAGGCATGAAGGGTTATTAATGATCAAACCAGAAGGAGAGCATCTCATCGAAAGGCTAAAATCTAGACACGCATGCAAAGAAGAGTATTCTGGCACATGGAAAATGTATCTATTTGAAGATGGCTCCAATGGTTGGAAATCCTATAAACCAAATCAGATATGGAAATATGGCTTGTGCAAATCAAGATGGGAGTTTACTTCGTCCATTCACTGTAATGGGTCTGATGTACTGCTGATAATTTTGAAGACTCCAATCCCAGATTTAATATGCTTCATTACACAGAGGATGGGAGATAGTTTATACTTGTCTGTTCAGACTGAACAGAGCACCTGTGCGGTCCATGATAATATTCCCTTGAAGCAGAGCGGGAAAATAATTTAGAACTAGAAATACTGTTTAGCTCTATCAAATTTGTGTTATATGAAAGGTCTTAATTATCTCAAAAGACCAGGATTTCTCAAATCCTGACAAGGGGCTTCCTAATACATAATCAAAAGAGTCAGTAGTGACATAACTGTAATGGGGGCTACCAGGAAGTCTCTTTAAGACGATTGTTCTTCTGGTACGACTATTGCATGGACTGAATTTCTGATGTGTAATCCAACTCTTTTACCACCAAAACTCTAATGCTCGATTATTCTAGACCCAAATACCAATGGAAGGCTCTTATTTTTAGTCTAGCAAGAGGACGGCCATTAGTCCTTGACATCCCCACAGTGTTGGATGAATGATATATAAATATTGACATTCTGATTTATTTTTTTAAAACCTCACTGTCTACAGGAGGCAACTCGTCCCACCTCTGCAGTAGAGGGCTTCCCAATAAATTGAATGTACTGGTTTGGTCCATTTACTAAAAATCCCAAGGTTGATGGCTGTTGCAGACTTTTTTAGGCCTTTGCATGCCTTGTTTTGAAGATAGTTGTAACTACAAAATGTGTTCCTTAGTCTGTTGACTGTATACTAATCTGGAACTCTCAAAGCATAATCCTAACTCAAGAACTGAAATAATTATTTTTGAATTTTCTTATTGTGCGTCATAGTTTAAGACAAACTTTTCACGCATAAATATAAGAACTGAAATTATATATATAATTTATAGGAACAATCTCCTGCCCATTTCCTTTCTGAATCATACGTGGGTATTTGCATCCAGATGGTATGCTAGAAGAGCACACATTGTTATCTGCTATGTCGTCTCAGGACACCTATTTCTGCAGTATCCTTCTTGTTGTAGTAATCTTGTGAAGGGTATCTTAGCTTTATATCAGTGTAGCATGTTACTTTATTTTTACTTTTTATTTATACATTTTTGTTCAAACGTCCAATACATATGAATATCAAGTTAATAGATTGTATTCATGGATCTTCTTCCGGAGGCACACAGGCTCAAAAGGAGGGGGAATGGTGCCATTGCCTACACAGTAAACGTGAATGTCGCCATAAGCACACTTCATATTTGGTGCAATGCTGTCAAGCATGCACAGTGAAACATGTATTTGCCATCTACGGCAAACAAAGTGTGTTTGCATTAAATGAAAAATACGTCCAACATTCCCATACTTGCCAACTAGGTCGAGTATCATGCAAATGGTGCTCGCCATACATAGAAACAACTCGCCAATGCTAGTGGGCTAGTAGATTTTGCAAGCCCTGCTTGGGACAGCTCTATTCCCTGGCAATCTCTGCATTATGTACCCAAAGCTCCTCCCATCGCCTACCCTTGTGGGCTGTAATTCTTTCTGGGAGTTTTAATAAAGGCCTGCAGCCCCACCGCCTTAGCAGCCTCCATTTCCTTCCAGCCTGACCTTCAGTCTGTAGTGTTTGCTCTCTGTTCCTCTATTTTATCAGTTAAGTCACTGTCCGAGTTGAGGGCAACTACCACCAACTGTGGGAAAAGTCACGGAAGACTGAAGGGGCATGCAACAACCCACTAAGCAGGGAAGTCCGGCAACCGCTAACCAGGGTGAATTAAAGAAAGTCGTACTCTAACAGACTTAAAGCTGTGCAGCTGTGATAAAAAGGTGTTTCAATGACAAGAGGAGGTGAAATGGTAGAAGAGAAACTGTTTGATCTTTCCTCTTTACTCTCCCCACTACATCCTGAGGCTCCCTGAAAATGCAACAAAAGCTGACTAGCAGAGCCAGCTTGCGGCTGACCGTACCCTCTATTTGCAGACAGATCCTTGACCTGAGAGGAGAAATAAACAACACGTCCAATGCACAAAAGCTCCCACAGTAATATCAGAGCTTGACCATGTAAACATTATTATAAGAAAAACGAGACACCAAAGTTCCAGGACAAAAGTTAAATAAATGGATGCAAGGCAGCGTAATCCTCAAGGAAACATACTGGGCGTTCTTGATCATGCAAACAGTTCTTACGGGATGGCAGGCATGATTGAAAGTAAAAGGAAAATACACATTCTTTAATGATTATTTATAGAGGACAAAGCAGAAAGGATAGAGGAGGAGGACCAAATTAAGATTGATTGCTTTTTATGAGCATTGTGCTTGGTTAACTGCTTTTGCCTGTTGAGGATGTTTGTGATGTTGCAGGGAGGTGAAGCCTAGCAAAGGCTTCAAAGAAAACCGAAAAAGCATGAACAACCTAAACTGCTGCCTTGCAGTCATCCAAAATAAATGTAAGGGAAACAAAGCAACAATACATAACAAAATGAAGACAGAATTGATTATGGAAAAGTCCACAACCAATCTCTCGTAGAGAGGCATGCATGGAGAGCAGACTATCTCAGAAAAGAAAAATGCACGAAAATCATGAAATACTGGAAAATAACGAGAATATATGAACTAATGAATCTATCTGGTTGCAACTAGAACCATTAAGGAGTAAAGTAAAATAATTACGATCAAAAAGGCACCATCATTCCCATACCCACTGATAATGATACACTTTAAAAGAGATTCTCTGTAGCTCTTGTAAAAACAATTTGAGTAAACGAGAATGGGATATTGTGGCGGGATGGCCAGAAATTTTGTTATGAATAATGAAAACATTTGAACAATGTAAAAATGTAAAAATGACTAGCAGGAAAAAGGAAGTACAGATATATGCAAATTAACCAACTGCAGTATAAAACCAGCAGAACTCAGAGAATCAACCAACTTTAAGAAAGTAATGAGAAATGTGTCAATATAAGGGCCCAGTCTGAAGTCATAAATGGTTCTCTCTGCTCAAAGAGCTTGGGAAATGCAAATAAATGAAGGAATGGAAAGAAGATCTAGATTAACAAATTGAATGAAAGGTCTTCGATAGTGTAGAAAACAGAGACCTGTGCTATAAAATAATTTAAGAATGGCATTATACTTTAGAGCACTAAATGTTCCTGGCCATTTCAAAAGCAAGCTTAAGAAAATACGAAGGGGTGGGTAGGTTGCTTCTTATCTGGTGAGAAGGTCTTAATACATATATATTTCAAATAATTATTGGATACCATTAAGATGACTGTAGGTTAACAGATTCCAGAAGAATCTGACATGATATTAGGAATAAGGGACCCCATTTTGAAAGCCATGAATGACAATAGAAGATTTGTGCGCAGCTAATGCTAACAGATGAAAATCTTCAGAAAAACACAGTACCCACATAAGTATATACAAAAACTAGACACTATTTGTGATAGTGGTAATTGAGCAATTTCCAGGTAACATCAATGGCATTATCAATTGGGTCAGAGAAACCTGGAAATATTTGTGTTATGGCATGTCCAGGGAACACAGGGTCTTGATATGGTCTAAATTAATAGGTTTCTTCACCTAATTGGCTATAAAAGGGTGTGTAGGACAACAGTAGAGGAGCAACTGAACAGATGAGGAAGAATGTTATGCGCTACTGGATGCCGGTAGCGATGGGAGGATCTGGGAAGGCTACAGGACGTTTAATGAGCACCAACATGACTGGTGTAAGATTACTTGCTTTATATCTCCAAAGCAGCTTTCAGTTTGTTCAATGAAGACTGCCCTTCAGAGCTACAACCTTTAAAATGGGAGGAAGAGTCAGAACTACTCTTTGTACTATGAGACATTATGGTATAATCGCTTGGAAATCTGCACAACTCACAATTAATACTTAGAGTAAGTATTCATTGGGGCAGAGAATAATTAACAGCATTTTAATACAAGTTCCCCAAAAAGGTGTTTTGAGCATCGAAAGCTCAGATTGTCATTCAATTATTTTTATTCTACAAACCACGGTTTAGATAAAACCTTTTTTAAATGCTCAAAATAGAAAATGTAATGTATTACAAAATATATCTACTATTCAGCATTTACATAGTAAAAGCAAATTATCAATTTTCTTCCACCAATAAAATAAGACTAGAACTATACCCACATCTTCATCCTTGCTTCAAATTGACCATATATCTGCTTGTACTGTTCCAATTTAGACATATCATGTTCACACTATACCTGTGGCTTCACATTCAACCAACAGATGATGCCAATGTGCAATGGATCTTCACACAGGCAACCACTTCTATTTCTAGGAATTTGTGTCCAAGCCCATATCACTTCATAATTTTCCAAATTGTTAAAATGCATACATATACAATCTCTCTTTGATAGGGCACATGGATGGATTTACATAGTTAAGTCTGACACTGACATTAGGCGCAATCTTTAGATCTTTTGAATTGTGGAATGACAACAGTCACCACCAAATGGTGAATACACAGTATCTGAGTGGAGATATACTGGGATCCATTTTGCCCCTAAAATGGACTGTCAACCTAATGCAACATTTGAAAATATTTACGGATTTTACAAGGCACCACCCGTGCCACAGACCCGTTCCATGATAGCTGAAGTTCTGAGAGCAGTGGAATAATGAGTTGCCAAATGCAACAAAATGAACCTAAGTGCACTTGTGGGTCTCAATTAAAAGGTGTGTGGAAATAGTGGTGTCTCTTTTCTAGCCACCGATACCTTTTAGACTCTTCTAATGGTAGCTGCTACCATCAGTTTTCTCCCTGAATAGGACTTGATATTGTTTGGCTTTGAACGTTCAGTTAAGTTTTCTAGCTACACCAGCGGTTGTTCTGCATTAACTTACAGTTCCTAGTTCCTGGGACTCTACGGGACAAGTAGCACTTCCACAGATACAAGAATCACTCTGACCTCCTGTTCCATGTATGCGTTCTATGAATTCCCTTGACACATTCCTGGAATAGGCAGCATTTCCTTTCCCTCACACATTTGGCTTCAGCCAGCATTGGTACATGTTACAGATACTTGCAGCATTTTGTACTGAGGTTGTAGACCTCTTAACTGCCACTTTTTTTGCATCCGAGATTGCTCAGCTTTCTTAAACCAGGATGTACAGTTTCCTTTTCTCCCCAGATTCTGTGGGCTACCTTATTAGGACAAGCCTTGAAAAATTAAGTGTCCGTTTCTATTCCTAAGGGTGGCTTCCCTCTAGAGACTCTGGTACAACTTCAGATAATCGGAATTCCAGCTGGGGTACCATCATTTTAGTTGCAAGCTCTCTCACAGGTTCAGTTCCAAACTACTAACAGATGTTTATTTATTAAAAAGAATTTGCACGTTTAGTGTGCTTATCAGTATTATAATAATAATTTGGCATTTATATAGCGCTACAAACCCTCAGGTATCTGAGCGCTGCTTATTATTACCCACGGTGTGTGGTGCTCATTTATCGACCCCGGAAGGATGAAAGGCTGAGTTTGGCCGCGCCGGGATTCGAACCTGCTTTAGCAGGCTCTGCACAGATGTCAAAGCGAGCGCTCTACTCGCTGTGCCACTTGGCCGGATAATGTCTTTTGATGGGTTTATCCTTATAGGTAGTAAGGTTCTTCAGAGTGGATCCGTATTGTTCAGATTAAAATCTTAAATCCAGTCCTTGTCATTAGCTAGCTTCAGTACACTTCTCGAAAGATGCACAGCAAGGCCAACATTATTGGCACATGGTGGCTATAGAATACCACTGTACATGACATTACATTTAATTATACAAAAGTGATGCAGATGGTATTGCCTTGTGGAACTTAACTCCCAACTAATTTGTATCAATGCAAATTATTTTCACATGTATGTACTCCAAACTCTGCACCTGGCCAGTATGAAAGTTACAATACAATGTTCTTGAAGAACTGTTGCGCCAATCATTTAAAAAAGGATTTGTTTTATTTGTCAGGTTTCAAAAAAATATCTTGCTCAAGCTACAAGTTATGTTAACTATTTTGCAGATTAGCGAATCCAATCCTTAATTAAAAAAAAAGTCAAACTTCTTTTGTAATTTTGCAAGTGCGGTCCTTGGTTTGAGATAATTTTATGAAATAAACTCTGCTCACAGTTAGTTAAAAAGGGCACTTCAATCTCCTATTTTAGTAATGGGATGAACTTTATTTTAACAATTTTGTTGATTCAATCATTTGTTAAGGATGATAATTATGAGTAATCATTTCAGTTTACAATCATTATTTTAAAGGGGCACTTTGCGAGCAAAAGTCCCATGTCCTCAAATCCTTAACATGTGTTTCACCACTTCCTATGGATCATCAGGAGGAAACAATACCTTATTTGCATCCGTTTTCCTAAATTATTCTTTGGCTTTTTCAGCAAATTATTTTTTCTGATTTGTATAAAGTTCTTAGTTGTTAGCTTTATATATGGTCACTACTGGCGCTTGCTTGGAGACCAGATAAATAGGTCTAGTGACTCCAGCATACCTTACATGACTATGCTGATAGGTGTGGAATGAACACTGGAGTAACTAGACCTATTTAGCTAGTCTCAAAGCAAGCATACATAACTCTAGAGACTCCAGTGTTCCTTCCACACCCATCAGAACAGGTGTGGAAAGAACGCTGGAGTCATTAAAGCTATTTATCAAGTCTACAAACTCTCAATTTAAAGGGGCACATTGTGAAAAAAATCCCAAATCCTCAATTCCACAACTTCTTGTGTATCATCAAAATGGGTTGTATGGCGTTTTTAGCTGTTAGACCATATAAATGTAACTAAGAACTTCATGCCAATCAGAAAAAATAATTTGCTAAAAAAAGACCAAGAATAATTTAGGATAACAGATGCAAATAAAAGATTTCCTCTTGGTTATACACAAGAAGTTGTGGAATTGAGGATTTGAGGATGTGGGATTTTTTTGCACAAACTGCCCCTCTAAAATAATGATCGCAAACGGAAATGATTGCACATAATTATCATCCTTAACTAAGGATTGGACCTAGACAAGTGTTAACAAAGTTTATTCTGCTACAAGGAGTAAAGTGGGAGATTTATTCACAAATAGTGACATTTTTCAACAACAACTCTAAGCAGAGATTATTTATTAAAATGATCTCAAACCAAGGAACATACTTTCAAAATAGCGAACATAAAAAGTATAAATAATTTTTAGAATTCAGGATGGGAGTCGCTAATCTGCAAAATAGTTTAAGATATTGCCAGATGGGGCAAGATATTTATTTAAACCCATCAAATAACGCAAATCCTTTTTTTTTGTTATTGGTGCAACAGTTCTTCAACAACACTGTCATTTACATTACATTTAGTCAGCTCCACATCTTAAGTCAATAACTGCTCTTGTAAGTTGTTCTGTGGTTTTCTTTTGTTCTTACTCGCCGTCCCTGGTCTCTTTTCCATTCCAGGCAACTGCAGACTTTAGCTTACCAAATTACGGCTCTGATTTCTGCCTCAGCATTCTACTTCAACACAACCAGTATCTTTGAACTCCCACACATTTTCCGTAATGGCAATGCTGCATGCAGCCATACTACCCATGCTGCCCTTTCCTTTCAGATCAAAAGCTTTCCACTCTACTCTGTGGTTGCTTTCATCTATTAATCGGGATTTCTACGTAGATGTTTTTATACCACTCTTTCTTTCTTCCAGCAGACTAAGTTCTGAATATCACTGTGGTGGGGGCACATTACATCAATCCACAGACAAGCCTAGACACTCTGAAACTACTACAGTGGTAATTTGGCACAGTAAAAAATAATTAAGATAACATACGCGCAGGTCACTGCTGTCTCCCATTCTAGTATCTCCTGCTTTAGTGTTTACTTTATTATTTCCCTGGAATGCTGATTGTTCCCAAACTAATGTTACTCGTTACAACCCATCCTAAAACCCACATAAACTTAGATCAAAATGCCTCATTGTCAAAGCCCATGTAAAGAATATAGAGACATTACGTCAATCTCACTTTCAATTATATTTCATGAAGATGCTAATGCACAAGGTTCCATCATTTGGTTGTTGACTAGGATTATCAAACTATGGTAAAGTCCAACAGATATTCCAAAATCTAACATACAACTGTTCCTCGTGTACACCGCTCAAAGGATAAAACAAAGCCTGCATCAGACTAGGCAGCCCTGCGTCTGTGTTGCGTTTGTCCACTAGAACAGAAACAAACACTCCATTACATTAACCAGTGGGTCAGGCTGGGTAACAAGCCACCTATATGCCCACCTTTCTACAAGGAACAACCATAAGGAACTCTTTTTGGGAATGTTTCAGATTATTTGTATCCAGCTACTTAACTTTCATATTCCAGCAAGAAATGTTCAACTCATATTAACCACTCTGGTTTACCATGGAAAAGGATTCAGCCAGCAACATAATCTTAACCATTTCTATTTCTCACTATTATTGCTGGTGTATATGCAATTCTCCATCCTAAATTGTATTTATCAGTCTTGAAGCACACAACTGGCCCTATCGAAAGATGCGGATATGTAGCAGACAATATTCTTGGAGTGCAGAGGCCATCCCAGGGAGGTGGTGGAAGAGGAGAGTTTGACATTCCTGAGAGAGGCAGCAGAATAGCCTTGTTGCATAAACCTTGTTGTCAAGACTATTCATTAGAGTCTTTGAGGTGGCCATACATACACCAGAACTTAGAATATGTATAAAGAGGGGTAGGGTATAACCTGGTTCACAGTTAGTGGGACAGTGCCCACATCTTCAGAGGAGCAAGGTTTCACCCTACCCTTTTTTTGGCAACAGACTGAAAGAAAGCATAAAAGGGGGTGGGGTTAGCAGAAAGATTGGTGAGGTATAATGGCATACTCGCAACAAAACCATAAATGAAATTTAGCAGACACAAATTAATTTTTGTAACCATAAAAAAAAACACAAAAGTAACTCAAGGTGACTGTGGCAGCCGTGACTGAAACACAGAAAAAAACAAATAGAGTTCAACTCAAGGTTTTTACCATCTACCTCCCAATGTGCAAAAACATTAATGCCCAATAATTCCCACTGTTATTCAGTCCAAATATTAATAAATACCCATTCCCATGCCCCCAGCATGCCACAAGAGACGGCTAAAGGGACAAGCTCTTCTGATGGAATAAACGAGGCAATATCTCAGAATATTTATTGAGGGAGAGAGAGGTCTGACAAAAGGACAGAACGCTCATCAGTGTGTGCTTACAACATTGCATGCCCTGGTCTAGGTATACTTGGAGTCAGGGAGAAATGAAAATACTGATCAACTCAGTTAGAAAACATTTGTTCCTCCCTGCATCCATGCCCAGTAGGGCTCCTCTAGGAAACTTGCTGAGAACATATGCCAAATGTAAAGTTAAGCCAAGCAGCACCCACTGGATGTACCAGAACTGAGTGGTAGAAGAGGGGTGCGCATGTGGAGTCTTCAGAACTAAAAAATGGGTTCAGGTAGATGGGTTTACCTGTGGAAAGTGTTAAATGAGGACAACAGTGAGAAGGCAGCGGTAGGAGAGTACATTTCACTTTAAAATGCACCTAAGAGGTCAGGAGCCTAGTCACTCTCCAACACAGTCAAAATAGTAAGCTCTTGAGGTGGTGCACTGCAACAGGGTTGCGACCATTGTCATCATTCATCAGTAACCATATGGTGAACAGCTCACAAGAGAAGTGCTATTCACTGCCAGAAGAATGTGCTGTCCCCATAACCCTTCTAGCATTAAAAAAAAAGGATGACAAGCCAGTGAAACGATAACAAGGAGCCTTCTGTGACAAGATCAGGACATGGAATGAAAAAAGCAGGTTCCCTGTCTACATATAATACAAAAGCGAACAGGTCAGACTTTCGCTCTACCAGCATAGGGAAACACTACGTTAGCAGTGAAAATGTTAGCTATCCAATCATCCCATTTTACTCTCCAAAAGTAAGATCTCAACGAAGTCTGCACATGTGCACTGCTTCTGCTAGTGACCACTTGCCAGCAGAAAACGGTTATGGTTTTAGTATCCTTGGAAGAGCTGGTCCCTTTTGGCTGTTCTCACAGTAACCTCACCAACCTTCCCACTAAAATGAACCAGGGGGAGCGGTCGTAAAACGGGTCCTGCCCATCACTGAAGAGGTCGGACCCCTCCTCGGTGCCAGCATCTGAACCTGCGTCGTCCACAAAGGCCTCGTCATCAAAGTCCTCCATCTCGTCCTGCTGCTCGTCAGCAAGCTCTGTGATGTCCGAATCGGCAGTGGAAAAGGTGGGGGACGGCGTGCGATCAGCAAGGCGTTCATTCACACAGCCGTGGAAAATGGGGGAGCTAGATATCATTCAATGGAAGAGTCTGGTTAGCAGAAGGCAGGAAGAGGTGGTGGAATAGACTTAGTAATCAAAGAAGCAGACAAACTCCCACAGAGACACCCGGGAAAACTAAGAAAAATCGCAAGTCAAGTCTTAGATGAGTGGAGCATGTAGAAAGGCTGACATATATTCGTGACAGGAGGGCAGCCTCTGATGGACAACATTGAAGTGAAGGTATTTGGCATTATACAGGGCTAGAGGGGATGTTTCTAGGTGGAATGCCATCAAACGGGAGCACCACTGAGGGATAAAGCATCAGAAAGGGATGGGAGATAATTCTCTAGAGGGAGGCATCAAAGGAGGGCAGGAGGGAATCTCTAGGAGGCATGAATTTAAACAGGGCAGGAAGAAACGTTTTGCAACTGAATAGGCATAGGAGTAAAGGCTACAAGGGGATGCCATCCACCAGAGGAAAAGTGAAGCAGCTGGGAAGATAGAAACAAGGCATGGAAAACATTAAGGGCTGGCAGGGATGTAAAGGAAAGGTCACACCTACGGAGTCAAGAGACAAGAGGAAAAGAAAAGATGGCAGGAGGAAAACATGTTGCTCTGCTCAGTCAGGATAAGTTGTCTGGAAGGATTTCTTTCTTTCTGCTTCTCATTTCAAATATTTTCCATTTAACAATAGGAAAACAAACAAGACAGGTCACATGTTCTGAATTTCAACAAGGTACATAGTACATAAGTATATTATATTTATCGTACAATGAAGTAACAGTGTACAAACCAGCTCTGCTACTACGAACTGCAGCTGCGGAATCTCCAGGCATGCGATGTTCCTCAATAACGACAAAACTGCGCAGCTTCGCTGTATAGAACGTGGGAGAAAAGGGCAAAGAACCAAACCCTCTTACCATCCTCAGCTTTGATCTGCATCACTGCTCTGTGATGGCAGGCTGTCTCCATCTTTCACCACCTTCTGGACATGTACATTACTACCTCCAACCCAAAATGCCAATTAAGCCTTGCCCAGCTCGCCCCACTTCACTATACTAAAGTACTAAGAGCAGCTGCCTTTAACCTTCTACCATGTTCTACGTTTCCTCCCCTAGATGTTGCACCAAAAGGTATTTTGAAAGCCCAAGATGAACCATAGACCTTTCCAGGTCCACTGTGTGAACACTATGTCCTATAATCACTCTGGAAAAACACATGGCAAAATCAAAAAGCCCCTGTCCTGCTCCATATTCCAAATTCCAAATTCACAGAGACACATACCTGCCAACCAGCTTGAACCAATGGAAGCGATCGTAAAAAGGGTCACTACCAGTCATCGTGCTCTCGTTGTCATCCTGCAAAGCAGATGCCATTTCCCCAGCTCGGTCATACATTTCCCTCATCTGGTCCAGACGCTGCCTACAAGAAGACATGCAGAATAAATACAAGAAACAACACTAATGACTTGAGACAGCAAGTCCAAATACATTTTGATGGGCAGCTTCCCAGTATATTGTATGATTAATACCTTGCTGACCACATTTTAACCATTTGTGAGAGCAATCGCAGATTCCCCACTCTGAGCCCTCCGACATAATTCTTTTTACACCCAAAATCCACATGAAAAGGATTTCAACTCTGATGTCAGCTAGAATTCCAAGATTGATGTCCTTATTCCATACCCACCTACTTGGTCTCATGCCCACACTCAAGAAATTACCTGGCTTCCTGCCACGCTTTCCAACTAACCTCAACTCTGCCCAGCAAATCTTGCCCAGAGTCTCTGCCTAGTAAAGATGGGATTATGTGTCATTCACATCTGCACATGTTCTTTTAGGTTGTGAAAGAGTTGCAGTCTTCTCCCACTGCCCTTGTATCTAAGGAGAGTTAGGAGAGTCTGGTTAAGATAGGGGTGACTGGCACTACAGAAAGCTGCTTTCCACAGGTTCACTGTGGTCAGAGGAGACCCCAGTAAAACAGTGATGGCTGGCACTGCAGCACCCACTCTTCTTCCTTCAAGTCTTTGGAGACACATGAATGAGCGGCTTACAGTCCTTGATTAGGAAGCCAGCTTAAAAAGACTGGATGTTACTGTGAGATTAAAGCAGTGTATGAATGGCCAGGTTTAGCTTTTCATATAAAAGTCACCCACATGTCAATCAATACATATTTTAGATGAGTTATTAAGAAAATGGATGCATGATATCCAATTTTGTAATCTATGTTAGCATAGCGCAACAATAAAATAATTTCCATTCTAAAATAGGTCAAATAACAAATAAAACAAAATTACAATAGTCTTCTTTAAACTCCACTACTTTACCTTCCACATTGAAAAGACACCCAAATATAGCTAAAGAAATTAAAGTCTGTAATTATTTGATACAAATGATCACATCTATCCTTTTCACTCTTGATGTTAACATGGATTTTCAGAATCAGCCCTTTAGAAGATTCTAAGAGGCAACCATATTGTGGTAAACAGAGAAAGACACTAGACATTAGTCTAGCCAAACTATGACGGTAGTGTGACTGAGCAGTAAGGCTTAGGATGTATAGAGTGTGAGTGGTAGAGGGACGAGTTAAACACATACAGATCACTCTTTATAAAAGTTAGGCAGAATGTATAAAAATACACATCTATATGTATTTAGGCCTTAGACAACTCAGCAATTAAAAAAATCAGTTAAGTAACTCACTAAACACACGCTACTTACATATGTGCACTACCTCCTTTGGGGTACTCTAGTTACAGAGCATTAACAATGCACTTTAAACTATGGGTGTACCGAACTTCGGCTTTGAGTAAGTATTTGGCAGAATTCTGTCAGAAAAGCAGCTATTAGGCTCTGGATGAATCTGTTCTTACTATTCAGTTACAAGATGAATACTTTGCCTTCTCATTTTCTTTTTTAACATCTTTTTATTAATTTTCAGCATGTTTTGCTCAGAACCCCCGCCCCAAAAAGAACAAACTTACAACAACATATCCCTGTATTGCCTTCTCAATTTAATGCAATGGAACAACTCAGAAGCAAATAGGTCACTGCTAAGAGGCCCATGAGGAACATCTTGTTGGAAAATCTCTCCAGTTTCCATATGAGCTAGTCTGCCAGAGGGAATCTAGAGTTATATGTGTAAGGACTATGTTGGTGACATACTCAAATAGCTATGCTCTGCTGTTGAAAGTGATAAGAGGGCAGGAGGTTTGGTAAATAGAAGGCCTCCCAATATTGGGGCTACCTCTTCTAGGTCAATATGGTGGGGATGAGCCACTTACACATCAGACAGCACAAGAGGCAGAGATGTTCCCCAACCCATATTGGCCTCTTGGGAGAAGTTGCTGTTAGGCAGAATCACATTCAGTACCCTTGGGGAACACTACATGCAATTAAGACTACAAGTGTCAGTACAATTTCACCTTTGGTACAAGCCTTCACTACACAGTTATGTGGTAGCAGTGGCTGAGCAGCCAGACTTATCCCAAGAGTTGAGTGAGCAGTAGAACAAGTTAAACATAGGGCCAACAAATACAGTGATTCAAGCAAACACTTTACTCAAGGTTTCTTTGTAAAAGAATATACATTTATTTACACAGTCAGTTTGAAAACATTACACTAGCAAGTGCAGCTCAATATCGTACTTAACACACCACAAATACACAACCAATAACTTACTGAACAAGTTCAGCTCCCCTGAAGTGGGAGCAAAATGGCACTTCAGATACTTTTAAAAGGAGTAAAAAGACATGGTTATAAGAATCAGTAGCACAAATACATTCATAGGCAGGGCAAAGGGTTTCAGTGAACTACAACCAGCAATTCAGTTCATAGGCCTGGGCCAAAGTCAATGGTTCATAGTCTTTGTATAGGATAGCACAATTCTGGTAGTAAACGGTTAAGTCTTTGCCACAGAGTTTAGAAGAATTTGGCTAGGCGAAAAGTTAGACAAATGTTTAGGGAATGACAAGCCTTCAAAGTTGGGAAATGTTCACAAACTTTCGCAGTGGCCGAAATGATTTCCGAACCGCGCTTGCACAGTACCTTTAAAATGAAGAAGAGCTGTAGCTAAGTCAGTTGTTCCTGGCAGTTCGAGCAGATCTCGCTGTTCCTGAGCTTCAGTCGTGGGGACAAGGAGGACGTCGGGAGGTTCATGCACTGCCCAGGGATGAGGCCACAAGCTTGGCAAAACGTTGGTTTAAGGTGCGAGTGCCTTAAAGTCCACAAGCTGGTTTCCTTCCCCCTGGCTATCTGGTTTTCCACAGCGCTCCGAAGAAAGTTCGACCTGGATGGAGACGGTGTCCAGGTGGTTTGCGAGTTGGTTGTTCCCACCAAACTCAAGAGAAGAAGTTAACCTTGAAGGGCTTCTTTGTCGATGGAGTTTCAGGCAATTCGGACCTGCAGCAGGGCTTCACCGGTGATCCAGGAGTTGCAGCAGTACGCTGCTTGTCTTCGGTTCTATCTTTCCAGTTATCGACTCTACTTTCCGAAGTCCAAGAGACCTGCTTTTATAAACAGTTTTCCCCCATTCATTTCAGCCTGTCTGTCACTCACACAGCAAGCTGGGTGGGTGGCTGTCCTTGGCGGACAGCCAGCCGGCCAATCACGCCAGAGTGCATTCAGGTCTCCTAGGAGACTAAGCACAGGGAGCTTCGGGCACCTCCCTCACATCCTGCCCACCCCAGACACTCAGGCGTCAGAGGAGGGCTTCAGCACTGAAGCCCGCCAAAGGCCAACGAACAAAAGGGACCAAACCTGGTTTGGCGTGCAGAGACAAACACAAGAAGGACCTTTCCTAAAAGAAATGGTGAAAAAGTTGACCAGAGTCTGTAGAGATAGGTCTGGGGCGACATATTGGAAAACATGGCTGACCAGATTTTTAGCTACCGTTGTTCGCGGCTGGGAAAAATCATGGTAGTTTGATGTAAACCACTGCCGCCACCCATTTAAAGTAGGAAAGGGTAACATTTGACTGTTACATGAGTGCTTTGACTCAGAGGAAGCTAGGCAACCGCTCCAGCACGCTATAGGAAGATAGGGTGCACTGGGTCTGTAAATTTAAAGAGAATAGTAAGGTCAATTGAACTTTACATGCTCTGGGAGACAGTAGGCAGTCCCAGGAATTATATTTAAACCTTGGGGAGTCTGAAAGACATCCCTGTGCCACTGCAATGAAGGTGCTGCCTATCGAGTTGTCTTAATACTCCATGACCAAAGAACACAAAAGTAAAACACACATCAAAATACATGGAAGAGTGGGAAAAAGGCTCACACTCTCCCCAGGTAAAAAAATCAAACCCTAGAAATCCAGCAAAGTTGCTGGGGGTCTCAAAGGGTAAGGGAAATTAGCACATTCTTGAGACTTCTCCCTAACAGTTGCTTTTTGAGAAATCGCTTGAACACCAAACGTCCAAAAAAATAGCTGACAAAAGATACAACTTACAACTAATACTCCAACACAACCCTCTACCTTATACATCAACGCAGGCTTCAAATGTAATAAGGTCTCCATGCCTGAAGTTCAAAAAATCATTGCATCCCTTAAACCTTCTAATTGTAAAGGTGACAGCTGCCCTGCTCAGATTATAAAATATGCAGCTAGCTGCATTTATCACAAAACTCAAACTCTTCCTACGCCAGTAATTCCGTCCCAAGTAATTTGAAACAGTCCGGGGTTCTCCCACTACTGAAGAAACGGACACTAGATCCGGCAATACCCACCAATTATAGACCAATTATAACAGTCAACTTCTTAATGAAAATCTTCGATAGAATTGCTTACCTTCAAATTCAAGACTACCTAGAATCTGACAAATTACTCTGAACCCGCCAATCTGGCTTCGGACCTCAGCACAGAACAGAAACTGCCCTTGTTGATCTCAAAAGCCAGATCGACGAATTGAAAGACAAATGTAAAATGGCCATCTTACTCCTCCTAGACCTATCAGCTGCTTTTGATTTGGTAGAACATAAAATATTTTGTCATCTCCCATCATCAGCAGCTCATTTCTCCAGCTCTGCAGTCACTTGGATCCAATCTTTCCTTGCGAATAGAACTACGCACGTGTTCTCACCCTCGGCGGCTGCTGATCCTATCCCCAACACCTGCGGAGTCCCACAAGGATCCTGCGTCTCGCCCACTTTCTACAATATTTTTACAAAGCCACTATTCGACAAACTAGACCGTCTGGGTGTCACCTACACTCATTATACGGATGACACCCAGATACTCCTACCCCTATCAGGAACTTATGATACAGATGTCGATCGGATTAACAAAGTCTACACCATCATTCAGGCATGGATGGCCACACACGGTCTCTGCCTGAATGATAAGACTAAGTTACTTCTAGTCGGCTCACTTAACAACCTCTTTAAACTGAGTCCTAACTACACAAGTATCCTCATTGATGGGAACAATATACCCGTAGCCAAAAATGTAAAAACACTAGGTTTTTACCTTGATGCCCAGTCTAATCTAATCAAACAGGTAAACATGACCTCCTCTGCCACTGCCTATAATGGCAAGCTGATCAGGGCGTGTAGACCCTTATCACCCACCAGTTGCCTCACACTGGCCAGAGCACTCATACAATCCAAATTGGATTATTGCAACAGCCTTTACCTAGGTGCCAATAAATCCATTACAAAAAAATTGTAGATTATGCAAAATAAAGCGCTTAGAGCGGCATTAAATATCTCCAGAAGAGAGCACATTCCAGTAACTAGAAAGCAACACAAGTGGCTCTCTATACAAGAAAAAATGGACCTAAAAACTATGCCTTACTCACAAGGCGCTCAACCGTCAAGCCCCTCCTTATCTCAGAGACAAATTCACTAGGAAATTGCCCAATAGAATCACTAGATCTTCCAACACACCATGTCTGGTGGTGCCAAGATATAACTTAAAAAGAGCTGGCGGCGCAAGTTTCCCGGTACTAGCCGCTCAGCTATGTAACACTCTCCCACAGAACATTAAAATTATTCAAGAATTTGACAAATTCAGAAACCACGTTATCACATGGATACTCAACAAAACCTAAACGTTACAGTCCACTCTTCCTACTGTTATGACCGACTGCCATGACCTATCTTCCTTGTATACTGAGCAATCTAAATACTCATGCAGGTAATTATATCCTGACTATATAAACTGCATTTCTCCTGTATAAAAAGTATATTTTTCATTTTTTTAATTTAATGATTTAACCAAACAATTTGTTTTTTCCACAAAACATTTCATAAAAGTAGAAAAATTAAAACTCAAAAAATTACAGCATAATTTTCCAATCCATCAATTTTCTAAAGTCTAGAAACCCTACACTTAAAAGAAAAAAGTTATGCTTATAAATATGACTATAATAAATAAACTAGACCTTGCATCTTTAAAATAAGAAAAAAGGGAAGAGACAAAGAAGAAGGGAACGAGAGAAAAAATAAACTCTAACAGAATTTCAATGGAATAAACCCAGACTGTTCCAATACATGTATCACATTAATTGTGAAGGAAGTATCCACTCCTGCTGACATTCTGTCCCAAAACATTTCCGAAGATAGCCAATCTATCGAAATTGTCAAAGGACTCAAATACTTCTCTCTGATGGTCCTTGTGCCCTGACAAAACCTTAACAAATGCTCAATTGTTTGAGTTTTAGGATCTTTACAGGCTGGGCAGAGATTACTAGAGTCCTCCTGGCGTCCCCATCTAGACAGAACTGCACCTGTAGGGATCTGATCTAACCTCATTCTGAGGAAGTTCTGTCGCACTCTTATCCAGGAATTTTAGGAGGTATCTAGGAAGGAAACCCTGTTTTTTGTCACACTTAGAGAGTGATACTGCTACTGTAGAGGATCTCATTTGATCAATTGTGTTGATCCAATCCATTGACTTTAGGGCTTTTTTCGACTTCATTGGGTTTGCTAGCAATGTGACTTCATTGCTGCCGCACCCCCTGAGGGACTCCAGTGTTGACCTTCTCAGGTCCTGTAATACCCCAAGGGGTCCTTTATGGAGACGTTTCAGGAGGTCCTCATATAATGAATCTCTCAGGGGGCGGTCAATCGACCTATACAGGGAGATCAGCTTCCAATCAAGCGCGGACTTTAGGGACATAAGGCCTAGTTCGAATCTCAAGCTTGCCGTTGGGGTTCCCTGGGGCAAACTTAAGGCCTTCTTCCAAATTTTCCCTTCTATAGATTGCCAGTCAAATGACCAAGCAATGGGTCTTGCTTCTATCCCATATAGGAGAATAGGTACAATCTTTGCTGTGTAGAATCTCACCGCAGCGAGCAATGAAAACTCACAAAATTGACTAATCACTCTCTGGAGTTGCAATGTTAATTGATTAGTTCTAGCGATAAATTCGGCCCAGACCAGATTTCTCCTAGGACAAGCATAAAGCGTATAACCTAGTTAGACGATCTCTTCCACTACTTTGATGGGATCACCCCCTATTCTCCAGTGGAATTTCTTGGAACGTATTTTCTTTCCCCCAAATATCATTATTTTTGATTTATCCGGGTTGATCTTTAGGTCATTATCCTCCATGTACACCTCAAGAGCAGACAGGAGTCACTGTAGTCCTACTGCTGTTGTATCCATGAGTACAATATCATCTGCGTACATGAGCCATTTTATGGTTCTAACACCGATTTTTACACTACCCAGTCCTTCCATGTCAATTCCATTCGCAAAGTCGGCAAGGTAAAAGTTGAAGAGAAAGAGAAAGGGAGCTATCATACATCCCTGTCTCGCACCTCTCTTGATCGATATCTTCTCGGAGAGATGACCCTCACTACTCAGCCTTACCCTTACAGTATTATTTTCATTTAGAGCCATTAGAATATTTATCAATGAAATCGGTGCCCCCCTTCGACCCAGTTTGTGCCACAGACGTTCTCTCTTGACCAGGTCGAAAGCACTGGACAAATCAATGAAGTCACAATATAACCGTGGTGGTGTCATATTAGGCTTGTTATGTGTCAGTGTGGCCAATATTATACCGTTAAGGGAGGTGGCCTGACCCCTGCGAAACCCAGTTTGTTGTTGGGAAAGTATCCCATTTGCTATGGCCCATTTGTCTAATTCTCTTAAAATGATGCTGGAAAATATCTTGCTTTCAACATCTAATAGAGTTATGGGTCTATAGGTCTCCCTTCTTATAAAGGGAGATAATTATGGCTGACTTCCATGATGGTGGAATAATTCTTTCTTCTACAATACCCTTGAATAGTATACACAGGATGCGAGCCCACAATATTGTATTTCCTTTAAACACTTGATAAATCAGACCACTCGCTGAAGATTTGTTTATTAACTCTATAATAATGTCCTTTCTGATAGTCAGTTCCCATGGGGCGCTGGGAATGTTATATGTTGAGTCCCACATTGGCCGCAGATATTTACTTCCAAGATAATCTACCCAGATATCCTCCTCCACACAGTTTGTCTGTGCCGCGGATTGATCCTTCCCTTGTTCATTTAACAAAGCCCAAAAATGTCTTGTGTTATTTCTTGTTAATTCTCTAAGCATAGATGCCCCATCTTTTTGTAGACGACTCGATTTCTGATGTTTGGACCAATTCTTATATGCACCTTTTATGTACCCGATCTCCCTTTGATAGCACCACTTCATTAGCTATCTCCCTTCTTAGTCTACCAATTTCACCCCGCATCTCCCTCTTCTTCAGCCAAGTCAATTCATCAAAGGTGTGTTTATGTGGTATCGAGCCAAGCAAAGGCATGCAACGAGGGCGGTCAATGTTCCAGAGAAGATCATGGAAACAACTAGGCTTAAGATTTCCAATGTCATTTCTGATTTCCCATTGTAATCCATCCATGACAATACATCATTTAGATGTATGCCATCATTCCTATATTTCATCAAGCGATTTTTCTGGGCATTGACCACCAACGTCCCACGCCATTTATCAACCTTCTTTTGGAAGCTTCAGTCTATAAGCACCTCTAATTGACAGTGGTCACTGGTGGCACCTTCACCTACACTAAAATGATCACATCTCTTAAATAGACCAGGGGACAAGAAAATCTAATCCAAAACGGATTCTGAATCCCCTCGAAACAAGGTGCTACTCGGTGGAGTGTCCCCTTCCATGGTCCCATTTAACATCCTGAGGTCCCACTCATTGAGAAAGGATACCCACTTTCTCCCCATTAGAGCTCACAATCTTTGATTGGACTGTTTTGTAAGCATTGCGAGTTCAGGTGCCCCAACCAGGATATTTGCATCTGGATAAAATGTCTTAGTGCGTGTTAATACATCTGCTAGAGCCTCCAAAAAGACAGTAAGCGATGAGTTCAGTGGGTTCCAATATAGGTTTATGGCTATCAGTTGTTTATTGCCCTCATTTGACGCCATCTCTAGCTTAACAGCCAGAATGCCCTCCTGTTTGCATGGTATTATTTTTCCTTCGCTAAAAAGAAGGGAATTGCAGGCTACCAGTAACCCACCCTTAGGTCTTCCTTTACCAATTGTGGTAGCTGGTTGGGTTAACAATATAAAACCTTCTAGGTCTGGGGAGTTTACCAGCCATGTTTCCTGAAAAAGGATTAAGTTGTATGTCCCGAATATATTTGATCTTATTTTTAGGTTTCTAAAAGAGCTGGAGCCTCATGTGTTCCAGCTCACAAACTTTAACCACTCCCAACTAAAGTAAGATCGACCTTGCCCCCAGTTTCTGACAGACCTTAGTAATTATTTCTGGTAACATTGACCACAGGTCTGGGTTATCGCTCACTCTTTGGGGTTCCCTGCCCGTGGCCAATGCACTACTCCGATGTGTTTAATTTCTCACTATTTCTCATAACGACCTTTGGACGCTGACACTCTTAACACCTGGGATTCATGCACAATCAAACCCAGTTTTAAAAGTGATTCAGCTGCCGAGAGAAGAGCCCCCGCCCCCATTTTGGATGCCAGGCCCACTTCCTCCAGTTGAACATCTTGAGGGTCGGGAAGGTCACAAATTCAATGTCTTTCATTGAGAACAGATACGAATCAGGAATCTTTTTAATGTATATACTGTGCCAAGTAATTATAGCCTGACTGTATAAATTGAACTTCTCGTATATGAAACCAACACATATATGCAGGAAAAGACGCAACCGCCGGCAACCACATACAGACAAATGGAGCCGGGAAGAACAGAAGAATCGTGAAAAACCTTTAAGTGGAGTTTAGGACCCCCCACAACCAAGTTACACCTGAGTTTGTGAGGGCATGGCACGAACGGCAACACGCCCAAGCAATCATAGGGCCCAGAGCCCTCCTCAGAGAAGGTATGGGGGGAGGGTGGGAGTTAAGGGATTTGTTAGGGGGGAAGTTGGGAAGGGGGGAGGGAAAATACACCGGAAGGAAAGAGACCCAAGTCATCAGATCCATGCGAGACATAAAAGACAAAAAGACACAGAAGATGGGGCTGAAAATCCTCACTTATAACATCCGAGAGCTAAACTCCTCTGTGAAAAGGAAGAAGGTGGAACATTACTTGCACAAAGAGAGATTTGATACCCTAACGCTACAGCAGACACACATCAAAAAACAAGACAAAGGGAAAACCCAAATCAAGGGATACACGCAAATCCTCCAAGCAAATGACTCGGAGAAGAAAAGAGGGGTGTTAATAGCATTCGCCAACTCCCTGAATGTACGCATCCAAGAAACACTAATAGACAAACAAGGGAGATACCTGTTCGCGAATGTACTAATCGAAGGCTTCCCCTTGACAATAGCAACGATACATACCCCCAATGCGGGCCAAGACGGATTCATAGGAGATAGCATAGATAAACTGGAATCCTTCGCAGAGGCAGAAATCATCCTAACTGGAGACCTCAACATCGCATGGGACCCCTGTACAGACCGATCAACCCCCAGGCACTAGTGGCAGGGAACGCCATCAAAGGCTCTGCTGAAGGCTATGACCAGGGTATCCCTAGAGGACACGAAGAGGAAAATCAGGGGTTCGACCCCGGGATACACTCACTTTTCGCATGTACACGGCACAAGCGCCAGGATAGACTACATCTCAACATCCTCAAGTCTACTGGAAAGGATCCGTGAAATCGAGGTGGGTGACATCTCTCTATCGGACCATGCCCCCTTCTCGATATCGCTCCCCACCATTCGCAAACAAACACGCCTATGGCGATGGAAGCTACCGGGGGAAATCCTACAGGACCCAGTCATGAGAGAGACCATTAGGGAACGAGCAAAAGAATACTTCAAAGAGAACAATACGCCGGACATAACCAAGTCAACCTTATGGGAGGCCTTCAAAGCGGTGATACGCGGACATATTTTAGCACTTAAAGCACTAAGAGACAAGTTAAACAACAAGTGGGAGGCCGAATTAGAAGCAAAGAGTACAGAACTACGAGAAGAAATGGCACACAACAACTCATCAAAAGTAAAAAAAGCATTCAGACATATACAGGGCCAATTGGACACCCTACGGACCAAGCGAACGGAAAAGTATCTCCTACACCTGAAGCAATGGTACTACATGAAATTGAACAAAGCAGACAAATTAATGGCCAGACAGATGAGGGGCAAACAACAAACCCAATCGATAAAAGCCCTGGCGAACGACCAAGGCCAGAAATGCACTTTGTCAAACGAAATAGGAACGATCTTCAAACAATATTACCAAAAACTATATGCCATAGAGGATCCAAGACAAGAAGATCAGACCGCCTATCTGAAAAATGTGACACTGCAGACAGTGACGCAAGAGGAAAAGCAAAGACGAGACAAATCCATCACAGAAGAAGAGGTGGATGAAGCGATACAGGATCTACCAAACAAAGCACCGGGACCGGATGGTTTACCGCAAAATTCTACAAAACAAAGATAGGAGAATTGGCTCCGATCCTAACAGAGTTATTCAATACCTTCGAAAACAGCGCAAATATCACTCCATCCATGAACGAAGCGAAAATCCTAGTATTCCATAAACAAGGGAAGAACCCGGACGCCCCAAGCTCATACTGCCGCATTGCGTTAATAAATTTGGATGCAGAGCTATACATCAAAATCCGGCTAAGAGACTCTCGAGAGTGCTCCCCAAGTTGATCCATCAAGACCAAGCGGGATTCGTCCCCAATAGAATGACCCATGATAACATTAGACGGATAACCCACCTGATTGAAAAGACAGGACACACAAGATCAGCGGCCATACTACTAGCGCTTGACGCAGAGAAAGCGTTCGATCGCATCGAATGGTCAATGCTATTCCACATCCTAGAGAAAATGGGAGAAGAATATATAAAGATGATACGGGCAAACTACAATACACCATCAGCCCGGGTTGCGCTAAATGGGGAACTGTCAGACATGATTGAAATAAGAAGAGGCACCAAAAAGGGGTGCCCACTCTCCCCACTATTATACGCAATCTTCTTGGAACCACTCCTGCAGAAGATCACAGAAACCCCAGAAATACAAGGGATCGACTTGGGGGACGTCACACAAGTCAATGGCGTACTCTGACGACATGCTGCTGCTGCTGTTGAATCCGAAGAAGTCCCTTCCGGCCCTAATGAGAGAAATAGATACCTACAGCACCATATCAGGACTAAAAATCAAGAGGCAGAAATCTGAAATCCTAATCCTAGCAGGAAACAACGAAGAAATCCATAACCAAGCAGCGGAACTACAGCTAAAAGGAGCAAAGAAAGGGATCAAATACCTGGGAATAACACTAACAACCAAAATAACAAACCTCTACACAGAAAACCTCCCGGATCTATTAGAAAAGACCAAAGGGGATCTGGAAAAGTGGAATCTGCTCTCAATTTCATGGTGGAGCAGGACGACAGTGATAAAAATGACTGCCCAGCCCAGACTGCTATACACCTTCCAGGCGCTCTCCATCCGAATACTGCCTTCCTCCTTTAAAGCCCTTACAAAAGCAATAACGGCGTACATTTGGCAGAAAAAAACAGACTATCGAACCAGACACTTACAGTGCAGAGAGAAGTGGGGGAATGGCGCTTCCACATTTTCGAAGATACTATGAAGCGGCCCAATTGTAGGTCCTCAAAGAATGGATCCCTGACAATTTCCAAAAGATATGGTAGGCACAAGACAGAGCGATGGCAAGGAACCGACTTTGAAAACTCCTATGGACCAGGCCAGAGCATAGACACCAGAATGTCCGCATCAGTGAAGTGATGAGACCACCACTAGAGATATGGAACAAATCACCCACAAAAGAAATCCTGACAATCGACCCTGCCCCCTTTATGCCAATACAATGCAACCCGGAATTCCAACCAGGCATGAAGAAGGGCGCATATCAGAAATGGGACGAAGCAGATTGCACAAAAATCAGAGATATGTTTAATGGTCAACAGATTAGATCATTCTCAGAATGCAGAGATCTACTGGGTCTATCGGAAAAGGACAAATACGACCAACAATACCATTGGCTATCCTCTCCGCGGATAAAACAAGCGGTAAACAGAACCCGGACTCCATTTGAAAAATACATAATGACACATACCAGATCGAAAAAGTTTGTATCTGCCACATACAGATTTCTCAATACACCAACAGAAAATGTCAAGTGGCAATATATGAAGCGATGGGAAACAACGCTGGAGAAAGCTGTGATGAAGGAGCAATGGGACTATGTGTGGCGCATCATCACAAAATGGTCAAGAGCAATTCAGATAAGGGAAGCGTGGATAAAAATCTTGATCCAATGGCACTACACCCCCGAAAGACTACATAAAATGTATCACACTACCCAGAATAAATGCTGGAGGGGATGAAGCACCGCAGGGAGCTGGAGACACATCTGGTGGGACTGCCCGAAACTACTACAATTCTGGTCAGATGTTAAAACACACATGCAAGCCATGTTTAAAGGGGCGGAAAACCTACAAGAAGAGGTATGGATGTGTGGTATGTGGAGCCCCAGAAATAAAACAATGACGAAAACCCAAAAAAAGAACTTTATGGGATTCCCAACAGCGGCCTGGCTAGAAATAGCACAAAAATGGAAACAGCAATCTCCTCCGACCAATCTGGAATGGCTCAGAAGAATCTGGTCCCATATCGCTATGGAAAGAATCACGTACAACATCCAGGGAGAAACCCAAAGATTCATTACAGACTGGGGAACAGCGCTGGAACACTTGCAGAGCAAGTATATGATACAATGGTGCCCCCACAAAATCCGCATTTTGGACATGTTTAAATAAACGAAAAGTCTAGAGGTCTCGATTCAAGAAACGGGGACAACAGTCATGCCATGTCATGTAACCATTACCTTTCACACAAGCGTCCAGATACCCTAGGGTCAGGTGCGCATTATAAATAAAACAAACAAACAAACAAACCAACCAGAAAGGTGAGAGAAGAGATAATTTTTCTGTGTGGACTGTACGTACTGCTTTTGTGGGTTGAAGATTTAGAGCCATAGAAAAAGCCACAGAGCCTTGCAGCCTTCTGTGGTGGGGTGGTGGGATGTGGATTGAGATATGATGAATTGAGCAAATGGTCCATAGACAAATGCATTCTTAGAGCCTGCATGGTTTGGGCAGATTGAGTCCCATGTCTGACTTTCCTATGTAATTTGTTTACCTGCTTCAAACCCATTTGCCTCTCTGGGAGTATCCTGCCCCATGTTTGGTACATTGGGGAGCGAGTCCCCTCTTTAAAAATAGTAGAAGGAATAAGTTACTTACCTGTAACTGTTGTTCTCCAGCATGGGTCTGGCATGGATTCACATGCTCATGAATATTCCCCGTCGTCAGGCTGGGAATCCTCGGTAAAGAAAAATCAGTATCAGTTTCGTTTCTGATCTGTCTTTCGTAGTAGTAACCAATCACTGATCTCTGCGTCATACTGACCACAGCCAATGACTGCCATCTCCCTAAGCCCCGCCTCTGGCAGCCAGCTTCAGATTTGGTAGCACGTGAAGTGACAGTATGGCCAAGTGAAGAGCCGCAGAGGGGTAGGCGGGAGGGTTCGCATGTGAATCCGAGCAAATAGCAGGCGGATTCCAATACAAATTTTAAATTGCTCCCTCAATGCAACCCAGAATTCATCAAAAATTCTATTTTACTTTAATAATTTGAACAAATGGATTCGATTGTGACTGCTAAAACTTCCAACCCCAACCCACTCTTAATTGCAATCAATAACCTGAAGCAGGTCTTCCCTTTGGGCTTTTTTGTGACTGCATTTAAATAGATACTATATCCATTTAACATTGGGATTGTGCATAGCCATCTTTCTTGTAGGAACATTATGTCACACGTCTCAAATTTTAGTTCATCCTCGCGTGTTAGACGATTGCAGCGTTAGATCTCTTATGCCACATATAATCTTTCTGCATTCCAAAGGCAGCGAGTATTGTCCAAATTATAGGGCTGCAGGAGCCAGGCCGTGAGGCTCAGAGTCAATGGGTCGTGATGGAAGATTGACCCTCCTCTGGAGAGGAGGTCTGGAAGTGGAGGCAGTTTGATTGCTGGAACCACAGACAGATGGAGAAGGTCTGAGTACCAGTTCTGCCTGGGCCACACTGGTGCAGTGAGGATCATCTTGCAGTGGCAACGTCCTAGTGTGTTAATCAGATGCAGCAACAGAGGAATCGGTGGGAAGGCAAACAAGAAGAGACCCTCCCAAGGGAATGAGGTCTCTCCTAGATTCCTGGCTTGAGGATACCTGCTGGCAAACTGTTGCACTTTGAGTTGGCTGCTGTTGCAAAGAGGTCGATTTGAGGATGACCCCAATCCTTGAGGAGACGGGATGTTTGTGCTTGCTGTAGTTAGTACTCGTGACAGGACTACAGCTCTCTACTCAGAGTCTGCAATGGTGGTTTGAACGCCTGCCAGGTGAAACGGAACAAGAAACATCCCTAGAGCAATGGCCCAGCGCCACAGGGTCTGCCCCTCCAGACAGAGCAGGGAAGCGTGTCCCACACTGCTTCCTGATGTAAAATATGGAGGTGGTGTTGTCCGTGAAGACTTGCACCACCTTCCCCTGGAACTGAGGCTGAAAAGACTTGAGCCCAGAAAACTGCCCACAGTTCCACGACGTTGATGTGCAACTCCTCTTCCGGAGCCAGAGGCCTCTGCCGTGCGAATGTCCTGTGTGGGCCTCCCATCATGCATGGTTGGTTGTGACTGTTGCCCGATACAGGGATTTGAAAAGGAGCGCCCTGCGAGATATGTGTGCAAACTGACCACCAATGGAGGGCTTCAAGGAATGTCTGAGGGGGTGGGAGGGGGTGGGGAGGATCGTGTCGGCCCATGTGCCAGTGATTTGCTGCAACCTGGCATCCAGCAACTCCTGAAGGGGTCTCATCTGCAGTCCGCAAAAGGGAACCAGATGAATGCAGGAGGACATTGCCGTGTAATCGCCATTCGTACTCCATGGGCAACGGAAAGTCTCTGCCGAGTACGTCTGCCAGAAGATTGAGTTCCCCTGGAACAAATTGTGATAAGAGAACATGTTGCATTTGAGAGCCCACTTCCAAATGTTCTGGGACAGTTTGGACAGCCCTGGAGAATGAGTGCCCCCTTGTTCGTTCAGAAAGTACATGGCTGTGGTGCCGTCTGTGAAGATCAGGATCGTCTTCCCCTGCAGTTGTGTGTGGAAAGCTTTTAGTGCTTTGAACACCGCCAACAGATCCAACAGGTTTATGTGGTTGGAGCTATGTCTGACGACCAAACTCTGTGCGCTGTTTGTTGAAGCAGGTGAGCTCCCCACCCTGTAAGAGACGTGCCTGTGGTTAGAGTGGCTTTCACTGCAGGGGTGGTGAAGGATTTCCCTTTCAAGAGGTTCTTCCTCGACCACCACTGCAGCGAGAGAACGAGGTCCGGCGAGACAACCACTAGATCGTCCCACTGTCCACTGGCCTGACACCACTGGCTGTTGAGCCACTCTTGCATTGGCGCATGCGCAGACGCGCATGAGGAACCAAGTAGATACATGACGCCATCATTCCTAGCAGTAGCATAGACTTGCGTACCCTCACCTCTCGACTGGCTACATACTGAGGGATTTGAAACAACATGTGTTGAACCCTCTCGTTGGAGGGGAAGACGAGGCCGTCCTTTGTTTGAATTAGAGCCCCTAGGAACTGTTTGACCTGACTGGGGTCTAGGTTGGATTTTTTCTGGTTGATGGAGAAACCCAGACTGAATAAAAGATCTATCGTTGTTAGGAAGAAACCTGTGCAGTTCCCTTAGGGACCACTGCAAAAGGCTTAAGACTACAGGTGTTGGCAGTAAACCCAATTGGTAGCAGTCTGGACCACCCAGATTTACCTGGTAGCTGTGGCTGAGCAGCCAGACTTCTCTCAAGAAGAGTTAGACAGTATATAGAGCATACAAGATAGGTACCAAAATACAGTAGCACAAGCAAACACTGACCAGAGCTTTGGTATCAAGTATATAATTATTTATTTAAAGACACACTTGGAGACACTCTAGCACTATTATTGTAAGCAAGTTTAAAAACACAGTCACTATTAATATATATACATCCCTTATTCCTTATTAGACAAGTCTTAGTTAACACCACTTATTTCCAGACAGAAGTGAGCGCTTAACTAAAGATGGCACTCCAATAAGTTAAGAAAAAGGGAGGGAAAAGGCAGACATTGGGAACAGCACACAATACAATACTTTAGAAGCACTCAGCGAGGCAAGAAAGTCAAAGTCTACTTGTGAGCAAAAAGTTCAGAGGCCAGGCTCCAACTTGGAGAGAGTAGAACACCAATGCGCCCAAGATCACACAGTTTAAAAGGCTTGGAAAGTCTTGCAGAGTTTAAAAAGGAATCAGTTCAGCTCAGAAAAGTTCAGTTAGCCAGCCTAGGACCAACCCAAGTGGTAAAATGAGGATTTAAGAAACACCCCACACAGACCGTTGCGAGGGAGGCCAGGCGGACACAGTACCTTGAAAGTGGAGAGAATCCTCCAGCGGGGGCAGTTGTTCCTGGCAGTGGATGCAAGTCGCGGCATCGTCCAGAGTAAGAGAAGATCTCGACGTGGAGGAAAGCTGAAGGTCGTTGCACTGCCAGGGAAGAAACCAGCCGCAGAGTTCTCCGGTTAAAAGGTACTACCCTTTTATTCGCGGTAGTGGTAAATCGTGGTATCCCGGTTACTGGGGTGCTTGGCACAGGCAAGGCGGCCACGAGATGATCCAGGAAGGCGAAAAGGCGGGCAAACTGGTTATCCCCACCAGTCAAAGGAAGAAGACTCTTCGGGATGAAGATCTCCTCTGTCGTTGGAAGAAGTGGTGAGTCGGTTCAGCAGGGCTCCACCGGTGGTGTCGTCGTCGTAGGTCGGCTCAGCTTTTCCCTCTTCGGATTCTTTGGTCCTGTGGCGACGTCTGTCGCAGTCCCCAAAGCCCTGCTTTTATGCAGAAAACCCCTATTCATCAGTCCTAGCTGTCACTCAAACATGCTAAGTGGTGAGCCGGGCAGCTCACCACTTGGGCCAATCACACAAGAGTGCCACTTGAGTTGCCGAGGCAACTCAGTCCAGGGTGCCTAAACTCCCTCCCACACCTCCTGTGGTACCCAGACAGAGTCGCCAAAAGTGGAACAAAGGGCTCAACTTTGGGTTGGAGTCACAGAAGCGGACAAACGCCATTTTGGAACCAAGTTCTGGCAAAAAATACCAACCGGTGAATTAATATTAAATAAACCTGCGGTATGTTTGAGGCTATGTTAGGAAGTATTAGCCTCGAACAATGGGAAAATCCCATTGGAATAAACTTGCGGTCGAATATAAAAAGTAGTATCCACTGCCACCAGCCAAAACTCGCTCAGGGGTGACTGGACAGTGCCCCCTCGAACAACAGACCCAGGGGCAATCGCATTGCCCCTACCAATACACCCACAATATGATGGTTTGTACTGGTTCTGTTCACAATTTAGGACTAGTAAAGCCAATGGTGACTTTACATGCCCTGGGAGACAGTAGTCAGTCCCAGGGTACGGAGTCTATGTTTGGGGGTCACTATGACACCCCTGTGTTACGGCACGGAGGGTGCTGTGTAACACACATACCAAAAACACATGAAGCCCTATGGAGTAAAAGACCCCATAACCCATAAAACACATTATAACGTCAAAGGATATCTCAAATCATGTCCAAGAGTGGGAGAAAGAGTCTCACTCTTAGCAGGAGAAAAAAATAAACCCCAAAAATCCAGCAAAGCTGCTGGGGGACTCACTAGGTTTGGGAAATTAACCTTAACAGAGAATTCTCCCTAACAATCGTCTTTTGGGTATTTGACAGACATGTTTCGTAAGAGTCCCCTGTTATGAGCCAGTCATCGAGGTAAGGATAGACCGGGATGGATTGCCTGCACAGATGTGCATAGCCACCCCTAGTATCTTTGTAAATACCCTTGGTGCAGATGCTATGCCGAAGGGTAGTACCTTGAACTGATAAGGCTTTTCTTGTATCATAAATCTGAGGTATTTTCTGTGCGCTGGCAACATTGAAATATGAAAAGTATGCATCTTTCATGTCCAGTGTTGCCATGTAATCCCCCTGTGATAGCAGTGGAATGACTTCCTGCAGAGTGACCATGCAGAACTTGTGGCTTTAAAAATTTGTTCGCTGGGCGCAGATCTAAGACAGGGCATGGGGTTAGATCCTTTTTGGATACAAGGAATTACACTGAATAAATACCTCCTTTTACCTGTGACAGGTACGATTTCTATGGCTCCTTTCTCTTGTAGTGTCTCGACTTCCTGAAGAAATATGCGAAGATGGTCTGGTGTCAGTCATCTTGCTCGTGGAGGTCTGAATGTTGGGGACCGGTTGAACTCTATACAGTACCCGTGGACCACGTTCTTTAGCACCCACTGGTCTGTAGTTATCCCCTCCCATACCTGAAGGAACGATGTTAGCCGGCCCCCGACCGGGAAGGCATGGGAGGGGACCCGAATCTTTGGGACATTTCGAACCTGAGGCTGGGGATCCTCGAGGGGTAGAGACCCCGGCCCCTTCCTTTGCCACGACGCTGACCCTCGGTGGGGATATGGGTTGGTGTATTTGCTATTTCCCTGTGGAGAGTTCCAACTGTTTCCCGAGGAATATTGTTGTTGAGGGAAGCGTTGGCCACGAAAAAGCAATTTGGACCCAGATCCTCGTCTTTTAGAGGGTCATTGGGTAATTTGATCCAGTGTTTTCAGGGTGTCATGCTCGTTTTTTGCAGTCTCGAGGGCCACCTTCCCAAACAGGTTGGAATCTTCCACGGGTTTATCAGTGACGCTTGTGTCTCTGGCTTGAATCCAGAGTTCCGTAGCCACGCATGTCTCTTCAGGAGTGTGCCCTGAGCCAGGGATCGACCAGCCATTTCAGCAGAATCCAAAGTGTTCTTAAGTATGCTTTGGTTCACTTGTCTGCCCTCAGTGAGAGTGGTGAGGTGACAAGTACATAGAGGTTCGGGAACCTCCAGTATGCCTTCCTGTAGTAAAGCCCACTGGGCATCGGCGTAGCTAGCCAACAAGGTCGTGTTGTTGGCAATACGTGTTGAAAACGCTGCTGCGACTGTGTTCCTCTTCCCAAGGGTGTAGAGTCGTACCTTCCTTGTCAGGGGGTGACTCGCCGGTTGACAAAGGGACCCCTGCCCTCTTTTGTGTAGTAGTCACCACCAGAGAGTCTGGGGTGGAGTGACCTCTGATATACAAAGGGTCTGAGGGAGAAGGACAAAAGAGTTTTTCTATTCGTGGGTTGACACCTCTTGTGAGAACAGGTGTTGATAAGGAGGGCGACAGACGTTTGTTAATTGAATTGATGAGGAATAGCCTGGCTGGCCGGCGGCTTCTCCTTGAGGATGTCCTCCATGAAGTCCGCTTCGGGGACAGCTTCATCTGTATCAATCTTAAAGTGATCAGCTGCTTTATACAACATTACGTTGAAAGTCAATTGATCATCCACTGGCTAGGGTTGTTAACTAGTGGGGGTGGACTGGGGAGAATACAGAAACAGGGCATCAGGATGTTGAGGATATGGAGACTGCCATGCTTGAGGGTCGCCCACATCTGGGTTCTCCTCCCAGCCCCCTATGGGATCATGAATGTCCTCAGGGTTGATGAAATCCTCATCCTGAGTGTCTGCAGAATGTCTTCTTCAGTTAGGTTGTAGTTGTATATATCCTCTTCCAAAGTGGGGTCAAAAAGCTTTGGAAATTTTGCTTTGGGGTCCACAGGGTTCTCATCCCGTGGCCTCCTTGGTGTGGGTTGTTCTGAATGGGAAACAAACCTGTCCAGCCTTTCCATGCAGTTCTCAAATTTCTCTCTAGTCCAAACCAAAGACCTAGAATGGGCTTGAGGTGGAAAAGGGTCCCGAATACGTTCATCCTTCGTAAAACGTCGAGATTTTATGTCTCAACGTCGAAGACTGCCCTTCTTCGCCCTCCGATAACTCCTCCTGAGGGACCGACAGGTGTGACGTCTCAGTGCCTCTCTTTCGACTTATGGGTGGGTTCCGGTACCCCCCTTAGGCCATCCTTGGACCTCGGTGGATCTTTGGCCTTTTCCGTAGGCCTCCGAGCATCCCTGGACTGCTGTTTCTTAGAATCGGTGGAAACAATCCTAGTTAAGATCTCCTTGCTGCGGCAGCGGGAGAAAATTCAGACTTTGACATATCGTAGGCCTCACACCGTTTGACTTTACGCTCCTTTAATGCCTTAGGACGGAGGAACTTACAAGCCGCGCATCCTTCCTTGTGATCGAAGGGCAAGCACCGGTTACACCGTCTGTGCTTATCTTTCCAAGGGAATTTGCTCTTACAAATAAGGCAAAACCTAGATGGAGTCCTCTCCATAGCTGAGGATGGGTAGAGTGACGAAGACCAAAAGGGAAAGAGGAAGGAAAGGGAAAAGCTTTCTCAGTTTGTATAGAAATGTCCACCCCAACCCCACACTCCCGATGGTATAGGCTGGCGCAAGGCCCGGCCAAGTGGTCGGCAGCGCCGACTGGATCACTGTCCGCCGAGTTCTGAAGGTCTTCAGCGGAGGTCTGGAACAGCTGTTGAAATAAGGGACGGATAGGGTGATCTGATTATTTTATATAACTATTCGACCAAAGGTCGAGGGGACAATAAGCAATGTCTTTGACGAGGTCCGCATCAAGGCAACCAGTATGCTGGGCGGGAAAAAAACAATCTGAGGGACCTCAACATGTGAGGGATCTTGGGTACACTACACGTCACGTAGGGATAGTGTTACAGGCACGCCCATGTCATCTTCCCCTTTTGATTCTCGAAAGACAAGATGCAATACTCAGCGGTTACCACTGGATGTCGGACCATATGCACAGCATGTGATTCTAAGCAGATTAACAAACATCAGAAACCTCAATTCAAGCGTTAGTAATGCACCAGGAAGGAGCAAACGTGAAGTCAACTAACAGGGTTGACCTGTCTATTCATAATGCCCAAGATTTGACATTAACCTCCACAAACCTAAAAAGAAAGATCAATGACTTCTTCCAAAGAAATAGAAGTGCTAGCATTGCAGACTCGCCACTTGCAACTTTCTCTAGCTTTCCGATTGTACATTTAAAGGGAGCAAAAAGGAACTGTAGAAATCGGGAATTGGTGCAAGGAGCGGTAATTCAAGTTGAGAATGAAAGCAGGAAATACCCAGAAGAGAATAATGATGTGCTGAGCTCCCTGGGTTCTTCGTCTGACAAGTCGGCTCTCTTTGCTACTCAAGCTTCTGAAGCACATAATGTATCAACCGATTCCTCAGTGTTAACCTGTTCAACAGAATACTCGCAACAGCCAGTATTGGCGAGGGATGCGGATACATACACTCTGGCTGCACTAAAAATATTTTCTAATTCATTAGTCAAAGTCTGCGACTTAAAAGAGGAAGTGAAATTACACACTGCTCAACTGTCTGATACAAGATAAATTAGAGATTTGTGCATTACAAACCAGGACACAGATTAATAGGGTCTGCGTTCACGAAGAATGAAGAACAGATATCACAGAGCTACAATTAGACCCAGATACCCTGCCCCTGTTAGGGAGAATACTCTGTAAGGCTAATTTCCCAAACCTAGTGAGTCCCCCAGCAGCTTTGCTGGATTTTTGGGGTTTATTTTTTTTCTCTCCTGCTAAGAGTGAGATTCTTTTGCTCCCACTCTAAGACATGATTTGAGGTGTTCCTTTAACTTTCCATGGGTTTTATGGGCTATGGGGTCTTTTACTCATCTGTGTTTTTTTGATGTGGGTTACACAGCACCCTCTGTGGCGTAACCCAGGGGTGTCGTAGCGACCCCCCAACATAGACTCCATACCCTGGGACTGACTACTGTCTCCCAGGGCATGTAAAGTCACCATTGGCTTTGCTAGTCCCAAATTATGAACAGAAACCAGTACAAACCATCATATTGTGGACGTACTGGTCGGGGCAATTCGATTGCCACGGCATCTGTTGTTTGAGGGGGCACGTCTCCGTCCCCCCTGATCGAGTTTTGGCTGGTGGCAGTGGATGCTACTTTTTATATTCGACCGCGAATATATATCTATGGGATTTTCCCATTGTTCCAGGCTACCAACTTTATTTAATTCTTATAGCCTCGAACATATCGCTGGTTTATTTAAAATTAATTTGCCGGTTGGTATTTTTTGCCAGAACTCGATTCTAAAATGGCGTTTGTGTTCTCTTCTGTGACTCCAACCCAAGTCGAGCCCTTTGTTCCACTTTTTGGCGGGCTTCTCCACAGAAGCCTCCAAAAGTGGTGCCACTCTGTCTGGGTACCACAGGGGGTGTGGGAGGGGGTTTAGGCACCCTGGACTGAGTTACCTTGGTAACTCAAGTCGCACTCTTGTGTGATTGGCTCAAGTGGTGAGCCGGGCGGCTCACCACTTAGCATGTTTGATTGACAGCTAGGCTGAGTGAATGGGGGTGTGCTGCATAAAAGCAGGGCTTTGGGGACTGGAACTTCAGAAGTCGCCACAGGACCTAAGAATCCGAGGAGGGAGAAGCTGAGCCGGCCTGCAACGACGACAGCACCGGTGGAGCCCTGCTGAACCGTCTCACCACTTTTCCCAACGACTGAGGAGATCTCCAGCACGGAGAGTCTTCTTCCTTCGACTGGTGGGGATAACCAGTCTACCTTCTTTTCGCCTTCCTGGCGCATCTCGTGGCCACCTTGCCTGTGCCAAGCACCCTGGCAACCGGGATACCACGTTTTCACCACTACCGCGAACCTGAAGGGTAGTACCTTTGTACCGTAGAACTCCGCGGCTGGTTTCTTCCCTGACAGTGCAACGACCTTCATCTTTCCTCCACGACGAGATCTTCTCTTCCTCTGGACGACGCTGCGACTTGCACCCGCTGCCAGGAACAACTGCCCCTGCTGGAGGATCCTCTCCATTTAAGGTACCGTGTTCCGCCTGGCTTCCCTTGCAACCGATTGAACGGGGTGTATTAATCTGGGTTAGCCTGGCACACCTTAGCTAACTTTTCTGAACTGAACTAAACCTTTTTTTCGAACTACCTCCACAAACTTCGAAGACTCTAACTGTCTGATCTTGGGCATCTTCCGCCTGGCTCCCTTGAAAGTGGGCCTGGCACCTAAATTTCCTTGCTCACCAGTAGACTGTGCCTTCCCAACTTGCTGTGGTTCTTTAAAAAGTGTTTAGTGTGTATGCTTCCATAATTCTGCTTTTCCCTCCCTTTTTATTTAACTTGTTGGAGTGCCATTGAACGTTAAGCGCTCACCTCTTTCTGGAAATAAGTGGTGTTAACTAAAACTTGTCCAACAAGTAATCAGGAATGTACATATGATAATAGTGATTGTGTTTTGAACTTATCTTACCAATTTAGTGCTAGTGTGTTTTATAAGTGTGTGTTAAATAAATAATTATATACTTTTACACCCAAGCTTTGGTCAGTGTTTGCTTGTGCTACTGTATTTCTGTACCTATTTTGTATGCTCTGTATACTGCCTAACTCTTCTTGAGGGAAGTCTGACTGCTCAGCCACAGCTGCCAAGTGAATCTGTGTGGTACAGACTGCTACCAAGTGGGTTTACTGCCAAACACCTGTAGTCTTAAATCTTTTGCAGTGGTCCCTAAGGGAACTGCACAGGTTTCTGCCTAACAGCCCCCGAAGGAGGTTATGAAAGAATTTGAAAGGTTGGGTGCATTGCCATGTATGAATGAGGAGGTTACAGTGTTGTCAAGAGCCACACATGTAGGTTGAGGGATTTTGGGTTTGGGTGAAGTACCTGACCTTCTGACTGGGATAGGAAGTCCAGCCATCGAGACAACCGGAGAGGTGGGCAGATGGTCAATTCTAGGAGTTTCGAGTTCCATGTCTTCCTCGGCCAATCTGGGGCAATCAAGATCATGGTGGCTCGAAATCTCCTCAACTTCCTGAGAACCCACAGGATGACAGGTATCGGAGGAAAGGCATGGTGGAGGTGGAAGACACAACCCACTAGGAATGCGTCCCCAGTGCGAATTCCACTTGGAATTCCTGGACCTTGTGGCAAACAGATCTACCATTGGGATACACCACTGAGGGAAGATCTCCTTGAGAACTTCCTGGCACACTTCCCACTCGTGTGAGACCATCTCTGCCTACTCAGAGCATCCGCCAGCCCGTTATCCATTCCTGCTAGATGAACAGCTGTAGTGGAGATCTGGTTCTCCAGCAACCAGAACCATCATTGTAGCACCTCCTTGCAAAGTGGTAGAGACTGAACACAGCCCCGTTTGTTGAAGTAGTGCATGGCCACTGCATTGTCTGTCATAACAAGGACGTGCTTCCCTTTGAGAGAGAGCGCAAAGGCTATTAGGGCAAACCTGATTGCTGCAACTCCAAACTCTTGATATGCCACCGGCTCTCCATTGGTAACCAAAGACCACTCACCTGCAGATCGCTGCAATGAGCACCTCAATCATTTAGTGGGGCATCTGTGACCACTTGGAGGCCAGAAAGGGTTCCTCTGTCCTTCATGGCATTGAAGTATTGGGACTACTGATCCCTCAGTGGCCATTGCAGAGTGTGCATGCACAGTCTGGCACCAGAAACATGCAAGAAGCCATAAGACCTGAAGGTTCTGAAAGAGTTTGACCCTTTGCCTGACACTGGTGACTCTTTCTTCAGCGGAAAGGTCTTCCCCACCCGTCTCTCTGGGACTGCTCTGATGAACTGGAGCTTCTGCATTGGTGCGACATGGAACTTCTGGAAGTTTAGGGAGAAGCCCAACCTGTGCATCAATGAGCAGGTTTCTTAGGGCTTAGTCGATACTTCCTCTGGCAACCTCCCTTGGATCAGCCAGTCGTCCAGGTACGGGAATACATGGACACCGGATCTCCTGAGGTGAGCCACCACCACTGCCATAAGTGTGGTGAAAACCCTGGGTGCAGAGGTTAACCCAAGGGAGAGCACTTTGAATTGGTAATGTGTGTCCCCTATGACAAATCTTAAACACCTGTGTTTCTGATGGATCGTCACATAAAAATAGGCATCCTGACTATCCAGCGACACCAACCAGTCCTGAAGTTGCAGAGCCTGGAGGATTTCTTTCAACGTCACCATTCTGAACTTGTCCTTCCTCAGGAACTTGTTCAAGGCCATGAGGTTCAAAACCGCACGGTGTCCTCCTTTCTTGGGTACCAGAAAGTAACTGGAATACCAGCCCGATCCTCTTCTCGGGTGGCACCACTTCCACAGCACCCTTCAATAGCAGGGCTTGCAGTTCTTCATGGAGCTCCTGCTCAGGTTTTTGGTGAGTGGGAGGTGGTCTTTCTGGCGGTTTGCTTAAAAATGGTAGACGGTACCCACATTCGACGAGCTGCAATGTCCAGGAGTCTGAGGTTATGTCTTTCCACTGAAGCAAATACTTGCAAAATCCTCCCTCGAACCAGAGAAACATGAGGGGAGAACTCTAAGCAGCTTGCCAGGTACTGCTGCCCCTGCCGCAGTCTGCTGACCCCTAGAGGCTCCTGTGCCCCATCCGGAGCACAAGGAAATGCCTCTGCCGTTGCCCGACATGTGGGAGCTGTGTTCTTTTTCCAAAATGAAACATACAGCCTTTAGCCTCTTCCCCGTGGAGAGAAACCTAAAGATTGTTTAAGCAGTTGCTGCACAGCCAGGCCTAGCTAGTTTAGTAACTTAGCCTGGAAATATGTTGACGAACCAGAACTGTGCATATGGTCTGCACTCCTAAGCACAGTGGGCAAGCCCATTGCTCGGCCCACGCAATCTGCTTAAAGATAGTTTAAGCAGTTGCTGCACAGCCAGGCCTAGCTAGTTTAGTAGCTTAGCCTGGAAATATGTTGACGAACAAGAACTGTGCATATGGTCTGCACTCCTAAGCACAGTGGGCAAGCCCATTGCTCGGCCCACGCAATCTGCAGTGTCCAGGCCCAGCTGCATTGCTTGGCAAGCCACCTTTTTGCAGTCATCCACAAGCCGAATAAAAACATTGCTCATATTGCCAGCAAATATGTGTTCTGCTACCTGCTCTACAAGTCTCCACAGGCCATGGGAATATTTGGCGAACATACAGGATGTGTTCACTGCCTTCAAAGCCATATTTCCCGGAGTATAAATATATTGGCATGTTTGAGGTAGATGTGGCTGGTCTGGAGCTCACCAAGCTTGCACTACTAGACCTAGGGTGAGTAGACCGAAACGGCAAGTCCCCCCCTTGCCGGTTTATATTTCTTGGTAAGCTCCGAACACCCGTAGTGGAGCAAGGCTTCAGCCAGAAGGTGGTAATGGGATCTGCAATAGCAACACTGAAGGGCAACGCATAGTGTCGAAAAACACTGAGTGAGAATCAGGAACAAAGGAACGGTCAGTCGCTGGCATCGACTGCGTGGTTCACACCAGGTACAACAGCGCTGGTAACATGGGGGCCTTCGGCGCAATGGCCGGTGTCCTGGTAGTCGAGGTCGAGCACAAGGGTGTCGGACCAGACTTGGCATCTTTGACGCCGGAGCCTCTGGACATAAATGGAATTGTGGGAGCCTGCAACGTCGAGACCGGAGTTGTACCAGCTGCAGCTGTTTTACACATTTGGAGCATTTGCTCCTTGAAAGCCCACTCTGCTTTCGATGCACCCAGATTCGGATAGGACTTAACACGTTCCTCCGACGAATCAGAGTCGTGCCTGCGTCCATGGTGCCACCTTTTTGTGGGAAGATGACGACGAATGGCACAGAGAATGCAACTGTTTCTTGCCCGTCTTCCAATGCCTGTCCTCTTTCTTGGGCGTAGGACCCTATGTCTCCAGTCACAACATCCTGACGGTCGAACAAGACGTGGATTTCGAAAGGGATCACCCGAGCGATAGCTTTCGCCGACCTGCCCTCAAAAACTTGGGGTTCATTTGCTGACAAAAGCCACAATCCTCAACAACATGATCTTTACCAAGACACCACACGCAGATGTCATGCGGGTCAGTGATCGAGTTGCAGCCTTGACACCGCTTGAACCCGGACGGCTTAGGAGAGGACATATCTATGAAAAACTGTCAAAAGTGACAATTTTGTCACATTTGAAATTTCTCTCAAGAGACTTATTCTGAAAAGCAGCATGCTGAGTGCGTGGAAAAAAGGAACTCTGGTACGAGGGCGTAGTGACTGGGTGTATGTATGGCAGCAGACATCACAGCCGGAGTCAACAAGTGTCATGGTTGAGTCAAGAGGGATTGATGGTCGAGTTGAAACGTACTACGCCCCCTGTTGAAAAGGTTTCCTAGCAGCTGACGCTGGAATAGATATCTATCTGATGAGTAATCTCGTTGAGAATGCAATCCATTGAATGTACAATTTTAACAATTTTTTTTTTTAAAACTTATTTGGTTAGAGCTCCAGAGCTCTCTAACTGCGCTCAGCCGATTCTGCATACTAGGTGCAGACATTTGCGTCACTCCAGTTACAAAATTCACCAGCCACCACTGCTTCTCCCGCAACAGGGTCACATGTGCATAAAGTCCTTAATTTACCTCTCCCCTCTTGCCTAACTAAGAATGGTGGTAGTCTTGTTAACAATCCCCCCGGGGTCTTCCCCAAAGTGGTGGGACTGGGAGAGAAACCATTTTGAACTTTACATGGCTTCAGAACATTTACCTGCAGCCTGTGGTCTTAGGCAGACCCTCCAGGATATTGCGGCATGAAATGGAAAATTTTGCGGCACAAAAAAGAAAAAATTGCGGCACACAACTGCATTTTTTGCGGCATTATTTATTGTCGAAAAATACATCATTTAAAATCTTTTTTATCCAAAAACAGAGAACTTGAACAGTACAGAGTGTTGCACATTGAAACAGGAATGTTTGAGGTGATGTGGAGAACTTTTAACAAACCTTTGAGCAATAGCATCAAACTGTGAGCCTGAAATGCCCGTCATTGTTTTTTCAAAGCAGTCTTCTGAGTTAATGCCTTCTGCCACTTGATTTATAAGCACTATAATGGGACTGATTGCATAGCTTTCTGAGCACCCCCGTCCATTCCTGAGCTACATCAGTTTCAGTACTTGGTCTCAATCCCATCTCCCCTAATCACATCAGTCCTGACTTTCAGCACTCTACGCAACTCCTGCTTTGGTATCTTCATAATGCTGCCCAGCTATAACCCCTGCATTTTCAGTACTGGGATGTAGACACATACAGGCACACACGCACACAGCTCTGCTGATCTACCTAAATTCTAAAATGCGCCCCTTCTGCTATCCCCCTACTGAGATCCTCTCACACAGGTGCGTCCAGGCACACCTTATGGTCCATTTCTGGAAGCCCATCACTGCTTCACTACCACTCTTTAGTCATGGCATGTGAACCCAATGTGTACGGGCAGTCCTCCGGGGTTAGGTCCACACATTTCAAAACAATGACATTGAAGTGGAGCTAAACACCCTCAAAGCCTAAATTGGCAGATAAGTACCAAAATCGAAAATTTTAAAAGACTGGGGAGTGAAGCGTTGGGTATAGATAGTGGGTGAGTGCAGTGAAGAAAGAGGAAATCCAAAGAAGGCATGGGGGTGGTGGGATCCCTATAAAAGTAAATGGAAGGTGAATCTTAATTAAAGATGACAACGTCGATACGATAATCTCAAAAAGACTCAGTCTCCCATCCAAATGAGCCATGAGAATCCTCCCTTCAGCGGAGGACATGAGCATCCTCTGCAGGCCATCTGGCTTGCCTCCAAGGCTGAAGGCACTTCCCTCGCCAGCATTCGTCCCCCAGATCTATACTCCCAGTCCGTTGCTGCGCACTGCTAGAATTGTTTTGCATAAATCAGGGCATTTATGTAATTCCTTTAGCTCTTAGTCTTCACTGTGGGTCACCTGCGTCTGAAAATCACCTCCTTCCCAGTTCCTATTCCAGCTTTCTACCAGATTCACTGCCTGCTCCTCTGGAAGCACTCTCGAAACCGCATAACACTGAGGTGCTCCCACAGTCGGTCCATCGCTACTAGTGTTCTGTGAGTTGCTCCCAAAGCCTTAATCCTCCACAGCAACACTGTTATTTGGGGAAGGGGTCCCTCAAGATGCTTCTTAAGCTCAAGGGATCCAGTAAGCGCTCTTGCCAGTAATCCTGCCAGGTTTCCTGGCACCTTAAATCCTTTAAGTCATTTAGTGTGGTGGACAGGCCACATCACTGGTGAGGGTCACAGCACAGCTGTGGCAGCAATGCGCTTTACAGGAGCTTGCTGCCATGTGAAGAGGATATGGGATACTGCTGTTGTCGAAGCTTGGTATCGGCAAGCTTGGTGTCAGTGCAGACCCTCCCTAGAATAACTCTGTTACACTTAATCAGGTCCAGTACCTCTGCCAAACACAAAACGTGGGTTCCTTCCCCAAGATAGTTTCTATGAGTGTCCTTCACTGAAGTCCTGCTAAAAACAAGCATTTGCAAATCCAGCAGTATTGACTTGATTTTAACATAACTGTGTATAGGAATTGCCAGCTGCTGCTATGGTAATTAATTGCAAGGCCTTTGTCATTTGTGTCCCGTTCTGTCTGGCCACGCTCTTTAGGACAGCCAGGCTGAGTCACCACAGCCTAACATTTTGGGGTGTGGAGGGGGGAGAGGGCTACAGCTCGATCAGCTCCATGGAGGGGCTTGAATTCAAAGGTGTCAACCCTGGTTCACTCGGTTTATTTGCTTTTTGCTCAGTGGAGTTGTTAACCTTTGAGCTGCTGCAATTGGCAACCCCTCTGTGGATGCTATAAATCATTAAATGAGCGTGAAAAAGATACATAAAGCTAATGTGTCTTTTTTGCGCTCATTTAATGATTTATAGTGGCCATAGCGGGAAAAGGCAAGTTTTGCGTTTTTTTTGCAAATTGCAAAATCGCCATAAGCTGGGTGGTCTGCTTAGGGGTAGCTATTATCACAATCCACAGTAAAACCATCTGAACAGTGTGCCTTGTGGAACTTGTCACCTTTGGGCACTAGGCCTCATTCCCGATCAGAGCTGAACTGATAAAATTCTAAGGATCCTGTTTTAGGTTAATCTGTTGGTATTTAACCTAAATTACTTACCTGTGTTTACTGGCACTGAAATTGACTATTTTTCTGTATCTCACTTACTTTACTACTCAGTTATTTAACTCTGCTAACAATGGCATAACTGTTTCTAAAAGTAAAGTGTTGGGGTTCTGTTAGCAGAGCTCCCAAGACTGAATGTATAAATCTATTTAGTAGTTGTGGTAATGCTTACTTACAGTTTTCATTGTTTGAAGTGTATATCAAAAGCATAATAAATAATGGTATATTTTTATACTCTTAATTAACAAATCTTTTATAACGGACTTAACACTGGAGACCAGTCTCTAAGCATGGGACTGCTATGTGTGGTCTTGCTTTCAAGATTAACGTGTTGCCTCTGAGCTACCAGGAGGAGGGGTGGGGGGGGGGGTGAGTGAGGGTGAGTGAGGGTGAGTGAGATATCCTGTGGTACTTGAATTGAGAACACAAGGAGGTCAGCCATAACTCCCAAGCATTGGGATCCCTAGTTTTGGAGAAGCTATTAGAATGCCCCAATTCTCAGTCAAGCCTCTTGCAACAGAATAGGCTGAATGCCATGCGGTCCAAGAGGTGAAGGAAGCATGAAGTTGGCAAAAACTGACTTTTGTGCAACCTCTCAACCATCTGAAAATATGTTTCAGGCTCTGCTCTCGGGTGGAAAAGCATTTTCCAAGAGAGCGTCCTAAACTGCCTTGATGAACTGTAGCCTTTGGGATGGTGTTACCTGCAACTAAGTTCAGGAAGAAGCCCAAACTGTAGTAGTTAACAAATGTGGCATAGATGAGATGACTCTTCCTCTGGAGAATGAGCTCCAATGAGCCAGACGTCCAGGTAGGCAAAGACATGGACCCTTCTCCCCGATCCCTTACCACCCATAAGACGAGTTGCCACCGACGAATTCAGTTTGGCCGAAAAGTAGAAATTGAAATTATTAATGAGAGCTAACTATCACAAACCTCAGGTACTTCCGGTACTTCTGAAGGATAGGCATATGGAAATAAGAGTCATGGATGGCCAGTGACAAAAGTCAATCTTGAAACTTTTGGGCCTGAAACAAAGTCATCACCTTGAACTTGACTTTCTTGAAGAACTGGTCAAAGACCTCTCGACCAATATAGGTTGCATACCCGTGCCATTTGGCAATCAAGAAAAAAAAAGAAGTACCATCCTTTCCCTCTCTCTGCTGCTGGAACACGGTCTATGAAATCTGTGTATGAGAATGTGAACCTACACTTAGAGTAAATGGTGAAGCGCTCAGAATTGCCATTGAGGAAGGTGGTTGGGGCCCTTTTAGGAAGGAGAGCCAATACCTGTGACACAGTTTAAGTGCCCACATGTCTGAAGTGGTGGGACGCCACTGTTGGATATGCATAAATATTCTCACCACGAACCGGTGTCAAATAAGGTGGAGATACCACAAAAAGGTTTTAGGGCTGAGGTGGAAGAAAGGTCAGTGGTACAGCAGGATTTACTTTTCTGTGATCCTCAGCCCCTTCCTGGGAGGGTGCAGCATCTTTGTACACCCCTAGTCAGCAAAGGTTGACTGACTTCTACGCGCATAAAAAGGTGAAATGAGGCAACTTCAGCCTCTGGAAAAGGATGACTAAGAAACAAACAATGAAGACTGCTGTCGTACTGCTTAACACAAGATTTAGTTGCTGCCACAGAGGCCTCAAACCTTTCAAGTGATTCATCCATCTTTGTCCTGAATAGGTTTACCCTATTGAAGGGCATGTTCAGCTACTTCGCCTCAAGGTTGCGTGAGAAGTCTGAGGTCCTCATCCAGGAATTGCAACTAGCGAACATAGCCGGGCAACAAAATGAGCCATGTTCAGTCTCAGCTGTAGAGGTTGGAAGAAGCTTCATTGCCATTAGCAACAAAGCCATTAAAAACAGTCTTATATTTTCCCTTTTGGAAGATGCTCGCCAACTTATGAAACAAAGTTCCATAAAATATGGCGGTATTTGTCCAGGGCACAGGTCGTGTTGACACACTCAAGGGCCATGATCCTGGCCCCATAAATGTACTTTCCAATAGCATCCATTTTCTTGGTTTTCCTATCTGGGGGAGGGTTGGATGTAGGAAAACTGGACGATTTTACATTGACCGTGGAATCTTGAACAACCAGACTCTCTGGCTTGGAATTGCATACAGAGATAAACCTGATCAGCGCTAGCCTATAATTCTTTATGAAATTCTTGTCCAACATCACTGCAGATTATAGATAATGCCAAATTTTAAGCTCTGGATCTGCAACAGTGGTATTAAACGGGAGCATGGTCTCCCCTGTCAGTCCATTGTCCATTATGTCAGCCAAGCCGTATTGCCCTACTGGTCTTGAAGGAATGCTTAGCGACCTTAAGCTTCCACTGTCTTCTTCATGGTCCTGCAGAATGCTGCATTGGGTGTCCTTTGGGGGCGGGGGGACTGCATGATTTATAGATCTGGTGAAGTGTTCAGTCCACCGGCAACCTATAGACAGTTACCACTTTGACATCATCAGAAATTAGCTCCAAGGGATTGGTCCCCAGGATGCCTCGATGGGTGCACATCCCCTTCATCATCAATACCTTTCATGTTTTTTTATTTTCAGCCCCTCAACGCCAGGGCATATTTTCTGCGTTGTCCTTCAGCTGCCTCAGAGCTGCCGACAAGATGAGGCCCAGGGTCGGCATCAAAAGGCTTCAATGACTCTTGCCTATCAAGATGAAAGCCAAGCTGACAAGCATGCAGCTGCTATTCTCTGAAAGCTCTAACAGCTTCTGAAGGAGCGGTGGGCCCTTGCTCTGCCATCCTAGCAGAGTTCTTTGCATACATATTTAACAGTGTCCGAGGCATACTTTACTCTCTTATCCCTCTGAAAGCAATGTTTCTTTGTCTTCTTGCAAGAAGTGGAGGATGAGGAAAGACAGCATTCACTCCTGGATTGAGATCTTTTATAATATTTGTTTCTCTTGCTCTGTTCCCTCTCTGACAAGTGTCCCTTTTCAGGAATGGACTGATCAGCGGCACTTCCTTCTTCAGAAGGTTGACCCTACAAAGGAGTAACCCACAATTATGATTTTGATGGGGCCTGTGAAAGCCAATTTCACTGCCCCTTCCCTTAGGGCCATCAAGTTAATCACTTATCAAAAACCACAATGATCAACACTCAAACACCAAAGCAGATGTTATCTTTTAAACGTACAGACCCTGCAGTGTATAAAACCCACCCTCTTTGCAGCATCCGGCATGATGATGCCGTAAAAAATAAATAAACTTTCCTCAGGGGAAAAAAAAAGTTGAGAAGCAGCAAGCTCATTACACAAAACAAAAATTCATCATGGTGAGCTGTATTTATGCACTGGCAGCATCAACCCTGGAGCTTTAGAGTGGGACATTGGGGAGGGTTGATGTCGAGGCACACTACACACCGGAAGTGAAAAGTGTCTGATAACAGCTGCCACTGCTAATTGGATATATAATATGGTGTGCAGCAGTGTTTTCTTGTGGTTTGGCAGCTTGGCGGACACACGTTTGAAGCCCTACCTTTCCACGACTGAGGCTTGGAGGTGGAGTCTGAGTGGCAGAGCCAGCACAAGGCAATAACACAGTCGAAGCTGTGCAGAGCGCAGCGGTGTGCAGCAGTGTGTTCTTGTGTTCCTGTAGGCAGTGGGAACCATCAACTGCTTTCCTTTATAACATCACTGGCTGCTGTCACGTATCCTCATAATTTAATTTGATGTGAGACTGGAGCAGGAGTCGTAAAGGAGTTTGGGCCAGTAACACAGACAACGTTATGGACTCTATGGCATTGAGCAGACCTTGTACTCGTCGGAACTGAAGCTTCTGGATGCAACAGCTCAAGCACCGGTTCTTACAAACTTATCAGAGGTGAGTCTTTCCTTCCCCCTTGAGCTCCCCCCTTACCATGAGCTAGATACTGACAGGGCTTCTCCCAGAGCTTCAACTACGACATAAAAAGTCGATCTAGGTGTTTGGGGGATGGAAGAGGGTGAGGTCTCCCTAATACGGGCAATTACGACGATCACAGGAAAAGTGGGAGAAGCGCTACAGGCAACCCACCAGACTCAGCTTGAGGAGGTGACGACAAAACCACTAGTTTCGGTGAACAGTGAATGGCAAAGAACAAGTTACTTCTTACCTGGTAACGTTTTTTCGATGGGATGTTCCTCTGACGTATTCTTTATCTTGATAGATCATCTCCAGCTTGCTGGCCTCGGGATTTGTTTTTCAGTAGAGGGCGCTGCGCGTCAAAATCCCTCGAGCCGATGTCCCTAGACAACCTCCCTATCGGCGCCGACGTCATCATGCGTATAAATAGACTCGCGCAGCGTCCGTTGCTCAGTTCCGTTTTGATGTTTAACAGTAGCTTTACATGAATTGGTTATTGACCTTGAAGGAGCGTAAGCTGTAACCACAAGGGAAGTTTTACTGAGGGGATGGATGGGAGGGGCAATAAGGAATACGTCGGAGGAACATCCCATCGAAAGAACGTTACCAGGTAAGAAGTAACGTGTTCTTCTAAGGGATTGTGTCCTCCAACGTATTCCTTATCTTGATAGACTCCCATAGCAGTGGTGTGTAACTGGAGGTGGGAGTAAAATTGCCATGTTTCCCTTTAAGAATGAACAGAGTGTAACACAGCTTTGCCAAATCTAGTCTCTAGGCTAGAGGAGGATTCCAGGTTGTAAAATTTCGTGAAGGTATGTGCAGACGACCATGTGGCAGCCGCACATATGTCTCGAATCGGTACCCCTCTTTGGAGGGCCGAAGAGGCTGCGATACCCCTGGTTGAATGAGCCCTAAGATTTTGAGGATGCTCTTTCCCTGCCAGTTTGTAACATTCCAGAATGGCCAAAATAATCCATCTGGAAATGGTCTGTTTTGTTATCGGTAATCCCAATTTGTGCCCCGAGTAACCTACGAACAGTTGGTCTGCTTGCCTAATCCTAGCAAGTCTGCTGATATAAAAGCTCAAAGCCCGCCTTGGGTCCAGCCTATGTAGCCTTTCTTCCTCTTTCCCCGGATGGGGAGGAGGATAGAATGAAGGTAAGGTAATCTTCTGAGTGTTGTGGAATTCAGAAACCACCTTTGGGAGGAAATTAGGCTTCACTTGTAGGACAACTTTGTCTTTATGAAAAATTGTATGAGGGGGTTTACAAGATAGAGCTTGTAATTCGCTCACCCTCCTAGCAGATGTCAATGCCACTAATAAGACAGTTTTAAGGGTGAGTAATCTTAACGAACAAGAGTGGAGTGGTTCAAAAGGAGTACCCATCAGGAAATGTAAGACTAAATTTAAGTCCCATAAGGGAACTTGGAATGGTCTTGGAGGATAAACATTGGTTAATCCCTTCAGAAATTGTATTACTAAGGGTAATGAGATCGATAGCGCTGCGAGATAGACCTTGATAGTGCCAACCTCAAGGCCCGAATTTGCCAAATAGAGTAGAAAAGATAACACCGTTGGTGTACCACATGAAAAGGGATCGATATTCTTTTCTCTACACCAGCTGCAAAATTTGTTCTAACGGCAGCGGTATAAAGTCTTTGTTGCTGGCCTTCTGGTCGAAAGCAACACCTCCATGACGTCATCTGGGAGGTCCCAATCCTTGTATCTCAACCTTTCAGATACCAAGCGTGAAGGTTGAGGGTTACGATGTCTGGATGGAGAACCTGACCTCCCTTCTGCGAGAGAAGATTCTCCTCGAGTGGAAGACGAATTGGAGGGCAGATGGACATGTCCAGAAGGTACGGGTACCACGTTCTCCTGGCCCAGTCCGGGGCAATTAGGATCATGGCTTTCCGGAACCTTCTCAACCTCCTGATCATTTGAGGAATGACAGGGACTGGAGGAAACCCGTACAGAAGTGGAAACTCCCAGTCCACTACGAACGCGTCCCCTAGAGCTCCTCTCAGGGGAAATTCCCTTGAACAAAACTGATCGCACTTCCTGTTGATGTTGGTGGTGAACAGATCCACTTGAGGGGTTCCCCAAAGGGTGAAGATCTGTTGAAGGACTTCCTGAGCTAGTTCCCACTCGTGGGAGATTGTGCTCTGCCTGCTCAGAGCGTCCGCCGTCAAGTTCTTCTCTCCGGCTAAGTGAACTGCCGATAGAGAGATTCCTTCTTGGATTGCCAAAAACCAGAGCTGCATCGCCTCTCTGCACAGTGGCAGTGATCCTACGCCTCCTCTTTTGTTGAGGTAGTGCATGGCCATTGTGTTGTCCGTCATTATCAGGACATTTTCCCCCTGTACAGATGGCAGAAAAGCCTTCAGCGCTAGTCTGATTGCTCTCAGCTCTAACAGGTTGATATGTAGTCTGGACTCCGATGGAGACCAACGACCGCTGATGGTCAAGTCGTTGGCATGGGCTCCCCACCCCGTGAGTGAGGCATCCGTGACTGCTGTTATCTCTGGCCATGTTTGCCAAAACAGTTCTCCTTTCAAAATGTTCTCCTGACAGGCCCACCACTGAAGGTCTCGAGCCACCTTGTCCGGAACCTGAAGGAGATCTGTCATTCTCCCTGAGAATTGCAACCACTGAGTTCTTAGTGCCCACTGAAGAGATCTCATTTTCAGGCGAGCCTCTGGCACAAGGAAGATGCAGGATGCCATGAGGCCTAGCAACCTCAAAAAGTCAAAGGCTGGGAGACGTTGGGCATTTTGAAACTTGGTGACCATCTGCAGAATATCTTAAGCCCTCACCTCTGGTGGCGAGGCTTTTCCCAGGGAAGTGTCCAGGACCGCTCCAATGAACTGGAGTCTCTGTGATTGTATCATCTGTGACTTCTTTAAATTGAGGGAGAAGCCCAGTTTGTGAAGGAAGTGGCAGACATAATCTACCTGGATCTGAGCTTGTTCCGGAGATACAGCCCTGATCAGCCAATCGTCCAGGTAGGGGTAGACGTGAACCCCTTCCCTCCTTAGACTTGCAGCCACTACCGACATTAGCTTGGTGAAGACCCTCTGGGCGGAGGTCAGCCCAAATGGCAGAACTCGAAATTGATAATGAGAGCCGCCAATTGCGAACCTCAGGTATTTCCTGTGTTTGGGATGGACTGGCACATGGAAATAAGCATCCTGAAGGTCCAAAGATACCAGCCAGTCCTGGAGCTGGAGGGCCTGAAGGATCTGAGAGAGAGTTACCATCTTGAGCTTGTCCTTCCTGAGGAACTTGTTCAATTCTCGTAAGTCCAAGATAGGTCTCAGTCCTCCGTCCTTCTTCGGTATTAGGAAGTATGATATGATATGGCATTTGTAACGCGCCTATACACAGGCGCGACGAGGCAGGGAGGGGGGAACAAGGGGAAGACAGACAACGATCCTACTAGGCCAAGTATCATTCAGACCGCGCAAGTGCAGGGGTAGGTGAAGGGAAAAGTGCAAGGGGAAGGGGGGAAGTGCAGTACAAGTAAGTAGAATAAAAAAAAATTCAAAATATAAAATAAATAGGGCCAGCTGGTGGCAAGTGCAAGGTAAGTGCAGAAGTGTTGGGAAGGGGGGGCTGTAGGGACACAGAGACAGTCCCGCAGTGCAGGGGTTGCCAGGGAGGCAGTGCAAGTGGAGAGTGACTGGGCCCAGGACCGAGGTCGGTGAGAGTGGGCCAGTTGCAGATTCAGTGCAATTTCAATGAAGAATTTAGCAGGGGAGAGGGACAGAGAAAGCAGAAGCAAAGAGGAAGGTTTTGAGGTGCTTCCGGAACCGGAGATGGTTCTCCTCAAATTTCAGGGAGGCAGGAAGGCTGTTCCAGAGGGAGGCCCCTGCCGCGCAGAGAGATCTACTCCCAGCTCGTTGCTTTGAGAAGCGGCTGACCCTGAGGGAGTTGGAGACGGATGAGCGAAGGGCTCGGGAAGGAAGATATTTAGGAAGAGAGAGTTGAATGTATTTAGGCCCCAAGACCCAGAAGGCCTTGTGGACAATGCAGAGGGTTTTGAACTTAATCCTCGCATCCACTGGGAGCCAATGTAGAGATTTCAGTCCTGGAGAGATACGGTCCCTGGGCTTGAGGCCAAGGACAAGTCTCGCAGTTCTGTTCTAGATGAGTTGCAGAGGACGGAGAGTGGAGGCAGGCAGATTAAGAAAGAGGCTGTTACAGTAGTCCAGCTTGGAGAGAACCAGGGCTCGGGAGACAGTGAGCTTCTGGGGGAAGGAGAAGAAGGGAAGAATACCTCTGAGGAGGTGCAGCTGGTAGTGTGACTTCTTAGAGACGTCAGATATGTGAGGAGAGAAGGAGAGTGTGGAGTCGAAGATGATCCCGAGGTTTTTTGCCTTGCAGGTAGGAGCAGGAAGAGGACCAAGAGAGGCCGGCCAGAGCGCTGCAGGGAAGGAGGGAGAGTACCAGCCCTTGTTCCTCTCCGCTACAGGTACCGGTTCCATGGCACCTTTCTCCAGCAGGTCTACAGTTTCCTGCAAGTGGAGCGGATCTGGAACTTTCAGAGAGCTGTTCCCCGGTGGATGACTCTGCGGAATGCGTAGAAAAGGAAGGCAGTAACCGTGGGCAACTGTCTCCAATGCCCAAGCATCTGATGTAATAGCCTGCCATTCCGGAAGATGTTGAGTTAGCCTGCCCCCTGGTGTCTTGTGAGGAGAGTCCTCAGAGTGATTTAGAGGCGGCTGATGCAGATGCCGAGAGTAAAGAGGCACCTGCTGCTGCGGCTTTTGTATTTTTAACCCGTCCACCTCAGGTGAATCGTTTTTGACCTATTTGAACCGACTGTCCTCTGCCTTTTCCGAATGCGGAATAAAAGCAAAAGGACTTACTTCTCCAAGAGGCTCCTGAGGGGCGATATAGCGTTTGACGGATTGCAGCTCCCAGGGATTTTGCTGCTGCTTTGGATGTCTAACTTTTCTAGGCTGTCATCCGCCTTCTTACCAAACAAAGAAGAGCCGTCAAAGGGCATATTTAAAAGTCTGGCTTGCACATCTGAAGCAAACTCAGACTTTCGCAACCACGCAAATCTGCGGGTTGTAGTACTTGCCGCCATGGCCCTACTGATACTGTCAGCAGAATCAATGCCAGTTTGAAGGGATTCGCACATTGCGTCTTTACCATCCTTAATGATGTTTAGAAACGCTTCCCTTTCTTCTCCCTCTGGGAGGCAGTCAGCCGCTGATGAAGCACACTAAAAGTGTATGGCTGAACCTTGCGAGCGTACAAGTAGCGTTAATAGATTTCAACGCCATGCTACATGCAGAAAAGACTTTCTTAGCCATAGAGTCGTATCTTTTGTCATCCCTGTCCTGTGGAACAGTAGGGTATGCCGATCTACTGCCTGATGCAGTTGCTGCTTGAACAACCAGATTCTCTGGATTTGAATGTTTAGACAAAAATTCAGGGTCAGTAACAGATACCATATATTTGGCTGATAATTTCTTGTTAACCGCCGGGATAACCTCAGGAGTTTCCCAGTTAGCCAATATTTTTCTTTGTAATGCAGCGTGAAATGGAACCACAGGATCCTCCTGTGGGCCTTTAACTAAAATATCTGTAAGGTCATCCTGTTGAAATGCAGGTGAAGGTGCAGACCAACCCATGAATTCTAGAATCCTTGCCATTAAAATTCTGTAAGGGGTCTCAGCATGTTCCCCTGGGTCTGGTTTGGCAAATTCTACTTCTGGGGAAGTATCTAACCCACTTGCCTCATGAAAGGATTCTCGAAGGTCCTTCAATCTATTTTCCTCAGAGGTAAATTCTTCTGGTTCAGGTGTTGTGGTTCTCTGCAACCCAAAGGGTCTTTCTTGATCTGAATCCTCCCCTTCTTCATAAATTGAAGACAAGGGTCTGAAATCAGATCTTGGAAATGGCTTAAATCCCATTTCCAGAGCAGAAGGGGCCAGATTTGTCGTAATTGGTTGAGAAAACATCGACGTCGTCGCCGCGGACGTTAAAGGCTTCGAAGACACCGAAAAAGGTGTTGAGAAGATCGGAAGAGGCCTCGAAGAGCTCGAGAGGATCGGAATCCTACTCGAGGTTGTCGATGACATTCTCAAGGTCGTGGTAGAGGCCCTGGGTATGACCACTGGCTGTGAGGTAGTGACGGCCGTGGGTTTGTTCTTTATCGGCGTCGAAGACGGCGTCGATTCGATCGACCTATGCGTCGATGAGCCCTTCGATAATGGCGCAGATTTATGTGTCGAAGGAACTTTCGACGATGGCGTCGATGGCACAGTGCCTTTGCTTGAGGGTTCGTGACGCTCGAGTAGTTTCTTTCGCCGGGTGCAATGACTCGTGGTGTTTCGATTTTTCGGGTCTTTCACCCAGGGTATCACCCTCAGCTGTCTTCGAGGGGGTCGAGGCCGCTTTCTTGAAGACGCTAAGCATCCTTTTACGGAATTCCTCCCACTCAGCCTGAGAGCTATGTTTTGTGGGGCAGGTGACTCTTTCCGGGGAAACAGAAGAAGACGAGGAAGGGGATCTTCAACGTCTCTTAATGAAATGCTTGGATCTCGAAGAGTGGTGAGAACTGCTTCGAGACCTAGAACGAGAATGTTTCCTGTGTCGGCGAGGAGACGAATGTCTCGACTCTGCAGAGGAAACTTTCGAAGGAGTTTTAACTGTCTTACCTCTCTCAAGCTTCCCCTTACGCTCCTTCAAGGCGTTCACCGTCATGGACATACAGTCCTCGCACTCCAAACATTGGTGCTCCGATCCCAGGCACCACAAACCGATCCTGTGAGGATCTGTCAACGACATTTTCTTTCGACAGTCTCAACCTTTTTTTGAAGCCGGACCGTGGAGTCGTCGGTTCGGATGAGGAAGCCATCGAGTTCGTGTTGGTATTCGAGGAATATTGAAGAATATATCTAACTTTTTTTTTTTTTTTATTTGTAATTTGCAGTTTATACAAACTTATTACAAAATACAAAGCACAAAACACAGAACTCAGAAAAGAAGAAAAAACAGATAATTGTGATGCAACAGAGGCAACACGTTGTTTTCCTATTCTAATGATGTTTTCATTACTTCATTTGGGATGATCTTTTCCAAGAAATTAATCACTGCACATGTTAAATGAACATTGATGCTAGACAACATCTTGTACCACCAATCATCTACATATTCATTTACAGGAGCGTACTTTCCTAAAAACAATGAACGAGCTTCTACCAACTCCTCACATTCCATTATTAAATGTTTTAGGGATTCTACTGAAACTTGACAAAATCTACAAGTATTGTCACTTGTTTTTTCATCATGTCTAACCCACAGCATATCTTTTGTATGATATATATTTAGTCGTAGACGCAAGAATTTATTTCGGTGGAATCTGGAGGGAAATTGCTTTAGATATTTAGGCAAATTATCTAAAATGTTCTCTGGAAGTCCCAAATCCAACGTGGTCTTCATGCCAGCTCGGTTTTCTGAGTTCTGTATCCAGCTCCATTGCCTTAGTTTTAGTTTGGCTATTTGTGGAGTAGCCATCACTGTTTCCCACTTGATATCGGCGGAAACAACAGTTTGCTTTATTTTATTGATCCAACAGCTCAGCAGCCCTTCATGAGGTCGATGCATTGAAGTAGTCAAAATCTTATAGGCTGGTGCTGGATCAGTTAAATCAATTTTCCTTACCATACTAATTGACCTCCATAACATTGTTGTATATAGGGAGTCGAGGCCTAGCTCATGTCTAATTGCTCTTACTGAGACATAGGCAGGGAGTCTAAGTACACGTTTCCAGAACTTGCTTTCTAGTGTTTCCCAGCACTTAGCACTCAGATTCCACCCAGTTTCTGCACCAAAGCAGATTGCCGGAACCACCTTCTGTTTGTAGAAAGTCAACACTGGGAGTGTTGTGAATTTGCCATAGTCAGCGTGAATCCGGGCTCCTTGTAGAGCACAGGTGTTCATGCGATTTTTTAGATCCATCAGCCAGTCTGCCTCTCTTAATGAGCTGTTAAAAAGTATTCCTAGATAGCGTATGGAAGAGACAATTTCAATGTTTTCTCGACTGATGGCCCATTTGAATGCACAATCTCTCCTGGTAAAGACCTTTCCAATTGCCAAGATCTTCGTCTTTTTTTCATTTATTGTTAAGTCATTTGCTTCACGATATGTTTGAAAGCTACAGAGCAACCTCTGAAGCCCTATTTGTGTAAGGTCCATTAACACAATGTCGTTGGCGTAGATTACGTAGTTAATCTTTTGTCCGTTCACCTTTGGTGAGAAGCAGTTAGTGTCACTGAATGCTGATGGAATGTCTGCGATGTATAATTTAATTTAAATAGTAGCGCCGCAAGGGGGCAACCTTGTTTGACTCCATTTTTAGTCGGTATTTTATTAGTTAACTCGCCTTGGGAATTCGTCCGCACACATACAGTGGTATTCGAATGAAGGGCAATCACTGGATGTAATAGTGAGACTGGACAGTTCCACTTATATAACTTACTCCACAATTTGACTGGATTGACTGAGCCAAATGCTTGACGCATGTCGATGAATGCAAAAAAGATCTTTGATTTTTTCTTCAGCGTCTCCAGTTTTAGCATAGTTAGTAACAACAGGTTTACCTCGGTCCCCACACCTTTTGTAAAACCAGTTTGTCTGCAGTCCATCAAGCCCGAATCATATGCCCATCTCGTTAATTTGCATTGTAGGCAGGTTGCGAGGATTTTTCCGATAGTGTCGAGAAGCGCAATCGGCCTATAATTTGAGGGGTTGGTCCGGCTGCCCTTCTTGAACACTGGTACAATAACTGCTGATTGCCAAGAATCTGGTATTTCTTTAACTGCTGCAATTATTTCAAATAGATGGGCAATGAACTTAGACCAATGTTCCTTTTTTTCTTTTAGCATGATGTTAGTTATGCCATCAGGGCCTGCTGCTCTGGAATTTTTTAGATGTTGGATTATGTGCGCTATTTCTTCCGTGCTCACGATGACATCCCCAAGTTACGTTGCTTACTGGTGCCGACGCAGATCTATGTGTAGAGGCGACTTCGAATACTTTGCAGAAATGATCTTCCCAGTTCGCCTTTGAGATGCCATTAGACTGAGATAAATCTTGATTTAGCGTTCCTTTGTTTAGGATTTTCCAAATTTCTCTTGAATTATAGCTCAAGATTAATTTTAGTATTTCTTCGCCTCTTTCTTGGTCTCTCAAACACTTGAAAGATTTCAACCAGTTCCTGTAAGTCAGCTTCCTCTTTTTAATTTCATGTGCAATATTCTGACATTCTAATTTCTTAAGGCGTCTGATGTCCTTTCGCAGTCTCTTTTTTTCGTTGCACTCTGTCCGGCTGAAGAAGTGTTTCGGATCTTTGGGTAAGCTACTATTTGGCTTTCTTGCAGTACTATATTTCGTAAGCAATGGTGCAAAGTTTATTTTGCTTTGTGGTGATAGATTTCCATCACGCAGATTTTGAGATAGCCAATCTACTTGGGCCGCGTTGATTCAAAGCCTATTTCCACCTTGATTTAATTCAACAGCGGTTCCATAGATTCTATCTGTCGTGATTTTATCACACATCCAACGCAACCACAGGATCATGGTCACTATTAGCGCTTTTTCCTATTCCAAGATCTTCAATGTCAGCCCATACATTGTTTGAGATCCATATATAGTCAAGCGTCTTATGCGTTGACCCACCATGCCACGTTGGTTTGGGTGGATTATCACTCTTTTGTCTTCCCATTTAGCATTTCGGAGTGCCGGAATTCCATGGCACTAGACCAAAGATGTCATCTCTCTGTATAAGGATCAGCTGGTTCGTGTATGAACCAAGACGTAGACTTGCTGTCATCCAACCAAGAACAATTTAGATCGCCACATATGATTATCTGCAGTGAGTGCCATTTCACCAGATTGTTGTCTATAATTGTTGTTAATGATTTCAAATTTCAAATAACAGCTCGTAGATATCATCTTTGGGTTCCAATATGTGTTTAACAGCAATAACATTTTTGGGACCTCTGAGACCGTTGGTTTAAATTCCATCAAGGTCCCCAAAACAAATAGGTTGGGCATATAGGTTTCTTTTATTTCCCACCCAAAGGAATTGTTCAACATTATTAACAACCCCGAGAATGGGCGACTAAGGCGATTTTTTCCTGCGGGGTTTAGGATTATGGAATAGCCGTCTCTTATTGGTTCTTCTCGTAACCACGTTTCTTGTAAACATAACGCTAAGTTACTGTCTAACGAGAACGGAAGATCTTCAAAGAGATGGGTAAAACCCCGTGTATTCCAAGACACCAGTCCACACAACACTTTTCCATTTTGTGAGACTAGTTACTTCCTGCGCTGACCAGTTGGATTAGCACTGGGCTTATTCTTAGCAGGTTTGACGGATCCTGCAGGGTGGATGTTGAATACGTCTTTTAGAATGTCTCTCCTCTTTTCATTGGTAGTGCGACTGTCTTCGATCATAGACTTGTTAAAAGACCGCTGTTTCATACTTTCATCGCTTTGAAACGAAACCTCGAACCCATATGAGAGCAGTTCGTCTTTTGCTGCTAGTAGGGTTTTTTCTACCGCTTGTGAGCGTATATGTAAGAAAACTTGGTCAGAGCATGTCTCCGAAATATATTCAACGAGACGGATATCATCCGACGTGATTGTACGTAATAGAGGAATCACATGAAGTAAGCGCATCACGTTGTTTCTGTTCAGGTTTACTTCATTTCCATCAGGAAAGATGTTCACAATCCGAATTTTCCCTGAAGCTCCTGAATGCGCATGACAAATCTCGCATTCTCTTGAGGTTTTTGCACAACCTGTTTTGACCTTTGTGCTTGTGTTTGTCTTGGATTTAGAGTTTTACTTAACACATTTCTATTTCTTGCGTCTTCCTTAGTTTGATCAATCTCCCTCAACGGTACGCTCTTTGGTACCTTAATTTGGTCTTTCCCTTCGTTAGGAAAGTGAATCGTTTTGCCTTTTTTTGCTTTACATCCACAGGGCGAGTGGTCAGAGGATATGGATCTATTTGACAGCGCCCAGGAGAGCACTCCTGAAGTGCCCTCATTTGCTTCATTTGCTGATTCCTCGTCACTGTTGATCGAGTACGTCGACCACTCCTCTCCGACGAGAGACTCCTGTATATCATCGCCATGAACCGAGACCTCGTCCAACCTGGGGCGTTTTTTTGGGAATGGTTCCTGAACCCGGTCTCTTCGACCTGCTTCTTTCGAAACCTCGTCATGGGTCTCATTAACGACTTGGGGTTCGGAGGGCTTGTCAGCCGTCTTTCGCTGGAATAGTCCAACTTTACGAGGTGTGGACAAATTGTGAATGAATTGTTTTGTCTTTGCTGGTGGCTGCTTACAACGTCTTTTCTTTGCGCCAGCAAGCGTTTTGGTATTTACGTCGCTTTTTTTTATGGATAGATCCAATGTCTTTGCGCTCCCCTGAAATATACCAAAGGTATTGCATTGGATGCCCTTTGGTGGCTCTTGTAGTTTTACTTCTGAAAGAGTTGCCGGGGTGGTGAAATCGGTGATCACTGATGTTGGCGCCTGCTTTACAGGCTTTACACTTTGCTTGTCCGCAGCTGGTTTTCCAACATCTTTTTGTCCCGATTTTGGGGGTACTACTGAGACTCCTGGAGGTATTAATTGGGACGAGATGCAAGGCTCTTTAACATGCGGTGCTGGGATGGCTTGTTTGGAAAGCTCCTTTGTCTGTTTACCATGTGTGTTAATGTTGCACAACTGGTCATTCAGTCGATTTTTATCTAAATGGCGAAACCATTTCATGCATTCTAAAATGGCCTCCATTAGATCAGCCGCATTTGTGTGCTCCTTCATTGCCAAGTCGCCCAATCTATGTTGCCATTGCATAGAAAGTTCGGCCTCCATTTCGCTTTTTTGTTGTAGTAGCTAATAGCTGTGAGTCAAGTTGGATAATTTATTTTCCATGTTTGTCAGGATTGCGCCTTGGTCCCTTATTGACTCATTCAGCGCTTCATACAATTTTACAAAGGGTATTAACGCCAATGACGTTGCGGCTAACACGTTGTTGTGGATCTGAATAGACGCCGCAATTGATAGATTAGCTTTCTGAACATTATCCTTTTCTTGCTCTTTAGATATTTGGTCTTTGTTGCGTTGCATTGAGTTCTCCTCGTTTGCAGTCTCGGAGATACTACCATTCGTGTATTGCTGGTCCAATATGGCAGCGTCCCGAGACTGCAGCACCGAGTCAATTTGGGCATCGCTTGACCCAATTAAAGTGTCATTTACTTGCGAAGATTTTTAATAAGGCGTGCTTGTTCTCCCTTTGTTTTTCTTTATTTCAGCCGAGTTTGCATTTGTTTGGCTGTGATTTATGTCCGTGGCAGGCATCGCCTTCTGTGTGTTGCCTGGATGTAAAAAGCTGTTAGTCAGCCTATTTCTGATTTGTAAATAGTCTTCAGAGAGCCGCTTTGAAAGCCGAGCCTCACGCTCAGCAGCGTCACGGCTTGGAGTTAGAAAAATTGACATTTGCTTTTGAATGGGTATGGTACCTATTAGGTTTATTTTTGCTGGATCAGTTTCAGGCCACTTGTGCAAGTCATTTCCTGGTGCAACACAACAGCTGCACTGACTGCTAAGAGGTCCAGATAACAAGGTCTTCGATGGGTGTTGGTTGGGGATTGTGTCCCCAATCAATATGCCTTTTGCATTTGCATTTGCAGATTCAGACATGGTGGTTTCTTGGCTGCGTTCCAATTGCCTGTCTGGAAACACGAATCCCGTCTGAATGGAATGCAGTGACGGTTGCTTTGTAATACAAGTTCGAGGCGTGAATAATGCCTCTACTACTACGGGTAAAGCCACGATCGAAGCCAGGGCTGCAGGTTGTTTGAGCGGCTTATTCAGAGTAGCTGCAACTGATTCGGATTGCATGTTGCTTCGATGTACCTCAGAGACCATAATGCATTGTGTCTGTTCACGCGGCAACTGGGGCAGCTGTGGCTCAAATGATACTTCTCTTCGTTCAAATGAGCTAGTTGTCACTTGTAGCTCCAATAGTTCAACATCCGTGACATCAAACGGTGACAGAAACTGTGTGGGATCAATGATTATTTTATTCTGCAGTTCGGACTTGAGATCCCTTCTATCCCCGATGAGGTCGCTAGCTTCGGCGGAAGGTAAGAATGTTTGTAGTGGGCGGGCTGGTTGCATAGTCGCCTCGCCAGCGGGACAGGGGGTTGCTTCGGGCTGACTACGCAGGTCAATAGAAGGAAATTTCACGGATATGGTTTGTGTAGCTGCGCTTTCCACTTCATTTGTGGTTACTTGTGCGGATGCAAGCGCCTGTAAGGAAGGTATGAGCATTTCCTTAACATTTGTTACCTCCGTGTCTGCACTTATATCGCTTACCTCAATGGCAGTCTTAGAAGCTGTGGTAATGCCGAAATCTTTAGTTAATTTCGACTGACGGCGTTCAAATAGGGTTTTCAGTCTTGTCTGTGGGCCTGGCACCCCCGTTTTGCCACTGATGACCATTTTTGTTCGCACACCGCCCGTACACCGTCCTCAGGCGGACAGGGCAGACTGGGACTCTACGGGACTCCGCGTGGCGCTTCACGCCTGCAACACCTATTTAAGGTGGAGTCAACCAGTTAAAGGGCCAACACAGCAAAGTGTAGCAGCAGCTCCTCACAGTTCAGAATCCTGGGCAGACTGGGACTCTACGGGACTCCGTGCGGCGCTTCGTGCCTGCAACACCCATTTAAGGTGGAGTCAACCAGTTAAAGGGCCAACACAGCAAAGTGTAGCAGCAGCTCCTCACAGTTCAGAATCCTGGGCAGACTGGGACTCTAGGGGACTCCGCGCCCTGACTAACGCACTGAGCAACGCGATTCCGAGGCCCATGAAGCGTGGAAAAACGGAACTGAGCAACAGACGCTGCGCAAGTCTATTTATACGCATGATGACGTCAGCGCTGATACGGAGGCTGTCGAGGGACATCGGCTCGAGGGACGTCGACGTGCAGCGCCCTCTACTGAAAAAAAATTCTGTGGCCAGCAAGCTGGAGATGATCTATCAAGATAAGGAATACGTCGGAGGACACAATCCCTTCGAAATATCATTATGGGGGAAAAACAATTCCAAGAATAGGGTCAATAGAGGCCATTGAAAGTAACAATGAGAAGTTCCCTTGGACCATGCAGAAGTTTTCTGGGAACCACTTAGGAATACTTAAAGAAAAGAAGATCAGGACACAAAAGAGGAACTCCTGCCTGGATGATGACTGTGGTTTTCATGAAGGCATTGAAGGACTTGTTGCTTCGTAAGATTTTTCTGAATCTGGGCAAATAAATTAACTGGCGCAAATTATAAATTAATTGATAATTTCTGTTGAACACGAATCAGGCACTAAAGACTTGGAGGGGCAACATGCCATTCAGGTAGCGCGGCCATCGCTGGATATAGTGGAAATGAAAAATTGCCAATGAAATAGCAAAAGAGGTTAATCAACAGTATTCGGTCGACCCCGACTAGGTCAGAGAACGAGGAATCCCTTTCAAAGCTTGGGAGTAAGCATGGGCCTGGAAATAGACTAAGAGAGGCATCATGACAGACTTTATGATACAAGAAGATAGGATTTTTCGGAATACCCTTCATAATGACCCTCTACTTTAAGCTCCTCCTGAATTGGCGAGAACGTTGCAGGATAGCCAAACCTCATCCATCTCAACTTGTCAAGCTTCACTAGAGTGATTTGATTTTCAAACAAATAGAAACTTTTGAGAGTCTTGCCTTTCAGTTGCTGCCACTATGCAGCTGCAGAATAATATGTCGTCAACTCTAAGCTGCCCTGGGGGGGTACCCAGACTGACCTAGTAATCTAAAGGTCTGGGATAATACAGAATCCAGGCCAGCGGAGCGATTCTACACAACAAAGTGCTAATCTGCCACTGCTCTTAGAGAATAAGAGCATGGGACATTCAGCGGTAAATCAGAAAAGAATTTATTAACACCGTCCCAATGAAGTCAATATTTTCCATATTTGAAAATTCAAATAAGCCAAATCTATCTTAAAAACAAACGGGAAACAACAAAAAAAGACAAAGCACATGCAGTTCGTGAGCAAGCCTAAATCCAATGGATTGAAAGCATTATTGCAGAATTTGAAGACCCCTCTGCTGCAGGAAGCAGAGTATTCCATGCTCCAAACAACAGAGCAAGTGAGAATAAGCGACGCTAACAAAAATAATCTCAAACTCCTGTAGTTAAAATTCAAATATGTAATCATCATGATGAGCAAGAGAAAGATCCTGGATTGACAGCCCTCCTGGATTTAACAGCGTACTTAGATGAGGTTAAGACTGAACAAACAGAAATTGTGGATCTCTCTGAAAATTCTGAGCATGAAATTGAACCTAATGATCAGCTATGTCCTGATAAACTCTGAACAGCAAGTCAGGTGGTGACTAGGAAACCACTTTGGCCAAAGAACAACAATTTTCAAACTTTAGAAGAAAAATGACATGCAATTGTGCGGAAATTAAACCCTTCAGATACAAATTCAACAGAAGTGAACTTTGATCGGCTGGAAGTCATACAGAAAGTAACATCAATTAATAATCAAGACGCAAAGTTCCAAAGAACCACACTAGTAGTAGAGTGGTTATTACGGTCAAAAGAAAGCCTGATTTTGAACCCAGCAAATGTTTTAAAACTACTGCACTACGTTGCCAAACTAAGAAACATTGACTCGGCTGACATACAAACAGTCCAATTTGTTAACGAGAGTCGCTTAGATTGGTTTATTTTGCATCTACACTCTGCTGTTGAGATCAGCCTTGTTAGAAGCAGCCGAGGACTTATTTCCATTGGGGTTTTAAATAAGTGAACAGAGTTCGACAAACTCAAAGAAACCCGCTCTTGAATCAAAGCAAACTCCACAGAAGGTTGGAATAGTCAAGGCCCTGGAAGAAAATAAAAGGAGGCCAGGACGAGATCAAACTCAAAATACTACAGGAATAATGACGGGAAACGGACACACAATCACCCCTGAGAGAATGTTGGCTCAGATATAAGTGACAGTTGGGTGCTCTAATAGCCAAGAGAGGAAAGTAGTGGAGATACAAAATAGAGGTGAACAAAAGATCAGAAACCAAGATTAGTTGTGGTTGGCCAGGTTTTTGCCGGCACATGGCTCCCATTAACATCAGTCGAAAGTGGAATGTAATTCCTTTCAAATCGGCTCTTGGAATACACAAGGATTTGTCGACCTTTTTAATAAGGAAAGTCTGGGCTTGGAAAGCTGACATTTTGTGCTTCCAGGAGACATGGCTTCGATCGAAGCCATTATGTGATAGTTTCACAGTCTATTTGAATCCTGCTACGAAAGGACTGGTGGGTTCACCCTACTCTGGTTTAATGACATTGGTAAAAGTGGGTCAAGCGATATCTGTGATCGAAGTAACAGACCCTAATCCATTTGTACAAATGTTGGTTCTCATTGGGGAAAGAAGCATTGGGGGTGATGTAAAGCCAATAGTAATATTTAATCTATATTCGATCCTTGCAAAGATTGGGGAGGAATGCTCCGTTGACAGTGTAATATCATTAATTGATGTTGTGTATATTCAATTAAATGAACCATACATTGTGATTTGTGGGGATCTCAATAAAAAATGTTTGGATGATCAGGGGAAAATTATCCCCAAATGCTCCATGCGAAATAAGGCAGCTGTATGGCTTAGAGAATTAGGAGATCAGGGGTTTATCATGTTAAATAGTTAAACGAAGGGTGATATCCCGGGAAGACCTTCCTGGGTCCGGGGCGAGCAAAAAGCGCACCTGGATTACTACTTTGTATCCTGGAATACGAGTAACCTAATTGAATCACACTTTGTTACACCAATGGAAACTAGTGATCATCGTCTTCTAACAGTAAGGAAGGTGGGAGCAAAAACAACAAAGCCATAGGCTGCGAATAAGGCCCTTGCAGGTCTCGCAGGGGAGGAATAGACTGATAAGACTGAGTGACGTGCCACATATTACATCTAACTATAAAAAAAACCTACCTTTGATGAAATAGAGTCTGGAATAGAGTTGGGTATTACTGGATTTCCAGGAAAAATAGCAGAGAAAGTTCAAGGCCCGAATTTAAAAGACTGCACACCTACAACAAAGAACTAGCAGCAGCAAGGAAAATGTATCAAGCTGATTGAAGGAAGTTAAACCAAATGCCCAAGGACTTGAGACAAATATTGAAGAAAAGGAAATGGCAATATAAAACTGGTTGTCATCATCTAAGGCCCAGAGACTGCAAGTAGACGCGGAAACAAATGTTAAAAATCATTTGCACAAATAACACGCGTAATCTATGGTCATTCCTTAATAACAAAGATGACACAACCAGAATTTCTCTATCCCGGTCTCAAAAGACAGACGGATTGCTCATTTTACCTTGCTATTTGCGCAACTGGAATTTAGGGGAATTGTAGAAGAGGGTGAATCCCGAGACATTTGGCAGATAAGCTTTCAAAAGAATGATATTGAGGATTCAATAAAGAAAATAAATTCCTCACAAACCCTGGGCCCGGACGTACTTACCAATACTATATTGAAACAAAATCCAATTGTTTGGGCATAGTTATGTATATTACTTTTCAGTCAAGTTTGTTTATCAAGGAAGGTTCCTAATTCATGGAAGACTGCTTTAATTATCCCTGTATTCAAGTAGGGCGATAGGGAATATCCTAGACACTATCGCCCAGTGGCCCTCTTGGATATAATAGGGAAGATCTTTGCAGCAGTGCTGCTACGCCATTTGATGGCTTGGGCAATGGAAACTGGGCACCTGGATCCTAGAGAGGCTGGGTTTATCAAAGGCTTTGGCACAAATCTCAACCTTTTCCTGCTGAACCTGTTAAAGTTAAGACCGATTAAGACCAAAACCAACATTTATTTGACCTTCATTGATCCGGAACAAGCTTTTGACAATGTCAGCAGGGAAAGGTTGTGGGAGAAACTGCTAACTTGGAACTGTCCTCGGGACTTGGTCGAGGCAATAAAGGCCCTGTATACATCTACTTCTATACAGGTGAGACTAATGATCGTGTATTCTCTAAAAAGATCAACACATTTAGGGGATTGAAGGGGGGTGGTGTCTGGCAGCCGCATTGTTTAATCTGTATCTATCAGATTTAGGGGATACCCAGAGTGGGGTGAAGGCCTTTTCCTCTAAAATGAACAATCCCTACCGTGGATGCTATACGCTGACGATTTGGTCATCATTGACCAAACACCTGTAGAATTACAGGGGAGGCTTAACCAACTTGAAATCAATATTAAAAGCAACGATCTTCGAATCATTGCTAAAAAAAAAAACAAAGTAATGATTCTAAGCACACAACAGGGGAAGCAGAAAGCAAAGTTTAGATGGCACGTGTGCAACCAGAAATTAGACCCGGTAGATTCAATTGTCTATTTGGGAGTCTCCATCAATTGCAGTATAAATGAGAAAGCAGATACAAGCACCAGAAATACGATAACAGTGAGTAATGTATCCCTTCTGGAGCTTGTGGATCTGCTTAGATCACATGCTCTGCATAGATTAGCAAGCAGTATCTGGAGAAGGATGTGGGAAGTTAGAAGGTACAGCGGCTTTGGCTTAAAGCGCTATATAAAATTTAATAAATACAAAAAGATGTTTTAGGACCACTTGTCCCACCTGTGAAATTGCTGTAGAATGGAGTCAATGCAGTAATGTTGTTTGAACGTATGGATGGAACTCCATGTAGCCGTTTTGCATATGGCGTCTAGAGGGCCGTTTGCAATGAAAGCTAAGGTAGCCCCTGTACCTCTGTTATAGTGTGTCCTTGGTGTAAAAGGTAGAACCGTTTTGGATAGGGAATAGCAGAGTTACATGCATATGACTATCCATCTGGAGAAGGCGCCCTTTGATATGTGATCGCCTTCTCTACCAGGCGCTATAGAAACAAAGAGTTGGTCAGTTTTCCTTAGGAGTTTTGTTTTTTTGACATAGTACAAGACCGCCCACCATACATCATGTGTATGGAGGCTTCTTTCTGCTGAGTTTGAAGGATTCTGAAAGAAGGTGGGAAGTTCAATAGACTGGTTTACATGGAACTTTGAAATGAACTTAGGTGAAAACCTAGGATGTGTTTAGAGGACAACCTTGTCCTTGTGTATGATGTATAAGGGTTCATGTACCGAAAAGCCTGTAGCTCACCGATTCGTTTTATGGAGGTGACCGCTACCAGGAATGCAGTTTTATAGGCAAGAAGCTTTAGGCCGGCCTTGTGCATAGGCTCAAAGCGGGCCCCAGGAGCTTGGAGAGCACAACATCAAGATCCCAACACAGGGGAGGGTTGGAAATTGGGGGGGGGGGGGTATAGCCTCTTGACCCCTTCCATGCAGTGGAGTAACTTTGCTGAAAAAGTTGGGGGGGACATAACATCTGAAGAAAAGCTGCCCAGTCAAATGAATGGGGACAAAATGGTGTGCCAGTGTGCCATGAAAGTTGGGGGGGGGGGGGCAAACACCCCGGTCCCCCACTAAAATGACGCCCACGATTCCATGAATGCCTTGATTACAGGGACTTTCCACCATGGCACCTTGTTATGTGAAGTGGTGTAAGCCGATAGGGCTCCCAGGTGCACCTTTAAGGAATTGAATACAAGGCCAGAGTCTAGTAAGTTAAACATGTAATGTAGAATGTTAGCTGGAGAACATTCTAATGGGTTTAGTGATTGTGATGTGCACCATATCACAAATCTCTTCCACTTATTAAAATAACAGTGTCAGGTGTTGGATTTTCATGCCTCCTTGAGGATATCCATACACCTTTGTGGAAGGTTAAGTGGCCAAACTATGACTTCAGGAGCCAAGCTGCCAAGTTCATTGATTGTGGGCGTGGATGGAGGGATGCCCCCTTGTGTTGTGTCAACATGTTGTACGGGCACGGGAGCTTAATCAGGTCGCACATCGCAAGTTTGAGCAGATGTGGAAACCAAGGCTATTTCGTACACATAGGAGCAACCACAATTAGGGTTACTTGTTCTTGATGCATCTTGTGCACTATCCTGCTCAGGAGTGGTGTCAGAGGAAAAGTGTAAGCAGATTTCCCTGACCAGTTGATCCACAGGGCGTTCCACTTGGACCATGGATGGGGAAACCTTAACGCGAAGTCTGGGCATTGAGCATTTAGCTTTGTAGCGAACAAGTCTAGTGGGGGGTGACCCCATAGTGAGAATATTTTGTCTAGGATATCTGTCGAGTTCCCACTCCTGTTCTTCTGGTAGAGGGTGTCTGCTCAAAGTGTCTGCCAGAGAATTGAGTTCCCCTGGAACATGTTGGGATGTTCGAAACATGTTCTGCTTGAGTGCCCACCTCCATATCTTCTGGGATAGTCTGGACAGACTTAGAGATTGTGTGCTTCCCTGTTTGTTCAACTAGAACCTGGCCATGGTTCGGTCTGTGAGGACCTGCACTGTCAGACCCTGGAGAGGTTTCTGAAAAGCTTGAAGAGCCTTGAGGACTGCCAAGAGCTCCAGGAAGTTAATATGTCTTTAGGCAGTAGCGAGGGTCCACTGTCCGTGGGCTGTGTGATGAAGGTAGGTGTGCCCCCCAACTGGCGAGTGAGGCGTCTGTAGTTAGGATCGCTTAGGCTAGTGGAGCGCGAAAGGGCTTTCGTTTGAACAGGTTGTCCTTGGACCACCAGCGAAGAGCCTGAACGAGGATTAGCGAAACAAGCACTAGATGGTGAACACACTTGGTGCTGAGGCGATACCGAATGGGAGTACTTTGAACTGGTAGTGTACTCCCGCCATCTTGAAACGCAGGTATTTTCTGTGTGCAGGGTGCATTGAAATATGAAAGTATGCATCTTTCATGCCCAATGTCGCCATGTAGTCCCCCCGTTTCAGGAGTGAAATCACCTCCTGAAGAGTGGTCATTTGAAACTTTTTGTTATGTTCACCTGGTCTCTGCGGAGGCGTTGGGGCACGGTTGCAGCCCTCCGGGGGGTGAGGTCGCTCAGGTCCGACTTCACCCTCTGCGCTTATGTAGTGACTGGTGGTGATGGGTGATGCTGCTCGGGACTGCTCCTGCGTGGAGAATAGGGGGTGTGAGTATGCCAGCTTGTGCGTCTGATCCCCTTCCAGACCCCTTCTTCCAAACCGTACTACCCGTGGGATACTCTGTTAGGGAGAATTCTCTGTAAAGGCCAATTTCCCAAACCTGGTGAGTCCCCCAGCAACTTTGCTGGATTTTTGGGGATTCTTTTTTTCTCCTGCTAAGAGTGAGACTCTTTTCTCCCACTCTTAGGCATGATTTGAGAATGTCCTTTGACTTTGTAATGTGTTTTATGGGCTATGGGGTCTTTTACTCCATAGGGCTTCATGTGTTTTTGGTAAGTGTGTTACACAGCACCCTCAGTGCAGTAACACAGGGGTGTCATAGTGACCCCCAAACATAGACTCCATACCCTGGGACTGACTACTGTCTCCCAGGGCATGTAAAGTCACCAGTGACTTTACTAGCCTTAAATTGTGAACAGAACCAGTACAAACCATCATATTGTGGAAGTACTAGTAGGTGTAATTCGATTGCCCCAGGGTCTGTTTTCCAAGGGGGAACTGTTCCGCCCCCCCTTGTCGAGTTTCTGGCTGGTGGCAGTGGTTACCACGCAAAATATTCCACCGGAATATTTCCTATGGGATTTTCCCATTCATTTTAAACGCACCACTTTTTTCGTGCAATGTTAAAGATACCGCCGGGTTATTTATTTAATATTTATTCCCCGGTTGGGTCTTTTTGCCAGGACTCGGTTTTAAAATGGCGTTTGTGTTCGCCTCTGTAACTCCAACCCAAGTCGAACCCTTTATTCCACTTTTGGCTGGCTTCTGCACAGAAGCCTCCAAAAGTGGTGCCACTCTGTCTGGGTCTACAGGGTCTGTGGGAGGGGGGAAATAGGCACCCTGGACTGAGTTGCCTTGGAAACTCAAGTCGCACTCTTGTGTGATTGGCCCAGTGGTGAGCCGCCCGGTTCAACACTTAGCATGTTTGATTAACAGCTAGGCTGATGAATGGGGGTTTTCTGCATAAAAGCAGGGCTTTGGGGACTGGAACTTCAGAAGTCGCCACAGGAACTAAAGAATCCAAAGAGGGGAGAAGCTGAGCCATCTACAACGATGACACCACCGGTGGAGCCCTGCTGTACGAAACTCACCACCTTCCCGACGACAGAGAAGATCTTCTTCCAGGAGAGTCTTCTTCCCTTTGAACTGGTGGGACCAACCAGTTCTCGTGGTCGAATCGCCCGTGCCAAGCATCCCGGCGGCCGGATATCCACGCTTCACCACTACCGCAAATAAAAGGGTAATACCTTTTAACCGGGAAACTCCGCGGCTGGTTTCTTCCCTGGCAGTGCAACGATCTCCAGCTTTCCTCCACGTCGAGATCTTCTCTTCCCCCGGACGAAGCACCGACTTGCACCCGCTGCCAGGAACAACTGCCCCCGCTGGAGCTTTCTCACCATTTCAGATATTGTGTCCCGCCTGGTCTCCCTTGCAACAGACTGTCCAAGGTGTCCCGTAAATCCTTGACTCTCTATCCTGGGGTGACCTCGGACCTGTTAACATTACCTTTATATATCTTGATCCGACATCTTTTTGACTTTCCTGCAAAGACTTTTAGTGCATTTCCACTGTGTGATCTTGGGCACATTCCGCCTTGCTCTCTCCAAGAGTGGGCCTGGCCTATGATTTTTTTGCTCTACAGTAGACCCTGCCTTTCTTGACTTGCTGTGGATCTTTAAAAGTGTTGGTATTGTGTGTTTTCCTATTTCTGCCTTTTCTCTCCCTTTTTAAATAATTATTGGAGTGACATCTAGGGTTACGCGCTCACCTCTGTTTTGCTAAATAAGTGGTGTATTAACCTAGACTTGTCAAATAATTAATTAGGGAGGTGTATATATTTCTAGTTACTGTGTTTGAACTTGGTTGACATATTAGTGCTAGTGTATTTTTACAAGTGTGTTTTTAAATAAATAATTATATACTTTTATACCAAAGCTCTGGTCAGTGTTTGCTTGTACTAATGTATTGTTAGCCCTATTGTGTATACTCTATATACTGCCTAACTCTTCTTGAGAGAAGTCTGACTGCTCAGCAACAGCTACCAGGTAAATCTGGATGGTGCAGACTGCTACCAATTGGGTTTACTGTTAACACCTGTAGTCTTAAACTTTTTGCAGTGGTCCCTAAGGGAACCGCACAGGTTTCTGCCTAACATACACTGTCCCTGGAAAGCTCACCTGTTGATTCTTTTTGGCGAGCACTCCGTCCTGCTGCTTCTGGCAGGGGGGCTTGTATGATCTGGACTGAGTTCCGTCACTGGTCCCTTGCACGTGGTAGTCCAGTCCTGCTGCGACTAAGGCACTATACTTCAGGTAAGTGTTCCTGTTTGCCTTTGTCTTTCCTCGTCAGTTTTTGTTGTATTGTAAAGTTTGTTGTCTTGTATTGCTAGTCGTTCCACTTTTGATGTTTGCTCTTTTGTTTTCTTCCCTTGCAGGTGATGTTGCCGGCCCGGCAGAAGCTGCAGAGCTCGAGGCGGCAGCCGAAGGGAATGAGGAACGAAGCTGCAGCATTACAGTAGCTGGTAAATTGTTAACTAGGGGGCCCGCTGGGTTCAAACGGAGTCCAGCCAGGGCCCCTGTGTTTATGAGTCCCAAAGGGACATAAGTGACTCAAGTGACCCATTTCTCCCATCACTAGATGGTGTGGTTTTTGTGTTCTGGGGCCTGTGGCCATGACACTTTTGTGGTATGACCTACTTGTTTGCGGGGCGCAGATCTAGTACTGGCCGTATGGTAAGGTATTTTTTTGCACAAGGAAGTACCTTGACTAGATGCCTCTGTTTACCTGGTTCGCAGGGATGATTTCTATTGCGTCCTTTTCCAGCAGCGCCTTTATCGCCTCTAGCAGTATGGCTGATTTGTCTGCTGTTTCTTTTGTCTTGGCGGGCGGTGAAGTGGTTTCTGAAGCAACTTGATGAAGTACCCCCCTGCCACGGTGGACACCACCCATTTGTCCAATGTTATCCCCTCCCATGCGTGGGTGAATTGAGTGATTTCGGCCTCCTATTGGAGTGGCATGGGAGGGGACCTGAAACAGAGTCATTTTTTGGGAGGGGTCGAGCCTCTCCCGGGTAAGGTCTGCCTCTACCTCTGTCTCTTTTATTCCCCCTTTAAAAGCTAGATGAGGAACCTTGGCTTTGAGACCTGGGTCCCAGGACGAGGACTGTTCTCCCTGAGAGAAGCCTAAGGAGCGTTGTACACTCTGGCCCCAAAATCTCTTCAAGTTTGGGGAACCCCGTTGGGAAAAAAGTCTGTTAGTCAGCTGCCCAAGCGACTTAAGCGTGTCATACTCGTGCTTGGCACCCTTTAGGGCGCTCTCCACAGCCTTACCGAATATGACGCTCGGCTCAATTGGCATGTTCAGGAGGGTTGCTTGGGTCTCTAGCTTAAACCCACACTACGTAAGCCAGGCATGCTGCTTAATCAGGGTCCCTTCAGCTATGATGTGGCGGGACGCATCAAGGCTGTTTTTCAGGATGCAGCTTGAGGCTGTTTTGCCTTCTGAAACAGTTTTAAGAAGTTGGGCCTTCAATGGTTCTGGGCCGGCCAGTAGTTGTTGTTCAAACTCGTCCCACTTGTGGCAGCCGTAACTAGCTAACAAGGTTGTATTGTTTGCAATTCTTGTTTGGTACGCTGCAGAGGAAGCTACCTTTCTCCCAAATGTATACATAATTTTTCTCTCCTTGTCTGGCGTTGCTTCTGCCGACGCCAGGGGAGTGCCTGCCCTCTTTTTGGTGGTTGTAACTACCAGAGAATCCGGTTTGAGCTGGCCCCTAATGTACAGGGGGGTCAGTGGGTGCAGGCCTGAACAACTTTTCTATTCTTGGGTTGACCAGTCTTGTAAGACTAGGCGTTAAGGGGGATGGTTAAATAAGTCTCGGTATTGATTGTAAGAGAGGTATGAATTGCGTGGCTGCCTTTTTGTCCCCCAGGATTTTTTCCACAAAGTCCTTATCGGCTTGTGTCTCCTCAGTTTCAATGTTGAAATGTTGTGCCACCTTCAGTAACAATTCGTTATACTGTAGCTGGTTGTCAACTGGCGAGTCTGCAACTGTCTGGTCCTAATGGTCGGGCGATTGTACTACATAAATGTCATCATCATAGTACTAATCTTGATCCTGGCTATAGAGATCTCCCAAGAACCTGCTTGGTCATAATATGCGTCCTGATATTGAGACTTGTCTTGGGGTGCCAATGCCGGAGTGCCCAGAGCAGCGGTGCTGGGCTGTGACTCAAGGTGGGAATTCGTGGCTGGGGGTGGCTCTGCTGATGCCCCTCGCTGCAAGGCATGTTTGAGTACGGTTAACTGATCAGGGTGCCTGTCCATAAAGTCCACGAAACAAGACATTAGCTTTAAGATCATATTAATTTGTTGTGGTGTAAACCGACATTCTGGTGGGAAGCCCGAGATAATAGGGCCCTGGGAATGGGTAACATCTTTCGTAGGGGTGGTTTTTGTGGGAAGGGTGTCTTTATGACGCATAGCCCCACACAGCGTGCCTAAGGGAGTGAAGACTGTCTGCTTGGCCTCAGGAGTTAATGGCGTCGACATTTTGTGTTTTTTCGGTGACCTTGAGATTAGAAGAGAGGAGCTTGTATTTTCAGCGCTTTCTTGGGAGACGGCGAGATGTCTTTCGACACCTGTTTTTCAGCACACAAAAGGAGGGACTTTTTATATGCGGTGTCTGAACCGACCTTTTCTTTTGGTTTTCGGCAGCTGTCAATAGGCAAAAGCGTGCACGATGGCACAGAGGACAGTGAAGCACCTGAGGCTTTATCCCCAGTCACCGCATGGGCCTCGACGATGTCTTGGAGTGTCGGCCGTGGTCTTCAGCGTGTTTATGCTTGTATGCCATGGCCGCCGGGTGTCGTCTCCATCACAAGACCACCGGCCTGCTTCTCGGGGTCGGGGGTCTGCACTTGGGGTCCGGGCAGATCACAATCACCCTCAGCGTCACTCATGACTCCATAACTGCCCTCACTGGAGTCTTCTGTCGCGTCTATGGAAGCCTCGGCCTGCATAGCGTGAACGGCCCAGCGTTTTGTCTGTCATCTTTTAGGGTTTTCGGCCGGAAAAGCGAACAAGATGTAAAGTGCTTTTCTGCGTGATCCCTCGTGAGACAATGGTTGCACGCGCAGTGCGTGTGTTTCCACAGAAATTTACGAAAGCAGGAGGGACAAAATTTAAATGGAGTTTTGTCCACTATGAATAAACAGGGCAGTTGGGCAAAAAGAGAAGAAAGGGGCAATAGGATAAACATTCTCTATAAGGAGTCAATATAGAGAACCTTCCCCTTCTCTCCCTACTGTACTGGGCCGAGGCCTCTAAGGCCGTCTGGGCATTGATCGATCAGTCGCCTCGCTGTGGGTGTTCGCCAGGAGCCGTGGAGTGGATGAGCAGTCATGCGGCAAGGTGAACAATAAAGGAAAGGAAGAAAATCTACCAATATAACTTTAGGAAATCAAAGGCATCAGCCTAGAAGAGAACTCTGCATTTGCGACCAATTTCAATGGCGGAAAAAAACAATTTGAGGGACCTCAACACATGAAGGACCAAGGGTACAGTACACATCACACAAGGGATAGTATTACTAATCATGCCCTGTCCATGTCCGGTTGAGTTTCGAAAACAAATATTGTAATTATCTGCGACTTGCACTAGATGTCGGACTATGCAGAGCATGTGATCTAAGCAGATCCACAAGCTCCAGAAATATATATATGATGAGGAATCTAAGGGATTTGATAGACTTTTTACTTAATAACCCCTCCTGATCATTATCAAGATATAAAATAGCAGATTTAATACAAAAACATAAATTCACTCTTGAAAATCTCCAGGGACCTTACCTTAGCTTCTCCAGAGACCAATAATGTGTGGCACCATTTTTCAAGTCCTGGACTTCCACGGCAACGACAGTACGAGGAAAAGCATGGTCATCCCAAACTTTGTCAGGCTCGGGTGGCATCAGTTCGGGGGGTAGAGGGGAATAGAGTGTGTCCGTCAAGAGTACAAACTGAAACTGAACCTGCAAAGGCAAGACCAAAATGCATTCAATGTCTCAGGATTAAATATTCAGGTTCAAGGAATGTACTGAGAGGACCATGGCATAAGGTATAGGGTGACTGAAAATGGGGGCTCATTCTGAGTCGGCGGTCTGGTAAATAAGTACCAGTATCCGAGGATACCAGCACTTTAACGGACCGCCCTACTACAGGAGTGCCGGTAGGGCTCATGGGTTATCTCCAGCTAAATGCTAATGGTAAGCCAGGCGCCCTACCAGCCAAAAAAGCCCTCGTTACCGCCACCGGCATTGCAGGTGGCAGTAACGACAGCAAATCCCCTCATGGAGTCCTATTGCACTCCATGAATGGGTAACAGCTCCGCCGGCACCCATAATCCAGTGGCAAGGCCGCTGGACTGGGTGCCGGAAAATAGCCACATTTGCTGGTATCCTGGCGGCTCTACCAATGGAATGAGGCCCATGGAGTGTTATCTCAGGCAGATAAAGGGGCTCTGACATTCCTGCTCTTAGACCAAGAACCGACAGCTGCCACTGTGATGCCTCTTACTTCAGCGCTAGAAAATCCCTGTACACCAAGTCTAAATGCCAGTAGATGGTGCTGGGAATTTACAAATCCATTTTGGAAAGGGGATCTTTGCGCATCCTCACTTTGGTGCACAAATACGACGTTCACAACGAACCCACATCCAAGTGGTGTTCTACAGTTGACTGCTCACCTTCTTCTTTAATTCCACACCGATTGCATTGGCCTCCTTCAGGTACACTGCATTTCCCCAAAGTTGATCGCGCAACGAGGTGAACTGGTGATGCTTCCATTTCCGAAAGGCCCATTCTGCCAACTCATATTGGTGTGGCGACCACGGCACTATTAAGAAATGACGGCAGACACCCCAGTCACAAACACAGCATTTGGGTATGATGCAGAGCACTAACAATATCTTTTGGAGTGATGCAGAACACAAACACCAAAAACAATGCAGTTCACAAACACCAAAAACAATGCAGTTCACAAACACCTACAGTGATATTGATCACAAATATAAGATGGTGTAGGCCACATATTGATACCCCAGGAGTAATGTACATCACAAAAAAACATGACATGGATACTGTACATCACTGCCAAGCATGATGTTGGTCACCCAATAAACCCTGGAAATTATGCAGGTTACAAACGGTAAACCCAGAGAAATGTAGTTCAGAAATGCAAAACTCTGTACTATTGAACACTTTTAAGATGGATTTTCAGAACCAGCTCTATGAAAGGTTACTGTAAGGTCACCCTATGGTCAAACTCAATCAAGGTAGTCTAGCAGAATAATAAAACGAGACTTCAGGTGATATTGGGGTTGTATAACGAATAAGTTACTTACCTGTAACTCCTGTTCTCTCATAGATTCACATGCTGGGAATCCTCGGTAACAGAGCAGTTTATTTTTTTAACTGTAAACTTCAGTTACTTTGAGTGCTATGATATGATTTTTGATATTGTATATTTTATTTATAGCGCACCTATGCACAATGTTTCAAGGCGAGGCAAGGGCTGGAACAAGGGGGAACAAGACAACGATCTTACTAGGCCCAGTGACATTGAGATTGCGCAAGTACAGGGGCGAGGGAAGGGGAGAAGTGCCAGGGGAAGGTGAGGAGGAGCAAGTGCAAGACATGATCAGACATCGAAAAAAGGAAGTGCGGCCAGCAGGTGGCAGTGCAGCGTTAAGTGCAAATAAACAGGTGATAAAGTGCAAGTAGGGGGGGGCAGTTGTAGGGTTGCAGATACAGCCCCAAGTGCAGGGTTGCCAGGGTGCAGTGCAGGTCTGCAACTGGGCGGGCAGGAGCCTGTGCCCGTGGTTGAGGTTAGCCAGGTAACCAGTGCAGTATCAGACAGGAGATCAGCAAGGTAGTGGAAAAGAGAGGCAAAGCAAAGAGGAAAGTTAAAAGCTGCTTTCGGAAACGGAGATGGTTCTGCTCAAGTTTCAGAGAGGCAGGGAGTCTGTTCCAGAGGGATGCGTCAGCCGAAGAGCAAGCTCTGCCCCCAAATCGTTGCTGGGTAAAGTGACTGACGCTCAAGGAGTTGGAGGTGGAAGAGTGAAGGGCTCGAGTAGGAAGATACTTCAGAAGAGAAAGCTGGAGATATTTTGAAGGCCTTGTGGACAATGCAAAGCGTCTTGAACTTGATCCTTACAGCCAAAAGGAGCCAATATTCGGCTTGAGGCCAAGGACCAGTCTCGCAGTCCTGTTCTGGATGAGTTGAGGCAGGGAGATTTAAAGAGAGGCTGTTACAGTAGTCAAGCCTAGAGAGAACTCTAGATACAGTGAGGGGGGATAGGAAAGGAAGAATACATCTGAGGAGGTGCAGCTGCTAGTTTGACTTCTTAGAGACGTTGGAAATATGAGCAGCAAAGGAGTGCGAGGAGTCAAAGATAACCAAGAGGTTCTTAGCCTCAGAGGTGGGAGCAGGAGGAAGGCCAAGGGAAGCCAGCCAGAGTGTGGCAGGAAAGAGGGGTGCAGGTGTGCCGATGAGGAGGATCTCCGTCTGGCTTGCATTCAAGCAGAGATCATTGGCGGCGCACCACTCCTGGATTGCAGTCAGACAATCCGGGATGAGAGAAGGAGAAGAGGCGGCAGAGGGTAGCCTGAAAATGAGCTGGGTGTAATCCACATAGCACTGGAAGGTGGAACAGAGAGCGGCAATGCGGTTGGCGAGCAGTGCCAGGTATTGGTTGAACAACCAGGGAGAAAGGTTAGACCCCTGGGGAACACCACAGGTGGAGAGAGAGATAGATGAGAGGAAGGACCCAAGTTGGACCTGGGAGGGTCGGTCAGAGAAGAAAGAAGTCAGCCAGGCCAGAGCCCGATCAGTGATACCCAGGTTTATCACTGAGCCGGTTGAGCAGGATGGCATGGTTGACTGTGTCAAAGGCAGGAGGAGGACAGAATTGAGGTTAGAGAGGAGGTCTTAATGGATGTTCAGGAGAGCAGTTTCCGTACTTCTGGCTGCTCTGAAGCCAGACTGATGGTCATGGAGACAACCAACAGATTCAGTGTGAAGATTAAGCTGGGAGATGGCCAGCCTTTCCAGGAGTTTGCCCAGGAAAGGAGTGATAGAGATCGGGGATAGTTAGCCGGAAGGGAGGGGTCGGCTGAGGGTTTCTTACAGTGGTCGAAGTGTATGAAAAGAAGTAGTGGAGCTATGTTCCCTGCTTGCCTGCCCTCGCTCCCCACAAACCCCATCACCACGCCACCTCCCACACACAATATACACACCCAGACACTTCACCTGCTGTTTAAGGGAACGTTCAGTGCAGTGCACTGAAAGTGCAAGTTTTAACTTCTTCCTACACTTTTATTTCAAAACGAAACCATTCCGGAATGGTTTCTTATTAAAATAAAAGTATAGGAGCTGTTAAACGAAATTTATAAAAGTACAGGAGCACCGCTCCCGCTCACTTCGACCACTGGTTTCTTGAGAAGAAGGTTCACAAGAGAGTACTTCAGGGGGAGGGGAAGGTCCAGAGGCGAAAGAGTGGTTGCAGAAGTCTGCCAGGGCTGGAGAGATGGTGTCAATGTGGTCCTTGATGGTTTTGGAAGAACAGGGAAGAACCTGTTTTTAATGAGGTTTTCATAGATGGTACTTGTCTAGAAACCTCATCAGGGGAGAAAGGAGGGAAGGCAGAGAAGGGAGGGGGGTAGCTGCAGGAAGAGGAGAGACTGGAGAGAGAAGCAGGGGAGGCTGAGAGGGTGGAAAGAATGTCCTGGGTTTTAGAGATGAAGTAAGAGGCCAGGGATGAACAGACATCAGCCCACTTCTCACAGGAAGCCATTAGCTGGATACAATCGTTGCTCGGCAACAGGACCATGCGCGTCTTTTCCACATCTGCATGGGCCGACCCGATCTCTATCACCTGTGGCGTGCCTCAGGGATCCTGTGTCTCTCCCACTCTGTACAACATCTTCACAAAGCCCCTTTTTTGACCCTCGACGGCCTGAGTATCACCTACACTTACTATGCTATGATACCCAGATCCTCATACCGCTGTCGGGAGATTACGACAAGGATTTGGCCTTGGTGAACAGGGTGTACTTCATCATTCAGGCATGGATGGCCTCACGTGGTCTATGCCAGAATGATGACAAGACTGAGCTCATCATCCTTGGCACAACCCCCAACATTAACAAGTTAGGCCACATTTACTCCAGCTTCACCATCGACGGAAACACCATCGAGGTAGCCAACGAAGTAAAAACGCTAGGCTTTTATCTAGATTCCACCCTTTCCTTTAAAAAACAGGTTAGCTCCCTGGCCTCTTCTACAGCCTACACGTGCAAACTAATCAGAGCAGCTAAACCCTTCCTCTCCTCCAACAGCTGTACGACCCTTGCCAGAGCCCTTATTTTATCTAAGTTAGATTACTGTAACGCCCTCTACCTAGGAGCCTATAAATACATCACAAACAAGATTCAGATCCTACAAAATAACACGCTCAGAGCAGCATTGAGCTTTCCAAAAAAAGAGCATATCTCTGACTTAAGAAGAGCTCATAACTGGCTTTCGACCAAAGACAAAATTGCTCTAAAAGTAGCATCACTTACACACAAATGCCTTAACAACTCTGCTCCACGCTACCTCACTGACAGATTCATCAGATATTCCTCCAACCGACTCACTAGAACATGCCTAGATTCAAACGCTCTAAAACCGGAGGACCAGGTTTCAAGTACAATCTGCACAACACTGGAACTCCCTCCCTTCTCCGTTAAGAGCCACCCAACCCTACCCTCACTTCAAGCGCAATTACATCCAGTGGATCAAGGAAAATGGCATCTAACATTCCAAGCCCACCATGTCTCTCTCCAGTTTACCTCACAGGACAGTACCTAGCCCCCGATTACACATGACACATTGACATTCCACCCTGCACCCTGTACGTATGACCTGTACTCACCGGATATATTATATAATCAACTGTATATATGTCCCTCCTTACGTTTATGTATATTCCTCATTGTATATTAAGCCCTCTTTATTATTATTTTCTGCATTTTCCTTATTGTATATTAATGTACAGCAATGTAACCAAGCTGAGAATATTCATTTTGCCTTTCTGCGCCCTGATACCCCCGGGTCTGGTGCGCACTACAAATATTAAAACAAACAGAGGACCTGGGAAGGGACATGAGAGGTAGACACTGCGGCAGAATTGGCAAAATCCTTGCAGAGTTTAAAGAGTTCGGCTGAATTGTTAGCTGCCTCAGAAATGCAGGCTTGGATATGTGCTCTCTTCTTAGTGAGGACAGATTTGGTATTGCCTTTGTAGCCATTTCCTCTCAGCCACCCTACACTTGCGTTTAAGGGTGATGAGGTCTGAGTCGTACCAGGAGTTACTCTTGATGCAATTGCCCCTCTCATGAGGATTTGCATGAAGCCCAAAATCAAGTGTATCAGAGATAGCTGAGTGGAGCTGGAAAGGGATGTTACGGGTGTGATTCAGCAGGAGGGGAACAGAACGATGCAGCGCAAGCCTCAACTGACACACGCTTCATGGGTCACATGACTGAGAAGGTGGATGGTTGGTTTGGCCTGAGGGGGAGGGTGTGGGGGGGGAAGAGAGAGAGAGAGAATTGCAGAGGTCGCGAGACAGTCCTGTGGAGGGACAGGGAGCATCCAGGTGGATGTTGGAAGTCTCCAAGAAGGAGGAGTTGAGCGGTAGAGGCCAGGAGGGAGGAAGCGAGGTCCGCCCACTCGGAGAGGACGGGGGGAGATCTGACCATGTGGCCAATGGATAGCCACAGTGAGAAAGTGTCCAGGGGAGAGAGAAAGCCTTTAGACCAGGAATTCAAAGGAGGAGTAGGTCTGCATAGGAATAATAGAGGCATGAAACCACTCCGGGAAGATCAAGGCTACACCCCGACCGCAACGGTTGGGTCTGGGCGCAGAAAGTATCTTGTAGCCATCAGGAAGGAACGTCAAAGCTTGTGACAGAGCTAGCCGTGAACCATATCTCAGTGAGACCAAGGACATCAAGGTCTAGTTCTTCCAGGAGACGGCAGATGTCAGAGGAGTGTTTGACAGCTTAGTGAGAGTTGAGAGTGGCGAGGTGGAGAAGGTTGCCATCCTTGAAAGACTTGCAGGGAAGGGTACAAATCAGAGGTACTCCCTGTAGAGGTGTAGAACGAGCCTGAGGGAGGGCAGAGGAGGTAGGAGGAGAGGGCAAGGTAGCCGAGGGGGAGGAAGAGGCTGCCAGAGTAGTGGCAGTGGGTGGTGGCAAGGGAGCTGAAGAAAGTAGAGAAGGGACAGTAGGGACCGTAGGGATAGTGGGAGAGGAAAGGAAATTGATAAGGCGCAGGATCCGTCCCTCAAAGAAGAGGAGGCCTGAGGGCCTTGGACGGTGCCATTGAGATAAACAATGATGACCTTAGAGGAATGGAAGGAAGCAAGGAGGGCCTCCTACCGGAGGCCACCATTGATGGAGGAGTAAGGGAGAGCGCACAGAGACCACATGAAGAGTCCATAGGTCTGGCGAAGGAACGACAAAGAGGATGTCGGCAAGGGTCTGCTTGGAAGAAGCGCTGGTATCAGCGATAGGGAGGCCTGGGTTGGAGAACAGGAGCAGGGCAGATGAAACAGTGGTCACTGGGCACAACTAGATGCAAAGACAGCAGGGCAGATGAAACCCAGTGGTCACAGAGCACAGCTAGATGCAAAAACAGATGAAAAACAAATGCAGACGGAATGAGGGAGGGAAAGTCAGAGGTGTGGGATGTAATGTTGCGACTGATCCACAAGGATGCAAAGTGTCACGGAATGTTCAGTGGGCACTGAGAAAGTGCAGGATCAGATCGCTTCGAGGTCATTAGGTGAAAGAGCCCCCATCTTACAGTAATTTTTTTTCAGTCATACTGCCCCTATCCAATAAGGAAACCCCCGCTTAGCTCCAACCATGGCAGCAATAATCAGATTTTGGAAGCGCACATAGTGTGGCCAGTATGAGCCTAAAACAATCAAAAAGAGCTTAAGGGGTAGGAGGGAGTGTCGCATGTGTATCTATGACGGATACCAATGTTGGAAAACAGGAGTTTCTGGCAAGTAACGTTCCTTCTTAAGCATTGGATCTTTCATAGATTAACATGCTGTGAAGGACTCCGCCGCAGAAACCCTGTTGACGCAGTAAAAACTCAAACGTGTGAACAGATTTCTAGATTGCTGCCCTGCAGATGTTGAGCAGGTGGACCGCAGACGGGAACGCTGTCGTGGTGGCCACTGCTCTGGTAGAATGTGCTCTGGGCTTTCCTGGGAGAGGCCTGCCAGCCTGCTAAGGACGGAATGAAATGCATGATGAAATCCACATAGCAGTGGGGCAATTTGACAGTGCCTTACCTACAACAGCGAGACCAAATGCCACTAAGGGTTGAGAAGTCTTAGAGAAGGCCTTCATACGGGCAACGTAGTACTTCAAAGCATGCACACCATCCAAGGAATATAAACCTTGCTCTGCTACAGATCCCGGGGAACCGAATAAGAGAGCTAACAACACCTGTTCACTGAGATGGAATGCTGACGGAACTTTAGGCACAAAGGATAAAGTACTTAACGGTAATTTTCTTTCTATTGATTCTTCTCCCGCAGATTCCTCATCAGAGAGGGCTATAGGTTAAAGATATCCCCTCCACCATCAGCTGCTTGCAAAACTTTGACAAGGGGCATAGTGCAACGCGACTCTTCCGTCGATCCGTCTTGACTCCTACACCAGTCATCGACTGTGGACGTGAAGTCGGTCGCCATACCTATACTGCGTCACTAGGCCCCCGAACTTCAGTTAACCAACCTTTTGCCCCCGAGCTCAGCCACTGCGGAGGAAGGTCACACGACTGGCAACAAGCCAAACAGTCACAAAAAAAGGTGGAGCACAACAAAACAGGTTTTCTTTTCCTTTTTTTTGGATGAGGAACAACACAGTTAGAAGGTAAAGAGAATCATACTTCTGAATGGCAAGAAGCCCAACAATTACAAACATCTGCATTTCCCACAATAAACAGACAGTCAACATGTAATACAGGCACTTTCAGTCTGGATGGGAGGGTGATGAGGAATCTGCGGGAGAAGAAACCATAGAAAGAACGTTACCAGTAAGTGATTTCTCTATCAATGGATTGCTTTTCTCCTACAGATTCCTCATCAGATAGACTCCCAAAGCAGTGCATGGACTGATGGTGGGATGAAAGTCCCTATACCAGAATGTTCTGAAGCACTGCTTTTCCAAAGCGAGCATCAGCCCCATGTGGCACATCCAAACCATGCTTGGTAAAAGTGTGCAATGAGGACCAAGTCGCTGCCCGGCATATAGCTTTAACTGGCACTCCACTTTGCAGTGCTGAGGATGCCACTACAACTCTTGTGAATGCCTGATGACAGCTACTTCCCTGTGTACGGATAGCACTCTGCCATACAGAGCATTATCCAGCAGAAGATTGTTTAGTAACAGCCAACCCTTTCGTGACAGGGAAAAAGCGACAAACAACTGATCAGCCTTTCTAAATTCTGATGTTCTCGCCACATAAAAACTAAGGGCCCTTTTAGGGTCCAACCTGTGGAACCTCTCCTCTTCTTTGGAAGGGTGAGGAGGAGGGTAGAGCACAGTTAAGTCTATAGCCTGGAGATCAGACAATCAGACACGACCTTAGGCAGAAACCCAGGTCGCACTTTCAAGGACAACTTCTCCTTAAAGAAATGGAGAAAGGCAGGCCTGCATGACAGGGCCTGCAGCTTACCGACCCTTCTGGCTGATGTGATTGCCACCAGAAGAACAAGTTACTCTCTTACCCGGTAATGTTCTTTCGATGGGATGGTCCGACGATGTATTCCATTTCTATGACAGTAATCACCACAGCTGTGCTGCTTCGGAAAATCTTTCGGCGTCTGCGTCGATGACATTGTTACGCCGTCCTCAAGACCTCCTCCGACGGCCGACGTCACCAGATGTTATAAGTAGGAGGCACGACTCCCATAACCTCAGTTGTACTTTTTTCCCAGAACGTGTGGCACCAGTCTTCTGCCAGTCTGACCACACAAAGCCTCGCGGAAACGTAAGCTGCAATCGCCTAAGAAATTCTGTAGCGGGGAAGGCAGGGAGGGAGCGATATGGAATACGTCATCGGACCATCCCATCGAAAGAACGTTACCAGGTAAGAGAGTAACTTGTTCTTCGAGGGGATTGGGTCCTCCGACGTATTCCATATCTATGACAGACTCCCAAAGCAGTAACAATGCAAGGAGGTGGGAAAAGAATTTAGACTACAGAAATTTAGAATGCCCAATCAAATTGCGGAGCAAAGGACCGCCTTGCCAAAGGCCAGATCCAGCCCACGGATGGAATCAAGGGAGTAGTGACGTACAAAAGTATGTACAGAAGCCCAGGTGGCTGCATCACAGATGTTACGAATAGGAACACCCCTCTGTAGGGCAATAGAGGCAGCCATACCCCTGGTAGAAAGGGCCCGCAATCCGACCGGTGGGTCCTTACCCGCGAAGCGGTAACACTCAGAAATAGCCAGAATAATCCAGCAAGACAGTCTGTTTTGTCACAGCTTGTCCCAAACGCTTTCCAGCGTAATCAATGAAGAGTTGATCGCCCACTCTGACCCGGACATGCATGAAATATAAAAGCTTAATGCTCTCCTAGGATCAAGCCTATGGAGCCTCTCCTCTTCCTTACCAGGATGTGGAGGAGGATAAAACGCCGGAAGAACAACCTTCTGGCCTAAATGAAATTCCGACACCACTTCGGAAGAAAGGAAGGACGAACTCTAAGGACAACCCAGTCCTTATGAAACACAGTGAAGGGTGGCTGAACTGAAAGTGATGTAACTCACTCACTCTGCGAGCGGAAGTGACCGCAACCAAAAATACAGTTTTAAGAGTTAACAGTCTCAAAGGGCATGAATGCAAAGGCTCAAAAGGAGCACCCATCAGAAACTTGAGAACAAGGTTCAAATCCAAACCGGGCACCTGGAAAGGTGACAGAGGAAACACATCAGTGAGCCCTTTCAGAAACTGAGAAATTAAAGGAATTTTAAAATAGGAACACTCTTCAGACGAGCACTTAAATAGGGACAGCGCCGCCAGGTAACCTTTAATGGTACCCACTTGAAGGCCCCTGTGGGCCAAAGAAAGCAAAAAAGACAGAAGCATGGGAATGTCACATGCAAAAGGATCCACATTCTTAACCCTGCACCAGTCGCAGAATTTACGCCAACGGCAACGGTACAGGGACTTTGTTGCTGGCCGTCTGGCCAAGAGCAACACCTCCATCACGTCTTCAGGGAGGTCCCAATCCTTAAACCTCAACCTTTCAGAAACCAAGTGTGAAGGTTGAGGGATCTGACCTCTGGATGGAGAACCTGACCCCCCCCCCCCTCCCGTGAGAGCAGATCGTCTCGATAGGGAAGATGACGTGGAGGACAGATGGACAAGTCGAGAAGGTCCGAGAACCACGTACTCCGGGCCCACGCCGGAGCAATGAGGATCATCCGGGAACCGAACCTCCGTAACCTCCGCAGTACTTGCGGGATGACGGGGACTGGAGGAAACACGTACAGCAGTGGGAATGACCACTGCACCACGAACGCGTCTCCTAAGGCTCCTTTTGGAGGAAATTCCCACAAGCAGAACCTAACGCACTTCCGGTTGACACTGGAGGCGAAGAGATCCACTTGAGGGGTCCCACAAAGGGCAAGGATCTCCAGGAGAATCTCCTGAGCCAACTCCCACTCGTGAGAGATCGCACTCCGTTTTCGTCTCCGGCCAGATGAACTGCCGAGATCGAAACTTCCTGCTGGATTGCCCAGAACCAGAGCTGCATCACCTCCCTGCACAGAGGAAGTGACCCTCAGCCCCTCCTTTTTGTTCAGATAGTGCAGGCCACCGTGTTGTCCGTCAGGATCAGGACATTCTTCCCTCGCACAGTCGGCAGAAAAGCCTTCAGGGCTAGCCTGACGGCCCTCAGCTCCAGCAGATTGATATGGAGTCTGGACTCCGACGTAGACCAACGACTGCTGACTGTCAACTCGTTGGCATGAGCTCCCCAACCCATGAGGGATGCGTCCGTCACGATCGTCACCTCCGGCCAGGGTAGCCAAAATGGCGCCCCCTTCATCAGATTGTCTTTGACGGCCCACCACAGAAGGTCCTGGGCGACCGAGGACGGCACCTGAACAGGGTCCGACATCCTGCCAGAGGACTGAGACCACTGGAGCTTGAGTGCCCATTGCAAAGATCTCATCCGCAACCTGGCCTCTGGCACCAGAAGAATGCAGGATGCCATGAGGCAGAGCAATCTCAAGAACTCGAACGCTGGGAGACTCTGGGCAAGCTGAAACGTGTGCACCATCTGCTGAATGTGATGAGCCCTCACCTGGGGAGGAAAACACTGCACCAGGGACGCGTCGAGCACTGCTCCGATGTACTGGAGCCTCTGAGTTGGTGTCAAATGGGACTTCAAGTTGAGGGAGAAGCCCAGCTTGTGGAGGGAGTGGCAGGTGACTGACAGATGATCCAGGACTTGCTCAGGAGAGCGCGCCCTGATCAACCAATCGTCCAGGTAGGGGTAGACTTGAATCCCCCCTTTCCTGAGTTGCGCTGCCACCACTACCATGAGCTTGGTGAAGACCCTTGGGACGGAGGTCAATCCGAACGGCAGGAGCCGAAACAAAGTGCGCGTCGCCAACCGCAAACCTCAGGTACTTCTTGTGCTTTGGATGTATCAGCACATGAAAATAAGCGTCCTGGAGGGCTTGAGCGAGAGTAACCATCTTGAAGGAACAAGTTACTTACCTGTAACTGTTGTTCTCCAGCATGGGTCTGGCATGGATTCACATGCTCATGAATATTCCCCGTCGTCAGGCTGGGAATCCTCGGTAAAGAAAAAACCAGTATCAGTTTCGTTTCTGATCTGTCTTTCGTAGTAGTAACCAATCACTGATCTCTGCGTCATACTGACCACAGCCAATGACTGCCCTCTACCTAAGCCCCGCCTCTGGCAGCCATCTTCAGATTTGGTAGCACGTGAAGTGGCAGTATGACCAAGTGAAGAGCCGCAGAGGGGTAGGTGGGAGGGTTCGCATGTGAATCCATGCCAGACCCATGCTGGAGAACAACAGTTACAGGTAAGTAACTTGTTCCTTCTCCAGCATGGGGTCTGGCATGGATTCACATGCTCATGAATAAAGAATACATAGCAGTACACACATGCACAACCACGGGAGGTGGCAAAGGCTCAACATTAAGCATCACAAGCATCACATCAAACAACATTAAGCAAATCTTACACCTCCTCACCATGCTCACCTTAGGCGAACAGGTTGCGCAGCACTGCTTGGCCGACCCTGGACTCCTCCCTGGAATCCCGATCGACGCAGTAGAATTTCGTGAAGGTGTGCGTCGACCTCCCCGTAGCAGCCCTGCAGATGTCCAGCAAGGGCACACCAGATAGGAACGCCGTGGTAGCTGCGATCGCTCTGGTGGAATGGGCTCTCGGACGGCCAGGCAGGGGTCGGTTTGCCAACCGATGACAGTACATGATACAGCCGGAGACCCATCTGGAAATGGAAGCCTTCGAGAGAGCCTTCCCCTGATTGACAGGTCCAAAGTTCACAAAGAGTTGCGACGTCTTCCGAAAACCCTTCGTGCGGTCCACGTAGAACTTCAGCGCTCTAGCCACATCCAGCGAGTGCAAAGTCCTTTCAGCCGGCGACGAAGGCGACGGGAAGAAAACAGGCAACACCAAGGGTTCGTTGAGGTGGAAGTCCGACGGCACCTTGGGCATGAAGGAGGGGTGCGTCCTGAGCACTACCCTCGTGTCGTGAAAAGTCAAGTACGGGGCCTTGCAGGAAAGGGCCTGGATCTCTCCCACCCGTCGTGCGGAGGTGACGGCCACAAGAAACGCTGTTTTCCACGACAAGAACTTCAACGGAGCCGAGTGCATAGGCTCGAACGGAGGTCCCATGAGCTTGGTCAGCACCACGTTGAGCTCCCACGCCGGGGCCGGAGCCTTCACCGGCGGGAACGATCTGAACAGTCCCTTCATGAACTCTTTCACCAGACGATGAGACCACAAAGACGTCCGCCCCGTGTTTCTTGTGTATCGGGAGATCGCAGCAAGATGAATCTTGATGGACGCGTGCGCCAGTCCAGCTTTGGCCAGCGTCAGTAGGTACGGCAGTACTTGGGGAGCCGTAATCCGCAGAGGGTTAATCTTCTGTGCCTGGCACCAGACAGAGAACCTCTTCCATTTGTGTCCGTAGCATTTAAGAGTTGAGGACGCCCTGGCCTTTGCAAGAACCTCTCTGCAGTCGGCCGGTATGTCGTATCCTCCAAACTCTAGCGCTGCAGGAGCCAGGCCTGCAAGTTCAGCGACTTCGAGTCGTGATGGAGGATGGCGCCTCCTTCCCTGGAGAGCAGATCCGCGTCCACTGGCAGCTTGATTGACGGGGACGCTGACAAGTCCAGAAGGTCCGGGAACCATATCTGCCTCGGCCATGCAGGTGCGATGAGGATCATCCTGCACCGTGACCTCTTGAGCTGGTTGATGAGCCGGATCAGCAATGGCAATGGAGGGAACGCGTATAGAAACAGGCCCACCCAGGGGAACGAGAAAGCATCGCCCATGCTCCTCGGCTGGGGAAACCTGCTGGCGAACCTCCGGCACTTGGAGTTCGTCGCGAACAGATCGATCTGGGGTGTGCCCCACCGTCGGAAGAGGCGGTCCACTAGATCCTGTCGTAGTTCCCACTCGTGGCACGAGCGCAGCTCCCTGCTGAGTGAGTCGGCGATGGTGTTTTTTATCCCTGCCAGATGAAACGGCACAAGAAACATCCTTTGGGCGACGGCCCAATGCCACAGATCCTGCGCCTCCCTGGACAGGGCTGGGGACCTGGTTGCGCCCTGTTTCCTGATGTAGAACATGGTGGTGGTGTTGTCGGTGAAGATCCTCACCACCTTGCCCTTGAAGGACGGAAGGAAGGACCTGAGGGCCCAAAACACTGCACGGAGCTCCAGGACGTTGATATGGAGGGACTTCTCCGTCGGGAGCCAAAGGCCTCTCTCGTGCAGATTTTCGGTGTGCGCTCCCCACCCTTCCAGGGAGGCATCCGTGGTCACTGTCTCCTGGTGGCCGGGGGTCTGGAAGTCCATGCCCGCCGTCAGATGTGCGCGGGTGCCCCACCACCGGATCGCTCGTCGGAAACTCTCGTCGAGTGTGATCCTCTCCTCGAAGCTGCCCGTCGTCTGGATCCAGCGCGCGTCCAGGAACTCCTGCAACGGGCGCATCCGGAGCCTGCACAGGGGGATGAGGTAAATGCAAGAAGACATCATTCCGAGGAGGGACTTGATGGACCTCACTCTGGCCGCGTCCGCAACCAGCATCCACTGCACCTTGCCCAGAATGGCCCTCGTCCTTTCCTCCGACGGAGAGGCCAGAAGCGACACTGTGTCGAGCTTCGCTCCCAGAAACAGTGCTTCTTGCGCGGGACCAGGTGGGACTTGGCGTAGTTTATGGAGAATCCCAGGTCCGTGAGAAGTTGGACGGTCCTTGCCGTGTGCTCCACGGCGAGCTCCCTCGTCTTGGCTCGGATGAGCCAGTCGTCCAGGTAGGGGTAGACGTGGATCCCCTCTGGGCGCAGCTGCGCCGCCATCGATGCAAGGCACTTGGTGAACACCCTGGGTGCCGACCTTAGTCCGAAGGGAAGGGCTCTGAACTGATAGTGATGCCCTTGGACCACGAACCTGAGAAACTTTCGGTGTCCCTTTAGGATGGGAATATGGAAGTAGGCATCCTCCAAATCCAACGACGACAGGAAATCGCCCTCCTCCAGCTGACCCAGGACGTGTTGGAGGGTGACCATCCGGAACTTCTGTGCCTTGATGAATTTGTTCAGTCGTCGTAGGTCCAGGATGGGACGCCATCCTCCCGTCTTCTTCTTCACGAGGAAGTATCTTGAGTAAACTCCGGAGCCCCGAAGCCTCTTTGGGACGAGCTCGATGGCGCCCTTCCTGAGCATCGCCTTTACCTCCAAGAGAAGTTGAGGGATGTGATGTTCTTTCCTGGCCACAGGGGGGACGCGCGGGCACCTTTTTTGAAAATCGAGCGCGTGACCCTGGGCTAGGGCGTCCAGCATCCAACGGTCGGTGGAGATAGACTCCCACACGCTGAAGAAGCTCGCCAGCCGGCCTCCCACCGGGGTGCTTCGGTGGGGGCCCGACCCCACGGCCGGTTCAGTCCTGCTTCGATGAGGCTTTGCCACCTTGACCTCCTTGGCGACGACGGCGGGGTCCGCCTGACTTGCCTCGTCCCCTGTAAGCTTCCTGCGACGACGAATGGGCCGCTTGACGGTAGGTGGAAAATCCGCCGCCGGAACCTTTGGAGGCACCCTGTTTGCCTCCGCCGCTCCGAAAGGGCGGCTGCCGTTGCTGGAGAACCCCACGAGCCCGGGCCGTCTCCGTGTCTGCTTTGATGGCTTGAAGGGAATCGTCCACTGTTTTCCCAAACAGGTTGTTTCCATCGAACGGCATGTCCAAGACTCTGGTCTGCACGTCTTGACGGAAGTCAGTAGCCTTGAGCCATCCACGCCGCCTAAGGCACACGCCGTTGCCCAACTGGCGAAATCCAGTGTCAGCGATGTCCGTCGCAATCGTAATGGCGTGGTCCGACGCCACCTCTCCTTCCTGCAAGATCTCCAGGGCATCCGCCCTTTTGTCGTCCGGTAGGAAGTCCAGCAGGGGGGCCAGTTTGTACCACAGCTCCCTGTCGTAGCGGGCTACGATAGCCAAGGCGTTGGCCGCCTTAATCGTCGTCGCTGCAGACGAGATGACCCTGCATCCCATTGTATCCAATTTCTTTCCCTCGCCGTCCGGCGGGGAAGTCGACGTAGAGGCCGCACCCCCCCCCCCGCTTTCTTCCTGGCCGCCGCGGAGACGACGGAGTCCGGGGTCGGCTGTGCCCAGAGGCACAAGGGGGCCGCGTCCGGGACCCGGTACTTCTTCTCGTACCGATCCCTTCTAGCCGGCGTCGTGGATGGGTTCTTGAGGAGGGCGAGGCCCTCATCCCAAATATCGTCCAGTAGAGGCACGGAGAGGACCGTCTTCCTCTTGGCCTCGCGCCCTTGATAAAGGAAACCTTCCTTCTTCTCTTCCGGGCAGAGCTGGAAGAGCTCGGATGCCCTGGCGATCATGGAGTGAAACGATCCAATCTCGTCGGGCGGGGAAGCCCGGGTGGGAGGTGACGACGGCAGATCCTCGTCGTAAACCTCGTCGTCCGTACCCGTCGCGGCCGTGTCAGTCCCCGTATCATCCCCACGAGTCGTGGACGGGGAGGAGGGCTGAACAGGGCGCGATGGCTTAAAAGGAGGTGGAGGATGAATCCTTCTTCTCTTAGGGGGAGGGCTCCCAGAAGGGCCTGGCTCCGGGTCCCCCGTCGGGAGCGGTTCCTCCGCTGGTGGTAACGGCAGTCTCGTCCTTATCTCCGAGCATAAGGACTGTATAGCCAACAAAATGGCCGCCGAGTTGTCTTGCGGTGCTGGTTGAGGGGAGTCCGACGGGCTGTCAGGGGCCCCGTCGGCACCCTCGACGTTATCGTCGTCTCCTACGTCGGGATCCCTCCCGACGGGCTGGTCTTCTTCCACGCCAATGCCGTGGCTTAAGACTTCGATCAGCTCTTCCTCAGAGGTTGAGGCCGAATCCACGACGACCTCCTGCCCCCCCTTTTTCTTCTCCGTCGGAGGTTTCACGGGGGTCCTGTCGATGGGCATAAAAGAGGACTCCCTCCGCGGTGGCAGGGAGACTCTGAGCCCCGAGGTCGCCACCACTGGTGTAGCCTCCACAGGCTGAGCCAGGGCCGCCGCGACTGTCTCGATAGAGGCCTTGGCCGGATGGATTAAGGCTTTCACCACCTTACGTGCGCTCACCGCCTTCTCCTTGGGGGGGAGGGACACTGCCTCGCTCTCCCTCCGATGGGGCCTTCGAGCTCGACCGGGGCCTCTCCAGGAGCTTCGCCGGGTGCTCGGCCTTCCTCTTACCCGAACCAGAGCGTTGGCTCGTGGTTAATGGTGCCGGGGAGGATGCGCCCTGCCTGGCGCCCGTAGAGCCCGACCGTTCGGCGCTCCCGGTGCCAGCGGACTCGCGGTGCTTGGCCTTGTGTTGGACCCCGTCGCCGGGGCGTCCTCAAAGGTCTTAGAAGACCGCTCGGATTTCTTCTTCTTCTCGCCTGACGGGCTCTTCCCTTGCAGCCAGTTGGCGAGACGTTGATGGCGGTCCTTCATGGTCCGCTCCGACATATTGCTGCAAAACGCACAGTCCTTCTCCACGTGCGTCTTGTCCTCATGTAGGCAGTAAAGACAAAAGGAGTGTTCGTCCTCCTTAAAGACATTCTGAAGCTGGCATCCAGGGCAGACCCTGAACAGCTTTCCGGGCGTCGAGCTTCCCTTCTCCTGGGCCATGTCCAAGATGGGCCTGAGAAACTTCTGGAGTCCTCCAAAAGCGTGGCTCGGCAAAATCTTCACCCTTGAGGGGCGTAGACGAATCCGACACGGGTCCCCGTTGATCGGATGAAGAAACGGTGGAGCTTGAGGCTCTTTTTGACCGAAAAATCGAAGTTTTTGAGAAAAAACGTGAAAAAATAGCACTAACGCTCGAGAGCAATAGCACGAGGATCCCAACACTTGAACATGCGGTAAAAATCTGAAGATGGCTGCCAGAGGCGGGGCTTAGGTAGAGGGCAGTCATTGGCTGTGGTCAGTATGACGCAGAGCTCAGTGATTGGTTACTACTACGAAAGACAGATCAGAAACGAAACTGATACTGGTTTTTTCTTTACCAAGGATTCCCAGCCTGACGACGGGGAATATTCATGAGCATGTGAATCCATGCCAGACCCCATGCTGGAGAACTTGTCCTTCCTGAGGAGTTTGTTCAAACCGCACAAGTCCATGATGGGTCTCAATCCCCCGTCTTTCTTGGAAATAAAAAAGGGAATAGTTTCTTACCTGTAACTCCATTTCTCCAGCATTGGTATCTTTCATGGATTCACATGCTTAGAATATTCCCCGTCATGCTGGGAATCCTCGGTAAGTTATATAGACATTTTACATAGGAAAACTTCCGACACTTGTGTCCCATCTACGTCGTTTTGGGCCGCGTACGCCAGCGCCACTAGGACGTAGAGGTATAAATAGCCCCGCCCCCCGCGACTCCCTCAGATTTCGGCCCCCAAAGTAGTATGGGCGGATCTCTGGTTTGCATGCGTAGGGGAGGCTGGCGGACGCATGTGAATCCATGAAAGATACCAATGCTGGAGAAATGGAGTTACAGGTAAGAAACTATTCCCTGCTCCAGCATTGGATCTTTCATGGATTCACATGCTTAGAATAGATTGTATAGCAGTATCCCCCCAACGTTGGAGGTGTGTATGCAAACCAATATCACAATAACCGTAATGCATATTTATCAAGGCAAAACATCACCTTATAGTATGTTAACAGTGAAAACACAACACTTTAAAGTACATTAGCCGAAGGATGTGACCCCTTAATTGGGGCTTACCTTATTGAAACAGGTGCCGTAGGACTGCACGACCCATCTGTGTATCCTCAGCTTGTTGCTGTTCGAGGCAATAATGCCGGGTAAACGTGTGTGGTACCGACCAGGAAGCCGCCTGACAGTTATCTTCCAGCGGAATTCAGGACCACAATGCCGTCGACGAAGAAGTGGATATCGTCGAATGGGCCCTTGGATGCTTTTCCAGCGGTTTTCCGGCTTTTGAGTGACAAAAAGAAATAGCAGACGACACCCATGGGGCTAGTCCTTGTTTTGAGATCGGTTTACCTTTAGCCGACGGGCCATAAACCACAAATAGTTGTCTCGTGTCTCTGAAGCTTTGAGTGCGATGGAGGTAAAATTTTAAAGCTCTTTTCACGTCCAATGTATGGAAAGTCTTCTCCGCCACCGACGAAGGTGTTGGAAAAAACGTCGGCAGCACTATAGAAGAGTGCTTATGGAACATGGTAGGCACTTAAGGAATGAAATGAGGATTAGTAGCCAACATGACCTTATTATTGAAAAACCTCAAGTACGGTGGATTGATCACTAAAGCTTGTATTTCTGACAGTCGTCGAGCCGAAGTAATAGCCACCAGAAAAGCCAATTTCCACGACAAAAATTTCAATGATGACATCGGCTCAAAAGGGGCCTTCATCAGCGCTGCCAGAACCAGATTGGAGGAAACGTTTTCGTGGGAGGAAAGGTTCGGAACAATCCTTTAAGGAAATGTTTAATCAGCCGGTCACTAAATAACGGAGTTGAATGTCTCTTCTGAGTAAATCTCGAAATGGCAGCCAGATGCACTTTTATGGATGAAACAGACAAGCCTTTTTGAGCTAGGAGTAGCAAGTATGGTAGAAGCTGTTCCGGTGTGATATTAAGCAGAACCAAACCTGGTTGACCTGCGCACCATATGCAGAATCTCTTCCATTTGTATAAATATGAAGCGTTCGTGGACGGCGCCCTCGCAGCTTGCAAAATGCGACGACAGTCTGCTGGAATCGCTAACGTACCAAACTCGGAGAAATCAGGAGCCAGGCTATCAGACTGAGGCTGTCCGGGTCGTGATGCCAAACAACCCCTTTCTCTTGAAGCAGAAGGTTCGGGATTTTCTGGAACCTCATTGGTTCTGCCGCTGAAAGATGGAGTAGATCGGAGAACCACACTTGTCTGGCCCAGTACGGGGCCACCAGGATCACCCGACATGGATATCTGTGGATCCATTGCAGCGTCCGACGTATGAGCGGAAACGGGGGAAAGGCATACAGAAACTTGTCCGTCCACGGGAAAGAGAACGCTTCCCCTAGTGAGCCTTGCTGTGGCCACCTGCTCGCGTATTGTGGGCATTTCCTGTTCTCTCTCGTCGCAAAGAGATCGAGGGCCGGACGACCCCATTTCTCGAAGACACTGTGTAGTTGTTGGTCGTTGAGTGCCCATTCGTGTAGTCGATTCATCTCCCTGCTGAGAGAGTCATTTTGCACATTTTTGATTCCTGGCAAGTGGAACACCAACAGATAGATCTTCTGCTGAAGGGCCCAATGCCAGATCTCCTGGGCTTCGGTCGACAGAGTTCTGGAGCGAGTTCCTCCCTGCTTTCTTAGATAAAACATTGTTGTTGTGTTGTCTGTCATGATCCGTACAACTGATCCCTTTATCCATGGAAGAAAGGATTTCAGGGCCCAACGCACCGCCCTTAACTCCAGCACATTGATGTGAAGGCCGGACTCCTCCGATGACCAACGACCCTGAACCTGTAGGGAATCCAGATGAGCTCCCCATCCAGTTAGAGAAGCATCCGTCACCACTGTCATCTAGAACACCGGTTCCAGCAAGGGCATTCCCTTTGTCAGATTTATGGACACTCTCCCCCACTGAAGTGCCTGCACAAGCTTGCTGTTGATGGTCAATTTGTCTGACCAACGCCCTTGATTCTGTGCCCATCAATCCGCCAAGAATTCCTGAATCGGCCTCATGAAGAGACGACAATTGTTGATTAAGGGTATGCAGGACGACATGGTCCCCAGTAGGGACATGTACCTTCGCACTGACACTCTGGTGTCGACTTTCCAATCCGATGCTTTTTGCTGTAGTTTCAGAACCCTTTCGACGGATGGCTTTACCAGTCCTGACTGTGTCTGGAACTCCGCCCCCAGAAAGACCAAGGTCCTTAATGGCGATAAGGAGGACTTTTCGAAGTTTATTGTGAAGCCCAAACGTTGTAGGGGGCACATGGTGGCATTCAGACTTTCCTGTGCCCTTTCCGGAGACAATCCCCTCACTAGCCAATCGTCCAGATAAGGGTACACATGATGACCTTCTTTCCTTAACCAGGCTGCTACTGGAGCCAGACATTTCGTGAACGTCCTGGGAGACGATTTCAGTCCGAACGGTAGGACCATGAACTGATAGTGAGTTCGTCCGACGACGAACCGCAGAAATCTTTTGTGTCGTCGACGCATCGGGATATGGAAGTATGCGTCCTGAAGGTCTAGCGACGACAAATAATCTCCCGGATGTATCGATCGGATCACCTCTGTGAGTGTAAGCATCTTGAATTTTAGATTCTTGAGCAGGTTGTTGAGAGCTCGTAGATCTAGAATGGGACGCCATTTTCCATTGGGTTTCTTGATGACAAAGTAATGGGAGTACACTCCCTGTCCTCTTTCTGCCACCGGGACCAGTTCTATAGCCCCATTTTGCAGCATAAGCGCCACCTCTTGCATTAGTATTTGAAGGTGGGGCTGCGCCGAGAACACCGGTGGAATGCGTGGTGGCTTGCCCTTGAACTGTAGAGAATGGCCCAGATGTATCGTGTCCAAAACCCATTGGTCTGTTATGCGCGCCCACTCGTCGACGTGACGAGACACTCTGCCCCCCAGGACGTCCTGAAAGTTGTCATTGTTGGCTTTTGGCCTTCGTCGACGAGGAGTAGGCGCCTCGTCGTCTGGAGGTTTGGTAATCTCTGCCTTTACGAGTAGCTTGGGCTGCCCGTCTGTAACCTTGGGAAGAGTAGGAGGGTCTGGTGAAACCTCGGTCTCTAGATGATCCAAACCGGGAGTTACCTGATGCTCCTCTGAAAGGACGAAAGGAACTAAAATTCCTACCACTCTGGAGGGCTCCAAGGGAACGAGCCGTGTCAGAATCTTCTTTCATGCCCTTCAAGGCCTCATCCACTTTCTCCCCAAACAGGTGTTCTCCTTCGCACGGCATATCCATTACCTTATATTGTACCTCTGGTCTGAACTTCGTGCACTAAAGCCAGGATTGCCTTCGTAACACTACGCCATTGTTGATTTGCTTAAAGCCTGATTCTGCCAGGTCGACAGCAATGTTAATGGAATGATTGGAAGCCTCTACTCCCTCACGTACGAGCAGCATGGCAGACTTCCTATGTTCTTCAGGCAGATGGTCCAAGATAGGAGCCAGCCGATGCCACATCTCTCTATCATACCTGGCCATAATAGCCAGGGAGTTGGCTGCTTTTACTGTAGTCGCTCCAACCAATAGCACTTTCTTGCCAAAAGCATCTTGCCTCCTGGCTTCGTTGTCTGGCGGGGTCGTGCATTTGTGTCGAGACCTTGCCTTTCTGGCCGCCGCCGCGGATACCACCGATTCCGGCGAAGGTTGAGACGTCAAGCACTTGGGAGTCGATTCCGGAGCCTTGAATTTCTTTTCCAATCGACCTTTTATGGCCGGTTCCGAAAAAGGTGACAAAAACATGGTTTTAAGTCCCTCCTGCCAGACATGGTCTAAAACGGGGATAGCAAATATCGACTTTCTTCTCTTGCCCATATGATCGAAAAGAAAACAATCTTTTTTCTCTTCTTCTGGGACTGGGCCAAACTCTGCACATGCCTTACCCATCATGGCATGGAAAGCACCCACGTCATCAGGCGGTGATGGCTGCGCCGGACTCTTTGGAGTTTCCATCTCCGCTTCAGAGTCCCATGTAGGGTCCCTTGAGGGGGATAACGAGATGTGTGAACCTGACCCTTCACGTTCCGACTCTAGAACGATCTTCCTCAACTGGGTAAGCGGTAGGAATTCTGGATGGAGAGCGAGGAGCCGGGCCTGGCTCGTCGACGACTGGCGAAGCCTGTAACACTGTCGGGACACTAGACTGAGGTAACCGTGTGTCCATCTGCTCCAACAGCTTCTGTAACGTGTTCAACACCTCCAGGGACAGAACTGTCTGGGGATTCAGTAAGGAAGAGTTAACTGGAATGGCACTTCCACTCGAGAGCGATACCGAACCAGTTGGTTGTAATCCTAGATCGGTTGGATGTGCGACTGGACCACGGTCATCCTCCGCCGACGAGATGGAGAAAGCCGCTTCTGGTTGCAGCAAGGCCTCAGGCAGGATCGGATCAAAAACCTCTGGTTGCCATCGTCGATGATGACATCTTTTCCATAGGCGCTGTTTGACCTGACAAAATAACCGTAGGAAGAGCCGTTGCCGAAGACAAAGCAGGCGTCGACGATCGAACCGTCGTCGATGAAGTCTGTGGCGCAGGGCCTTGAGACGTTCCTGCCGTTTTTTAACTCGACTTGTGGGACGAGGACTCTCGACTCGAGGTAGACTTATGACGGTCTCCTGAGGAGGATTTCGATGAGTCTTTTCTCTCCTTTTTAGATGAGGAGGAAGAAGACGAAGCCTTATGTGAAGAGGAGGCCCTCGCAGGATGTTTCTCCGAGGGGCGTTTTTCAGATGAATGTGATTTCTTCGCCAGAGGCTCCGCGACACTGAGCGACGAGGGGGCACAGGAGACTTCAATCTCGAGGCTGTAGAGCCTACCTCCGATGCCGGGTACGCACCCGCTCCATCATTGAGCCAAGTAACCAGGCTTCTGTTGCGGTCTTTTAGGGTCTTTTGGGAGAAGCCCTGACAGATCTCACACGTGTCGGCCGTATGATGAGGGTGAAGACAGTAAATACAGTCCATATGGCCGTCTCCTTCATACACTTTAAGACCGCATGTAGCACACGGACGAAATAACGCCTTTCCAGACATTCTTCGAAAGAAACAGTCGAAGAAGAAGAACACACAACCTAATAAAATAGTAGATACTCGAGGTAATCCCACTACTTTGGAAGATGGTTGAAATCTAAGGGAGCCGCGGGGGCGGGGCTATTTATACCTCTACGTCCAAGTGGCGCTGGCATACGCGGCCCAAAACGACGTAGATAGGACACAAAAGTGTCGTAAGTTTTCCTATGGAAAATGTCTATATAACTTACCGAGGATTCCCAGCCTGACGACGGGGAATATTCTAAGCATGTGAATCCATGAAAGATCCAATGCTGGAGAAATAAGGGGAATACCATCCCTTATTCCTCTGAGCTACAGGCACCAGTTCTATGGCGCCTTTCTCCAGCAGGGATTGAATTTCCTGCGCAAGGAGCGGATCCGGACTCTTCAAAGAGAGATTGTCCGGTGGATTGTCTTGAGGCCTCTGCCGGAAAGGAAGACAGTAGCCGTGGCTTATGATCTCCAGAACCCACACATCTGAAGTAATGGCACGCCACTCTGCAAGATGCTGCGCCAGCCTTCCCCCAACTGGCGAACCATGGGACATGGCCTCATGACTGAGCTGAAGCGGCTGCGGCGTTGCCTGAGGGCAAAGAGGCAACAGCCCGAGCGGCCTTGGCACCTCGAGTACCTTGTTTTCCACCTCCGGCACTCTTACGGTGGCCACTTTGACTTGCAGCTCCTCTCGCTTTACTAAAGGATGAGTAATAACTAAAGGAAACCCCCCCCTTCATTGCTGTCCCCTAGGACGAAAAGGCAGAGGTTGGCGGACTGCAGCGACTTCGTTGCAGCTTTGGAGGTCTGCAACCTCTCAAGGCTCTTGTCAGCCTTGCTGCCAAAAAGATGTTCACCATCAAAGGGCATGTTAAGGAGCCTGGGTTGTACATCAGGAGCAAACCCCGACTTCCTCAACCACGCAAACCTGCGTATCACAGTGCTCGCCGCCATGGACCGGCTGACACAGTCTGCCATGTTCAAACCCGACTGAACGGACTCACAAATGGCATCCTTGGCATCCTGAATAATAGCAAGAAAACCATCCCGTTCGTCCCCTTCGGGAATATGTTCAGCCGCTAAGGCAATACAGTTCCACCGAGTGTGCGTGAAACGAGACAAGGCACATACGGAGTTGGCTGCCTGAAGCGCCATTCCCCCGGAAGAAAACATTTTCTTCGCCCAGCCATCAAAACGCTTGTCGTCCCCATCAGGAGGGATGGTAGGATACGATGCCTGCTTATCTGGGGCCGTAGCCGCCTGCACCACCAAACTCTCCAGAGTGGGGTATGTGGTCAAGTAGCAGGGGTCACTACTGGCTGGGCGGTATTTTCACGGCAAAGACATGCCCACTGCTGGGAGACTCTCCGGAGCAGTCCAAGCCGCTGCCACCCTTCTTTGCAGAGCCATATGGAATGGCAGTACAGGGTCATTGGGTGGACCTTGACCGAGGATATCCGTAAGGACATCTTGCACAAAATCAACTGGGGGCACCGTCCACCCCAAGTAGTCTGTGACCCTCGACATAAGGCGCTGGTACGATGACTCGGCAAGGGTGCCAGGCTCAGGCCTACAGAACTCCACCTCCGAAGAGCTGTCCAGACCACTGGCGTCATGCAGTGACTGACGCAAGTCCTCAATCGGGCTATGACCAGAAAGAATCTCATCTGGTACCGTGTCCGGAACCAACCCATCTTCAGAACCCTCTTCCACCTCAGAAATATAATCCATAGGCTGGAAAGTGGGCATTGAATAGGGGAGAAAGACAAGTTTTGCCTTGGCCAGAGCCTTTCAAGGGGGTTCCCCCGTGCCACGGGGTACCTCCGACACCACAGCCTCGAAAGGCGTCCAGTAAAACAGCGTTGACGTCGAGCGTGGCGCCGACAACATCGACGGCTTTGACACAGGCCTCAAGGGCGGAGCCCCGAGCGAATCATTCGACATCCTGGGCGCCGAAGGCATCGACGACCTCGGAGGTGGACCCTCGAGAGAGTCCGTCGACGACCTCAGCGCCACCGTGTCGTGGGCCTCCCCGAGGCACCAGAGGCAGGCATCGTGCGAGTCCGTCACCGACATCTTGGACCCGCACTCCCCACACTTCTTGAAGCCCGGACGCGGGTTAGAAGAAGAGGAAGGCATCCCGATAATACTTTACACAAAACAAACAGGTTCGAAGGACCGAAGGAACAGCAACTCCAAAGAGTCGAGGCGCGCCGAGATCTCCGAAGCGAACACGTTCGCGGAAAAAACAGAACTGAGGCTACGGGCGTCGTGCATCCTACTTATAACATCCTGTGACGTCGGAGGAGGTCCTCGAGGGCGGCGTATCGACGTCATCGACACAGGACGCACACGCCGAAAGATTTTCCGAAGCAGCACAGCTGTAGTGATTACTGTCATAGATATGCATAAAAATGCAATCCGTCTCCAGCGCCTCCACAGGGACCAACGGAGACCATGATGGATAACCCAGACAACGAGGCACCACACGCAGACGTTGTGTGGGTCCATGATGGACATCTTGGACCTGCAGACCTTGCAGCGCTTGAACCCCAACACTATAGGAGTGGACATAATTTGACACCGCGAACAATCGCCAAATCATCGGTTATCAAAAAAATATTCTCGTGAGAGAGTGTTCCTCGAGAAACATGCTGAGTGCACAGCAAAAAACAAAAGAGGTATAGGGGCGTAGTGATGGGCTATGTGTACAACGACCAATGCCACGTAAGGAGTCGACAACAGTAGTATCAAAGCAAGACGGATTGATGGCTAAGTCCAGGTGCACTACACTCCCTTTCGAAAAGGTTTCCAAGCAGCTGATGCTGGAATGGATATCTATCTGATGAGGAATCTGCGGGAGAAAGCATTGAAGAAGGAAATTCTCCAGCCTCGAGGTAACGAAGAATCCAAAGACACAGGGCTGGTCCGGGGCAGAGCTGGAGGTTGGAAGCCGGTGTCAGGAAGGAGAGGCACAGGGCTAGACCAGACAAACAGAAAGGCACCAGCGCCACCCAATGAACCACCGCAAGCATCTAAGGTGGACCGGCAGGTCATCCACTTAGAAAGGATGCAGATTGTGTGAAATGCATTCTACTGTCTAAATATCTGTTGCCCTAATACTATATACGAGGTATACCTGGCATAGCCCATAACCATTATCCCTTGCAGGCCAAGTAAGTGATATTGCATTGTTGCTCTCCACTTATAGGGTAATATTAGGAATGGTAAAGTAAGACGCTGAGCATGACATTGGTCTACTCAAAATTCTTGGAAAGCAAATTAATATTTGAGTTTTATAATGTGTTAACATGCAAGGGACCACTTCAAAGCGCTTGCGTGACATATGTATTAAGAATAGGAAGCATGGGATGAGGTTACACATCCAAGTAGCATGTTTACCTACAGTCAGTATTAGATATTTGAGATGATAACTAGGTTACATATTGTGGGTGATGCTTTTATTATTAATATTATTAGTGTATTTATTGAGCACAGCCCTGGCTTCAGCAATCACCAGAGTGCTTTACAACCGTAGGGGGAAGAACACATTGGAGGGAAACAGAGACAAGGGAGTGGGAGCTAACGGTGGAGGGCAACAGCGGCCAATTTACAGCAAGAGATCTACAAGCAAGCAGGGGAAGAGACAGTGGGGGGCTGATCAGAGTCTCAGGTACGATGTGGAGTGGAGGGTGTGTGGACCTATGTGTTATGGAGGACTCATTCTTTGAAGAGGAAGGTCTTGAGCTCTTTTCTGAACTGTAGAAGAAATGGGGTAAGACTGATGGTGATGGTAGAAGGTTCCAGAGTCTTGGAGCATAATCACAGAAGGCTGTTCTTCTCGTTTTGTCCTTCCTGCACCGTCGGAGTTCAAGCCTTCACATTTCCTTACTTCTGGTGGATTGTAGGCCTTTGGAGATGTTGAGTTTCTCAGTTTGGTAGCTTGGGGACTTCAGGGTGACAGCTTTGTAGATGATGCAACGGGATTGATTTGAAGATGATACAGGCTTGCAGCAGGAGCTAGTGCAGTTAGAGGAGGTTCAGGGTTGAATTTCCAGAGTCCTTTCATGAGTCTTGCTGCTTTATGCAGGACACATCTCAGGGGTGCAAGGGTAGTTGCTGGAAGGCCTTCCAAAAAGAACTTTTCATAAGGCACGTTGAATAACAGAAGTTCTGGTACTTGAACGCTATTCAAATTACAACAAACATAAAATAAGTGGATGTGGGTGCTTATCTGGTAACCTTTCGCAGAGCCAAGAGAGGAAGAGTCAAGGTTATCTGGTAATATCTAAATATGTTTTGGGGTAGAGGTTAGAGTAATCACATGGTAGACTGAATCATGGGATTCATGGCTAGGGAGGGAACAGTAGTTGGTTAATGTATGCAAGCATATCTTAGTTAGATTTTTCTGTTCATGGAGCCACTTTTTCATATTAGTTTTTACCTCTTGTGGCTACATTCTGTTTTTAGGTTTTTAAGGTCACGCTTGCATAGTAGGGTAATGTACATAAGCTAAACCAGAATATCATGACTATTTAGTTATTTTAGGAGCAAGCAAATGTCAGGTAATTGCTGTGGCTTGTGCCTTATTAAATATTTTTGCATAGGTGAGAATTGCCTGTGTGCGCTGCTAAAAATCTTCTGAGCGGCACCCAGAACGGAGCTGGGCAAGCACACATGCGCACAGCTTAGAGAGAACATTGCTTGTAATTTCTGCCTTGTGTGTCTACACAATAATGTTGTGTGTAAGTGTGTACTGAACTCCAAGTTGCTAGCTTGCAGATAGCCTCAAGTGATACATTAGCTATAGCTGCCAATGGGGTCCCTGTGGCACGTGTGCAGCGTGCCCTTGGTGTGAATGGTAGATCTTTGTTTGATAATGTTTAACACCTCTGTATGCATTTTACAATCCATTTAGCAATAGCCGCCTTTGAGATAGGGTCTCCTTCTGTTACGGCTGCACGAGACGCAAAGAACTGGTCTGTCTTCTAGATTGGTTTCCTTTTGTTAAGGTAGTACATGACGGCTCTAAGCACATCTAGTGTGTGGAGGGCTCCCCGACTGGAGTTCTGCAGATTTTGAAAGAAATCAGGCAGTTCAATGGACTGGTTAACATGGAATTTATAAATCGACTTTGGTGAGAAGTGTGGATGCGTTCTTAAAACCTCATTGTTTTTATATATTGTGACAAAAGGTTATGAGAGAGAAAGTTTGAAGCTCACTTACTGTTCGAATAGACGTAATTGATACAAGGAAAGCTGTCTTGTAAGTGAGATCTTTGAGGCTTGCTTTATGCATTGGCACAAAGGGCGATACCATGAGTTTTCTTAAGACAACGTTTAAATCCCAAACTGGAGTCAGCTATGCAACAGGAGGATAAAGTAATTTTACACCTTCCAAGAAGCATTTAACAACTGGAACCCTCCACCATGAAACCTTGCTTTGTGAAGTTGTATAAGCAGCAAGTACAACTAGATGGACTTAAAAAAAATTAAAGACCAAACCAGAGTCTTACAGGTATAATAGGTAGTGCACAATTTGTGATGGTGTAGATTAATTACGTTTGAAGCTTGACATTCTAATCCACACCACAAACCTTTTCCATTTGTTAAAGTAGTAGTGCTGTGTGTATGGTTTACGGGCTTCTTTGAATGCATGCACCTGTCAAGCAAATTAAGGTGTACAAACAGTGATTTAGGAGCCAATCTGCTAAGCTGATTACATAAGGTTGAGGATGTAGGGTTTGCCACTGGATCTGTAACCACACACTGAAAGTGCATGTTAGTTTCATTGGTGGGCAAATGGACATTTTGAGGAGGTGGGAGTACCACGCCTGATGGGCCCACATTGGAGCTATTAGAATCAATGTCAAGTGTTCTTGGTGCATCTTGTGGATTACTCTGTTCAAGAGTATGGTCGGAGGAAACGCGTGTGCAAATATCCCTGACCAACTGATCCACCGTGCATTCTCATTGGATTCCATCTGCAGGAACCTGGAGGTGTAACTTGGACTTTTTTCCATTTTCTATGGTGGCAAACAGATCTAAATGTGGATGCGGCCAGTGTTTAAAAAGGTTGTTTACAATGTCTGAGTGTAACTACCACTCGTAATCTGTGGGTTGATTTGTGTTTCGGCTTAATGTGTCTGCAAGACTCTGGTGTTTCCCCGGAACATGTGATTAGAGGGGAATTCTTCTCTGGCGGCTCCATTTCCATATCCTTTGAGCCAGTGTGGATAGATTTTGGGAGCGAGTCCCGCCCTGTTTGTTGATATACAACATGGCTGCTGGGCTGTCTTAAGATCAGCACATTTTCCTCCAGTAAGTGATGTTGGAATGCTTGTAGTGCTTTGTAGACTGCTAGCAACTGCAAGACACTGATGTGTTTTTTGAAGAATGAGCAAGACCACATTCCTTGCAGGGTGTGGTCATGCCAAAGTGATGCTTCTGTTGTGATTCAGAGGTGTGCTGGAGGATTGACAAAAGGTTCTTCATGTAACAGGTTCCCTTTTGTCCACCACTGTAGTGCCAACACCCCCTCTTGTGAAACCTCCACTAGATCGTCCGAGTTGCCCCCTTTGCTTGCGACCATTGTTTCGCTAACCATTCTTGAAGCAGACACATATGCAGCCTTGCGATTGGCACGATGAAGACGCACGTCAATCAGGATGTGCTTCCCCCTGAGAGAGGGCGCAAATGCTTTCAGAGCCTACCTGATCGCTCGCAGCTCCAGCCTGTTGATTTGCCACTGCGCTTCCATCGTGGGCCAAAGACCGCTCACCTGCAAATCCTCAAAGTGAGCGCACCAACCCTTCAGAAACATATTCCTGATCACCCTGGCCTGGGGTCACAGAGACCAGAAAGATTCCCTGCCATCATGTTCCCACTGCTGGTCCACCAAGAGATTGCTGGCCACCAACCTAGACACCCTTAGAATGGCCTTTAGGGTGCCGAAGTACTGCGACCATGACCCCACAGGATCCATTGTAGAAACCCCATTCGCAGCATGGCATCTGGCTCTAGAAACATGCAGTAGGCCATGAGACCTAAGAGGCGGAGGAAGGAAACCACTGGCAAGATGGCGTAGTTCAGCAACAGCTGAACCATCTGTCCAACACTGGAGACTCTCCTCAGGGTGAAAAGCCTTCCACACCCGAGTGTCCAGGACCACTCTGATGAACTGCAGCCTTTATCGTTGGTGTTTGATGGGACTTGTTTAAGTTCAGGGATCAGCCTGTGGAGTAGCGAGCAAGTGTCCCCGAGATGAGACAAAACCTGATCCATCGACTTCCCTTGCATCAACCAGTCGTCCAGGTTTGGGAAGACACGGACGCTGGATCTCCTGAGTTGCGCCGCGACTGCCGCCATTAGCTTGGTGAAAACCCTTGGGGCGGAGGTCAACCCAAAGGGGAGAACTTTGAACTGGCAGTGCTTGTCCCCTATAAGAAATATCAGGAATTTCATGTGCTTTTGGTGGATCGCCATGTAGAAATATGCATCCTGGAAATCTATTGACACCAGAGAGTCCTGAGCCTGAGAACATGGAGAATTTCTAACGTCACCATCTTGAACTTGTCTATTCTAAGGTACTTGTTCAAGGCCCTGAGGTCCAAGATAGGACAGAGTCCTCCCCCTTTCTTGGGTACCAGGAAATACCGGGCACCCCGATCTTCTCTGCTCCGGAGGCACCTCTTCCATGGCACCCTTCAAAAGTAGGGCCTGCAGTTCTTACGGCAGCTCCTGGTTTGGTTGCTGAAGAGGTGGTATGTCTGGAGGCAACTTTAGAAAGGGCATACAGAACCATCACTTTACTAACAAGGGCCCAGGATTCAGAGGTAATCTCCCGCCATTGAGGCCAGTGCTCGTCTATTTGTCCTCAAACTGGTGAAGCATGTGGGGAGACCTCGAAAGCGGCTTGGAGTGTGGTGCCGCCCCAGCCTCTGCTGCCACCGCCTGCTGAACCCTAGAAGCCCCCAATCCCCTTCCAGAGTGCAGGGAAATGCTTCTGGCCTTGCCTGGGCTGCTGGAGCTGTGGCTTGATGCCAAAGGAGATATAATGCCTGTATCCCCTACCTAGAGGCAAAACTGAATTCAGGTTTTGCCGGTTGCTGCACATCTAGGCCCAGGGTCTTTGCGGCAAGCTTTGAGTCCTTAAATGGGTTGGATTCACAATTTCAATGGCTACAAATGCAGTCGATTCAGAGAGATTTGGGGTGGGAGCAGAGACCATCACCAATATATTTGGAGGATGACTATTGCTTGGAATTGTGGTGATGGGCGAGCTCTGATGTTTAAGTTGGAATGTGCGACTTGTTAGCTTTATACCCCCTTGTTTCTGTACTGTGGGGGGTTTAACAGGATACTAGATGTGGATTTGGACAGGTCCAGTAACTGCAGAAGAACACTCTCGAGAGCCACACAATTGGTGCGGAACAGCATGGCCAATGTGAGTCTTGGTGAGGTGTGGAGGGCTCTTAACTCAACAATCCATGTGTACTCCTTTTATTCCACCGTTCATGACTCCCACTCCCCAATTGACTTATGGTTGGTTTTGGATGTACTATTTAGTGCCATTGACTGTGTGGACATATTGCCCAGAATTTACTCGGACCATTCTCCGGTCCCAATATCACTTCAGTTGGACGGGCTCTTGAAGCCCACCTACAGCTGGAGATTTAAATCACAGGCGCTACTAGACCTGGTCTTTGAGACCAATCTAGAGGCAAATATTTAACTATTTTATGAAACAAACACTGGGTCAGTATCTTCCTGTCGGATACTATGGGAAGCCTTTAAGGTTTATATTCAGGGAATTGCAATGTCTGCAGAGTATGGCATTCTTAAAACTATACAGAAAGCTATCAAAGACAGTGAAGACACTCAGCCTCAACTAGAACAGATGCAAGCGACTTGTCCAATGGCCACCACTTTAGGGCAAACAAAAATCACATTGGACAACTTCAGATCACATGCTCAGTGAGACCAGAGATGTATGGACACAGAGGGCGCGTAGGTTGCTTGCCTGGACCATTCGCCAAACAGGGGGCAGTAGCTGTATTTCATGCATTCGGGACAAATCAGGGTCTCTGGTACACACCCTTATGGAATTGAACTGTGTATTCAGAACCTTTTATGCTATTCTCTACTCAAACAGTGATACCTGTTCGCCCGACAGTATAGACAGCTTCTTAGATACGTTCCCGCTTTAAATATTGTCTGACGAGGCAAGAGATTGCATGGCTGCACCCATTTCACTGAAAGAAATTGTCCGGGCTATTGATGCCGTGCCTTCTGGGAAGGCACCTGGGCCTCACGGCTGAATTCTATAAATGTTTCAAATCATACTTGTACCCAGCGCCGACATAAAATGTGGCTGGAAGCACTTCAGAGCCGGAAACTCCCTTGTACTATAAGATAAGCAGTTATTTTGATTCTGTTAAAACCCATTAAGCCGGCAGTGCAGATCTTATAGACCCCTCTCATTGATCAACTCAGACCTTAAGATATTTGCTAACGGGGGAGAGGGTGGGGTGCTGTTGTGCAGCTACAAGATGGCCACTGACAGAGCGCTCCGACTTACAGCTTACAAAGTCCTTCAACATCCTGTCATGGCTAAAACAGCATCAAGACATCAGCGCTGAACTAGCAAGAAAGTGCTGCCCCACATGGACACCCCTTAGCCACTCTTCAGGACGCCTACAGCTGAGTTTGTGACAAGGCGGGCTTGATCGTGGCCGGCCTGTGCGATGTATGCACCACGCAATTGCCTGCTGTGAGCTGCGGCCCGGGCTACGCACCACCATCCACTTTGGGAACAGGATAGCCACGCGTCGCAAGAGCTGGAGCCTGTTCCCTGCCTCCAAGATGTATTAGTACACGCCTGCGGTGCTCTCCTGTGCCCACGGACTACTGCTATAGCTCCCCTCCATTCCCTGGCATGCCCACCAACGGCCCGCTGACACTCAGCCGCTGAACAGACCGGGCTCTGAGCGGATCGGGGAGGCGGTGTCACTAGCGGTTACATGCTTTCCACTTTGGTGTGATCCAGACCCAGCGCTGCCCACTCAACCTCTCCAACCACACGGTCCAACCGCACGGTGCTAACACCTGTTGTAGCCTTGGTGGGGGTCCCTCGACCGACACCTGCTCCATGGGCGCACCCGACCCACTAGACTCTCCAGCAGCGGGAAGGGCTGCCCTTCCCCATCAGACCGCACCCACACTGTCTCCAGTTTACGCTGTGCTGGGGTCTCTGGGGCAAGGGCAAGGTCCGGCTAGCCCCTTCAGCACCACTCTCTGGGACAAACCCTTTGGTGCCGGTATCTCGCTTTGTCCCCCCTGTGATAACTCCTTTGCGGCCAGCTACCTGCCTTCTACGACTGCCTTATCCTAGTCAGGATCAACACACTCTGAATTGGGCATAAAACTAAGTGCAGCAATACCTCAACTCGGGACATTTCATCAGCATCCCAGCGGAAGCTTCCCCCTGCATGGTGCTGCTTAAAGCTCCCTGACTTCTGTTGTGCACCAGTAACATTACACAATTGGAAACAATAAAAAACAAGAAAAGATTGACCAATTTTCACACCAAGACCAGGCCTCCCCCACCTACCATGTCCACCTTGAATGAAACTCTACCAGCGCTCAAAAATAGTACGGACACCCTTGGATCTAAAATCGATACGCTGACATGCAAAGCGGAGACCTCAGCCATTCAAATAGATAAACTATGTGGTTGGATGACGGAGGTTGAACAGCGCTTGAGGGAGAATAAGGACAGCCTCTCCGCAGAGAGAGGTTGTGTCGCTACAACAAGCAGTAAGGCGTGTGGAGGCTAAAAATAACGACCTTGAGGATAGGTTGCGCAGGAACAATGTGTGCATTGTGGGGGTTCCTAAATTTACTCACATTGACATTATGGATGTTTTTGTAGAAAAGCTCTCTTTGGATACACTAGATCATCCTCCACGATCCAATATGTTTTTAGTTGAGAGGGCTCACCACACCCTCACCCCAAAGCCACCCCCTGATGCCCATGACAGGCCCATCATCGCAAGGATCCTAAACTACAGGGATAGAGACTCCCTCCTAAGGGCAGCCAGAGAAAAGGGCAAATTAAGGTTTGGATGAGCAATCAGACTGTTCCCGGATTTCAGCCCCCTGGTACAGGAACAGAGGAAGTCGTTCCAGGTGGTTAAGAATAAACTCAGGCAGAAAAATCATCCTCCCTCATGGTCTTAATAGTGCTTTATAACAGCCCGAGCATCTTATTAAAGAGTATTTGCCTTGTTTACCAGACAATGGGAGATACATTGAGTTATATCCGGTTACTCGACCAACGTGGCCACGACCGATACAGCGAACACCAGCCATGGGTCCCCGGGAGAAATGTTGCCACTTGCGATTTGCTGGTTCTTGAGTCCCGAATAGGAATATGCATGTGCCACGATAAGTTGAAAATATGCTGTAGCTGTGGATAGTGCTTTGAGCTCGGTGGCCGCGACCAGCACCCCATTGGTGCAGCCACTGCGTCTTGTTCCTCAAGAGTTAAGGTTTCTTGTGGGTGGGTAGAATGCCGGTAGGGGAGGGTGTGGCACATTCAGAGCAGAACTACCCCATAATGGGGTGCCCAAAACCTGGTCCATTATTTACACGACAACGATGAGTGAGCCCCTAACTATAATGTCCTGGAATGTCAGGGTAGTCACTAATAAAGATTTCTGCTTGGTGGTTAACCATGATAAATTGCATGGGGTAAATGTTCTTTGCCTACAGGAGACACGCCTTATGAGGGATGGTCAGCTCCTGATGGCCAAGGTCAGGGGAGTGCATAGATACAGGTCCTCCTACTCGTCCCAGTCCAGGGGAGTGGCGATTTATATACACCAGTACTTAGAAGAAATCTAATAAACAGAGGAAAGCCTATGAAGATTCTGCAACTTAGAACATGAAATAGCTAAACACCTTATCTTGAATTGTGTACAACTAAGTGACCTGAGGAACTCTTGGTTGGGCTCTCTGAAAGATTCTTATTCCAGCTATTCCACTGTTCTGGTCTGGTATTGCTGTTTAAAGGTGCAAAACACACGCAAAGGTTTGGCCTTAGCCAGCTTTCTTAAGGGCCTTAAATTGGATGGTCTTAGATAACCTAAGGGGGTATGATTCGTGATAGAAGCCTCCTCTTTTGATTTCTTTTTTTTTCACTGCTAATTTGATTATAATGCTTTGCTGTGACCATGGGTGGGTGTCTGTGTTCCTTTTTGTATTCCAAATTAAGCTTTATGTTAAGGCTACGATATGTATATACCCTTACATTGAGTTATATTTTATTTAGAAGCTACATAGGAATTGATACAATTTTTTGCTTGTAATACCAGTACATTTTTATTCCCCTCTCTGGAGCATTTCCTTTCCTTTTTTATGCTATCCTTTTTATATTTGTTGACATTTAAATGTCATACTATGTATATACTTTGGAAAGTATTTTTACTTCTGTTTTTTATGCTGAAAGTTTTGTAAAGTTTTGATTAAACGAAAGGCAAAATAAAAAAAAATTTAAATAAATAAATATACACCAGTCCCTGAAGTTCTGCCTGCTTTATAAGGTACAAGAACCTGAAGGGCGTTATATCTAGCTTGCTGGTGAATGTTTGGAAGCAAGAATGCTGCTCAATGTTTATGCTCCAAATGTTGATTCACCTAATTTTTTTCAGAACTGTGCTTCATGCTTCATAGATTTGCTATGTATGAGATTGTGTGGGTGGGGTCTTTAACCTGGCGATGTCCCTGGACTTGGATCGATCAACAACTACACAAAATACACTTTCTAGGGCGGCCATAGCCTGGGTCGACGTGGCTGATCCTATGGGCCCGACAGACATATGGCGGTATATGCATCCAAATGATAGGGAGCTCTCATTCTACTCGGGGGCACAGTGTAGCGCCTCTAGGATAGACTAGGTCATGTTATTAACCCCACTGGCTAGTAATGCCCTACATTTGAAAATACTACCCAGGACACTGTCGGATCATTCCCTGATATTGGTTACAATATGTCCCGAATGCATCACATCACCCCGCCGTTGGCGGTTTCGTCTGCAAGCCTTGGAGGATATAGTATTTCACAAGAGTATCTGGGGGGATATCAATGAATACTTTTTGTGAACGTGGAATCGGTCTCAGACTACAGAATGATGTGGGAGGCCTTTAAGGTGTTCATAAGGGGTTGTCGCATTTCCAGAGAGAGGGGGGTACTGAAATCCTTAACAGCGACCTTCCGCCATCTGCGATATAAAGAAGCTGGAACAAAAACAGACAGGGTGGGGACCCACAGGTTGGGAAAACTATTGTGGATAAGCCATGTGCGCATACAGAAGCCGCGGACAAGGAAGATTAGTATATGGCAGATCCGGTGTTGGTGACTAAATATGCCAAAAGCAGCAGACCCAGTCGTACTCTCACATGGGCAATCCGTAAAGACAAGAGCCAGGGAGGGATCTTGGAGATTGCCGACCCGAACGGGCTCCCGGTTTGGAATTCCAACGAAATAAACAAGACCTTCCGGGAGTACTATAACCGGCTGTATTATTCCCCAATTATTGGTCTCTGCTGGGGAAATAAGGTCATACCTGGACTGTGTGGCACTGGGATGGCTAGACCCTGCAATAGCGGATTGGATGAACACTCCCCCTTCCATGGCTGAAATCTGTAAGGTTATTAATAACCTCCCGAGCAGCAAGGCTCTGGGGCAAGAAAGTATTTCTGCTGAATTCTATAAAGAATATGCAGACATCCTCGCCCCACAGCTATGTCGTATGTATGAGTTCTCTGTCCGCAGGCCTCTTGCCCGAATCCACTAGGACAGCTGTAGTCACACTTCTCCTTAAGCCTGGCAAAGACCCTAGTGATTGTTCATCGTACATACCCCTGTCCCTAATAAACACATGCAACACAACCACGCTAAATTGTTGGCCGATAGACCCCTCCCTCATATGAATATGTTGGTCTTCCCGGACAAAGCGGTCCACGCAAAATAATCTACAACGACTTTTCACCACGATGCATAATGTGTGGGAGGCAGCTGAAGCCTTTGATGCTGAAAAGGCCTTTGACTCCTTCGAATGGCCCTTTCTATTAAAAGTTTTACGTAGATCGGGCCTAGGTCTCCAGTACATCCGATGGGTCAGTTTATTATATACCTTGCCTCAGGCCTCAATTCTATCGAACCAATTGCTGTCAGACAATATATTCCCCACGAGAGGAATGAGACATGGTTATCCCAGCTCTCCAATTCGGTTTGCCCTTGCGGTTGAATCCTTGGCATTCTATTCACACAGAGGGGTAAAGTAATACTGACATATTTCAATAATCTCACTTTATGCAGATGACATACTGCTATACGTTAAAGATCTTAAACTTAATCTATGTCCGCTGAGGCAGGAAATGTCCGACTTTGGGGAGTTCTCGTGTTTACACATTAACGGGTCAAAATCCAAGATACTACCGTTATCCCCAATGGCGCTCCCAGCAGACATCAGTACTGCGTTCCGCTGGTGCCAGCAGGGCATGAGGTATCTGGTTATTGAGGTTTCTACCTCTCCTACCAGGTTATTGAAAGTAAACATGTGGCGACCTTCGAGCAATTAGAACGAAAGGTTGACATATGGATCAGGCTCCCGTTGTCTCAGGCGGCACGCCTCGCCCTGGCTAAAATGGTGGTGGTTCCCAAGATGCTGTATATCTTCAAAATGTCCCAATATCTCCACAGTCATGGTTTTGGAGATGTGCCTGGTCAACGTTAACAAGGTTGGTATGGGCTGGAAAACAAGCACGCATCGTGCTGGATACGCTCACATTACCATACGCGGTCGGGGGATTAGATTACATCGACCTTTATACATATATATCTTGACAGCACAGATCCAGGATGCTATATGGTGGTGGCATCGGTCTGTGGAGTTCCCACACACCAGCTTGGAGACAGTAGTGACCTACCCTGGCGACCTGAAGGGTACGCTATGGGGTTCCACTAGAAGTATCCCCAAAGACGAAATACAGTCCGTCAATGTAACCAATTGGGCATGGGACCAAGCTCTCTCTGACACGAGCACAAAGGGAAATTACCACACCGATTACACCATATACTCGGTGCACAGAGTCACTCACCTCGGAGGGAATATTTAGAACGCAATTCATGAAACTGGGTGTTCAAGCTCTTGGAGATGTAGTCCTGGATGTCAAGTTCATACAATGGGACACCCTAAAGAATCGTATTCCCTGGAATGCAGTCACTATGCTACTTTATTTTAGAGTACGAGAAACTCTTCGGGGGCTGTGGAAAGAGTTCCCAGTGCCACTGGATCTTTCCCCTCTCGCACAGTTCGTGACAAATCCCCCCAGCCTCTCAGGCGTAGTATCAGCACTGTACAAACTTATTAAATCCCTCTGCACGGCACCCCACGGCAGATTTATGGCCAGATGGGACAGAGTGCTACAAGATACGCTTACAGAGACCCAATGGCGGTTGATCTGCACATTGACCCGGACGATATCACTAAACTCTAGGTTCCTCCTCATACAATTTAAGTTCATACACCAGTCGTATCTCTCTCCTGCACTACTGCATAAATATTAACCTGCGAAAACTGCTTCCTGTCCACGGTGCGCCTTAGACCCCTCCGACTATATGCATATGGTCTGGAATTGTACGCAAGTACAGACATTTTGGAAAGGAGTATATGGTACAAAGGGCAGAATATTATCCAAGGATGCCCACGGGACTATCCTTCAGCCTGGTTACTTGCACTGTTTGAGAGCCTGAATAAATTGGAAAGGACAATGTTAGGAGTGGTCCCCAGGGCTCTAATAGCCAAAACATGGAAGAGAGCTGTTAGGGAGAATTCTCATAAATGGCTGATTTCCCTTACCTAATGAGTCCCTTAGCAGCTTTGCTGGATTTCTAGGGTTCAGTTTTTTCACTTGGTAAGAGTGTGAGCTTTTTTCCCGCTCTTACATGTGTTTTGCTGTGTGTGTTTTTACCATTTGTGTGATCTTGGGCTCTGGAGCCTCACCTACTCCATGAGCATCATTTTTATGTGCGTTACACAGCACCTTCAGTGCAGTGACACAGGGTTGTCTTTTAGATTTCCCACTGACTCCATTTGTATGGGACTGACTACTGTCTCCCAGAAACATGTAAGGTTGCCATTAACTTTACATAGTCACTTCTTAACCACAGACCCAGTACACCCCATCTTACCTGGAGTATTGGAAAGCGTTAATTCTTATCCCTTTTTGTCTGTTTCTCTTGGAGCACTTTTTCGCTCCCTTTTCATCAAGACTTGGCTGGTGGCAATGGTAACTACCCTATTTTTCATACCGCCGTTATCTTATATAACCATGGTATTGTTTTAGGCTATTATATTAGCCTCGAACATAAACCCGCTTGACCAAATATATTTTATTTCGGCTCCGGCTGGGTTTAGTCGCCATTTCTTTTTGTTAAAGTCCTTCTCGTGTTTTACTCTGCATGCCAAACCAGGTTTGGTCCCTTTGTTCGCCGTCTTTTTGCGGGCTTCTGCACAGAAGCCCTCCTTAAGGCGCCTGAAAGTCTGGGTAGGCAGGATGTGAGGGAGGTGTCTTAGGACCCCTGCCATGTGTTCCCTTGGTAACCCAAGTCGCACTCCTGTTTGATTGGCTGGGTGACTATCCTTGCCAGGACAGCCACCCTGTTGTGTGATTGACGGCCAGGCTGTGTGAATGGGGGAAAACTGCATAAAAAGCAGGACTGGAAAGGCAGAGTCGCCACTGGAACAAAAGAACCAACAAGGAGCTGATGGAAGAGGACCCCTACAACGACTGAACCGCCCGGTGAAGCCCTGCTGCAGGTCCGAATCTTCAGAATCGGACGACAGAGAAGATCCTCCAGGAAACTTCGTCCCTTGAGCTGGTGGGACCAACCAGTTCGCCCAAACTGCAAGCCAGGACCCCTTCTCTGGTCGAAATTGCTGTACAGAGCTACAGTGGGCCGGATAGCCAGGAAGGTCGGATCCTGCTTGGGTTTTAAGGAGCGCACCTTTTATTTGTTGCTTTGCTCTGCTGCTGGTTTCTTCCCTGGGTAGTGCAGAACCCTCCAGTCTTCCTACTTCTTGTCAGTCCGACAGTCGCTTCAGGAACCGTGAGCCTGCAGGAACTAACAGGAACGTCTGCCTCAGCTACAGCTTCCTCTCCGTTTTAAGGTACTGTGCAAATCCGGTTGTTTGTTTCGTTCAGCCGCAGTGAAAGTGTTTGAAATCTTCCTCCAAACCGAGGGCTTGTCCTTCTCTTCTCTTTGAACTAACATTTCTGCCAACCAACCTCGTCCGGAATCCGTGGCACAAACTTTACTGCAAACTACCCTGAACCGTGTGATCTTGAGCAAAACACTTTTGACCCATTGACTTTGGCCCTAATCCTTTTCTACCTGATTCTATCACTGGAGTTCCTTTTGCTCAATTGCCCTGAGTACTTACCTGTTGGTGTGGTTGAATTTCTAGTAACTTTGCTTTTCCCTCCCTTTTAAATTGCTCTAGTGCCATTTTGCTCCCACTTCATTTTGTAATCTTAACCTGTCTGGAACTTATTGGGAGAGGTGTGGTATTTAAGAGTGTATTTTTTAACCTGCTAATAGTGTAATGTTATACAACTGAAGTAAGAAATAAATGTATATTCTTTTACTTGAAAACCTTGAGTCAGTGTTTGCCTGAATCATAGTAATTGCTGTCCTTTGTGTAACTATTTGATACTGCTCACTTACTCTTGAGAGAAGTTTGGCTGCTCAGCCATCGCTACCAATTTAACTGTGTAGTACAGGCTCGTACCAAAGGTGAATTTGTACTGAATTTGTACTGTCACTTGTAGTCTTAATTGTGTGTGGTGTTCCCAAAGGGTACTGAATATAATTCTGCCTAACGAGAGCAAATCCACCCCATGGTGGAAGAATGGTTGAACATGTTGAACATTTGTGAAACCCCGGGAAGCAATGTATGTAGCATCGCTCCAGGGTAGACCAAAGTTGGGTGATTATTGGGTTCCCCTCCGGTCCTATGTCCTTAGCAATAGAGATCCCACACAAAGTCCCGATGGTATGGTACAACTAGATTAAACATTGGGTATGATCAGAACGTCAGGGGAGAATGGAATATATGTAAGCCTGCATCAAGCTAGGCGACTGTTACTATATATACTGCCACTGACTTGTAAAGGCGGCACCTCCCCTCTTCAAGTGTTCTGATGACATTGCTATGATGTACATATCACTGAGTGCACCGTTTGTTTTGGGTTATAGGGTGCGTTAGAGTCGGGGGAATGGGCACAGTTAGGCCGACTAGGATTGGTTGCTGTTGTTGTATTGTTCTAATGTCATGGAATAACAATAAAGAGATTTAATAATAAACATTTTAAAAAAATAAAGATATTTGCTATCATTATGACCACCCGATTATCACCTATATGAACCATACGTCCACCCGGACCAATCAGGCTTTATTCCTGGGCGCTCTAGAGTGCTCAATTTGCGCCAGCTCTTTAACATCCTAGCTCTCATAGACCCAGAAATCCAGGCAGTGGTGGGGGCACTCGACATACAGAAGGCGTTCAACTGTCTCGTGGAAGTTTATGTATGCCATCCTACATAACTGCAATTTTGTCCCAAACTTTGTGTCATGGGTAAGATTGCTGTATGCTTCTATGCTGGCTACATGAACAGGCAGATTTCACCCCCATCGCCAGAGGCACAAGTCAGGGGTGCCCGCTGTCGCCATTACTATTCGCCATAATCATTGAACCGTTGGCCGACATAATCAGACACAAGTACAGATACAGAGGGACTAGAATATCTGGGGCACCCGAAATTATTGCTCTGTATGCCGACGACGCAATGTGGGACCCCCAGCTACACTTAGCCCTGATTATGAGGGCCGTTATCGCATTTGGGGAGGTGGCGGGCCTCCTTTTCAACTGTGCCCAAGTCCAAACTATTCCCCTCGACGGAAGGGACTTTAGAGCCACACGACTTGCCAGGATTCTCCTGGTCACCCCGGGAGATCAAATACTTAGGGGGTCATAGTGACTAGACATCACACTACCTTGATGAACCGTAATTATGACGCCTACATGCACCATCTCACAGCTAGGCTCCAGACTTGGGCGCGTCTACCGGTGACCATAGCAGGCAGGATTGTGTTGCTTAAGATGGTGGCTCTGCCAAAACTCCTGTACCTCTTCGAAAACGTCCTATTGTGGCCTGGGGTGAGATTCTTCAAGGAGCTGGAGGCTGTCGTAAATCATTTATTTTATTTATACTTTAATGTGATACAGTCAAAGACTTTACACAAAGGAAAATAAAAACCATGATAATACAAATACCAAATACAAGGAATTTTAAAAGTACAATGTAAATACAGTAGAATTCAGAATTCAAACCTCTCAAGATATACGTGAAATACAGGATAAGATTCAAAATTCATACATGATTTATGCGGGATTTACAGTCAAGAATTCCGAGCATGCAAACGAGCTTTCAGACAGACACAATTGAGGTTTTCAGGCAACGAGACAGAGAAGAGAGTCCTACTGGTAAAGCAGTCACACACATGCTAGCAGGATTTCTTAACAGGCCTTGTCAGCAACAATAACTCTACACACATCAAGGCTCTACATGAGACACCAGCACCTGTTCAAATGATATCCAAACATGAGAGGGCCAGCTGTAGGATGTGGTTTCCTGTATTCAGACACTAAAGCCGAAAGGCCCTCTAATCTATTGAGGGCAAATTATTGACATAATCGCCCAAGTTTCGCTCAATCATAGGAAGCAAAATGGGGCAATCTGTCAGTATGTGCTTTCCAGTTTCAGGGCAGTCATGATTTTTGCAAATAAATAAATAAATTAATTCGTAAATTAATGTATGTTGTATGCTGGTTCTGTACACCTGAAATGGGACACTATTCAGACCGTTCTTCCAGGGTGGGGTTTGCAGCTCCCGACTTCCTGAGATATTGGGTGGCGGCGCAGGCAAAGTATGTAGCCTTTTGGTTTGCAGAAGATGCTCATTACTGACACGTTCCAACTGAGAGATATCCGGCGGGGGAGCGGGATAATCAGATCACTGGTACTACTGCCAACGTTCACTGACCGCTGCCCGTTTGACCCTGCAAGTGTGACTGCGATTGCCTGCAGTAAGGTGTGGAAGCTCCTGTGGGTGCCCCAAGCATTTCATGGTGATTTCCCTATATGGAATTGTGTCCCCTCTCCTCCGGAGTGAATACTGCAATTGTCTGACTGTGGGCACAAGATGGGTTGGGTTTGGTAAAAGATATGTATGTAGCTGGGAATTTTATTACTGCACAAGAGAAGCCTGGACTTATGCGGCAGTCCATTAGATGGCTACGGTATGGCGGATTGCGTAGGGCGTTCAGGGGGACCTCGGCGGACTTTCCAGTCATGCCGCTTAACGACTCCATGCTGGACCTCATCATGAGGGCCCACAGGAGCCAGGGTATGGTTTCGACATTATATGGATTAGTACAGGACCACACTTCGGTCGCCTCGATCAAAGAGCGCTCCAAATGGGCAAAGAACTTTAATATGGACATCACGGATGAGATCTGGGAAGATATGTGCATGCAGATCGCAGGGTCTCCTTACATTCCAGATTTCCCTGATCCAACTCAAGGTACTCCATAGATATCATACTCCAGCCAGATTGCAGGTATTCTATCAAACGGTCTCAGGAGCCTGCCCTAGTTGTGGTGTGGATGAGGCTTGGTACCTGCACATGATATGGGGCTGCCCTGGTATAGATAGTTTCTGGGGAGATGTATGTACTGTTCTGTCAGAGATGCTAGATTGTAATATAGATCCTACACCATTGCAACGCCGGTTCCATAGATTTGAGGGTTTGGGTGATCGACTTAAAGATACTTTCTGGGCTATGCATGCTACTAGCGGTGCAAAGTATACTGTTAATGTGGCGCAAATCCACCGGATCGACTGTCAAGCAATGGCTGCGTGCAGTTATCTGGGCCTCAGATAATGAGGAGCAATGGGCCAGCATGCAGTCAGCAGGGAACCGCCCTGTGGATATATAGAAAGCCTTTAAGGCCTACCTGCTGAGAACTCGGGATAGGGTTCATACTACATAATTGGACCGGTTGGTGGATCCAACTCCTCCGTAAGACTTGCTGCAGGTTGGACTGTGACACTCCAGCTGTTCCTCAAGCTCTTGCACTTCTCATTGTAGATAACATCAGATGTCTACCACTGATTGGGCTTTGAAGGAATAATATTGTGTTATTGGTATAGTTTGTGCAAACTGAGTCACCAAGCGCTTTAATAAAGACAGTTTAAAACAAGATTTTGTCCAGGCCCGTCTGTAAAGATTACCGGGTCACCTCTTGTCCACCTTCCACCAACCTTACAAAGCCTTCCTGCACTCTCCATTGGGAATGTATTGGGAATTCACAGGTGGTGCAGTACAAGACCTCTGTTACAAGTTGGCAACAGGGTCAGCAATAGCCACATTGAATGGCATGGCTCTTTCCGTAGGGGTTCCCTCAGCCAAAAGGTCAGTGAGTTCATATCCTGACAGAGGTCTAGCTGGGGCACTCCAACAAAGGACCTCCACCACTCTGTCCACTGTGGCACAATACTTCCCACATGTGTGAGCATAAGGGTGGGCTTGCTGAGACTCCACATCGGGTGAACTGTTCACTTGCCTCTCTAAGCTCCATAGCCTAGGCTCTCAGATTAGTATGATCTGAGAAAAAATCTCTGCCTCCAGAGCATGATTATGTGGGAGCGATGCCAAACGGCTCAAGAGTGTCATCGTCACCGAAGATAGATGCCATAGTGCCAAAAAATTTAGATCGGGACTGAGGCGTGTACAATCGGTTGGGCATCAATATCGACTGATCCACACCAGACTGTGCTGATAACGGCTTCGCCGCCTGGGTAGCAATCAACACCGAGCCCAAGGGTGCAGGCGTTGGTACCATCTCCTTGGGGCTGGGGTTTACGGGCGCCACTGGAGCCGATGGAGCGTGCTACTTCGAGGAGTCACCCGTACCTGCAGTCACTTTCTTGAACATATTGAGCATTTTCTCTTTAAAAGCCTCCCACTCAGCGTTCGATGTGGGCCCTGAAGCTGACTTACTGCGTTTATCAGCGGAACCAGAATCGTTCCTGCAGCAATGACGCTGTTTCTATTTTGGGAGGAGGAAGATGTGGAATGGATGCCTGAATGTGAGTGCTTTTTTGGCCTGCTTATGGCACCTATCCTCCTTCCAAAGGGGGTCCATCCTCGAGGGGTCCTGACGAGTAAAGCCAAGCAACTCCACCACTTCGCCTACCAGGGCACCAAAGGTACTGTGACGAGGAAGAGTATCTTCCAGCCTCAGGAATCATCCAGGGGTCCAAGATTTGTCTTGGATCCTGTTCTCCTGTGGCATTTCAAGTACTTTGGGAGTGTTGGAACCTATAGAAGAAAAACAGAGCATTATTGAACATTTATGGACTGGGCTCTAGTAGACAGGATAAGGTACACCCTGACTTTTCCCTTACAGGTTGGTTGCCCAGATGGGGGGATCCTTACACAGTATTACTATTTAGGTCTAAAGAAAGTATACTGCTTATGTTTTGAAAGTAACCTACCTTTCTTTCTTGATCTATGCAGTTATACCTTGCTTAGCGATTCTCATGCTTTTTAAAGACAGAGCAGTTGGGGCATTTTTAATTAATCTAAGTATAGTGTGGTACCACACAGAGTATATATATTGTTTCCATTATCAGCATAGTGTCACCTGAGTTCAAAGTGTGTTTTTTTATGTATATATTTTTCCAAACCTTATGTATCTACATTTTGATGGTAATAAAAGACTTATCACATAACAGTGTGTGGACATTCCTTTTGGGGGCTTCGGGATTCACTGTACTTAAGAACCAGCCTGCATCATCTCCTGAGAGCTTAAGCCTTGGTTGCCTGTCCATTGCTGCCATATAGAGAACCTTGATTGGGGTGCTCTGTGCCTTTATCCCAATCATAGAAGAGGGCAGAAGTACAGATACCCCATCCAGTCTTCACAGACAAGATGGCAAATGGGTGACGCATGGGCACTGTGGGGCTGGGGCCAGTCGAAGAAACTATGGTGGGGTGGGGGAAGCAGGGCAATTTCCCCAGGATCTTTTGCCCATGGGGAAGTGTGAGTCCGCTGGGGGAAGCCTGAAGTAGGTGGGGAGCGACCGGGGAGAGTCAGGGGCACAGTATGGCAGTGCCATCTCTTGGAGCCTATGGGGAGGAGTAGTGATGATTATCAGTTTTGGACCCAGGTCCATTTTTCAGCTCATGGCCAGGATCGTCTCCCTGGGGTGTCTCTAGGACCCATGGGTCGGCCTGGGGGGTTGTTGGGGATTGTTGGGGGATGGAGGAGTTTGGGGAGGGAGGTGGGAGAACTGCAGACACTCTAGTTGGTTGACGTGGATGGGGACTTGGGGGGAGGGGGTGGGCCTCCTCTGGGGGGACATTGGGGAACATGTGATCATCACAGGGTCGAAAGTAGGAGGCTACTGCACTGGGTCGGGGGGGCTGAAGGTGGCATTGAGAAGATACGGCCTTGTGGGAGGGATAGGAGGGGTCTCAGGCGGTGTGAGAAATGTTCAAGGTCCTCACATATAACATTAGCGGACTAAACTTCCTTGTGAAACGGCATAAGGTGGACCAGCTCTTGAGGCTGGAGAAACCCCGACTTTCTCACGTTTCAAGAAACCCAGACCCACAAGTCTTTCAGGCTAATGCCAAGGATAAAACAGCAGGGATGCTGATCACTATTAAGAACATCCCCAATCTTACGATATTAGATACGAGGGAGGAAAAACAACCTCTGTCAAATTCATAATCAATACAGATACATACAAAATGGAGGTGGTTTACGTGCCAAACGCATGACAGGACGGGTTCCTCTGATCAGTGTTGGCCGAGTTTGAGAAAGAACATCGCAGAGGGAAATATCATACTCACAGGGGATTTTAACATTGCCTGGGTGTCCCAGGGGAAGATCGGAGCGGGCCTAGTCATAGAGCACAGGGGACCCCTTCCCAAGGGCTTAAGGAAAGGCTCTCAGCTGGTACTGGTGGATGTGTGGCGAGCATGCAGGAGTGCAGAGGTGGGGTACACATTCTATTCATGTCCATAGATCCCCATCCCGTATTGATTATATTTGGATGTCAACACAGTTGGTGGGTAAAATAAAGGAGGTTTCCCTGGGCACGATTGCACTCTCAGATCATACTCATCTAGGTGCAACAGTAGGCTTACCTTGCGGCCCTGGGGAGCTTTGGCTGTAATCCGCCACTGAAGAGATCATTAAAGATGCTGCTCTCTCAGGAGGTGGTTGGGGAGAAGATTAAGGGTTATTTCTTAGCCAACTCTATGTCCAATACTTCCCCCGGGAGCTGGTGCGATACGTTCAAGGCAGTGATAAGGAAGTGTTAATAGCCCTAAAAGCCTCCCAGGACAAGCAAACTAGAGCGCTGAAACTTGAGTCACAACTTAAGGAGATAATGCTGAAAATGGGGAACCACCCAACGAGGGCCACGTTGAAAAACTACGGGGATATCTCAGGCCAATTAGACCTGTTGAGGGCAAAGAGAGCAGAGAGGATTCTCCTTAATGTGAGGCAGCTGTTTCATGTAAAGGGTAACGAGTGGACGTCTAGCCAGGCAGCTCAGATGGAAGGTGGCAGGTCAAACCATCTTGATGATACGGGGGACTTTGTGACCGAGACCGGGGAAATAATGCAGAGCTTTGAGCACTTCAATGGGGCTATGTGTCCGATAGACCTCTTGAGGGGTCCCAGATAGACCTCTTAGATTCAATTACATTGCCAGCACTGTGGGACGTGGACAGCCCCTCACTGGAAGGAGAGATTCTCGAGGAGGAGGTGCACACTGCCACTGGGGGGCTCTCTGCACACAAAAGCACCACGCCCAGATGGCTTCACGGCTGCATTTTACAAAAGATAGCGATCAATCCTAGTCCCAAAACTAACACAATTGTATAACTCCTTTGAGTCTGTGGGAGGTATTACAGAATTTATGGACCAAGCGAAAGTCCCAAAGACTGGTAAAGATCCCACTCTGTGCAGCTCCTACCACCCGATAGCATGATCAATATTGATGCCAAGATCTATACCAAGATCTTGGCGACCAGACTAGAGGCCATGCTCCTGGATCTCATCCATCCCAACCAGTGCGGATTCATCAAATCCTGCCAAACCTTCGAACACACTCTGCTGGTGTACCATTTAGCTGAAAAGGTCTCCAAACGCAAAATTCACTCTCCCCTGCTTTCTTTGGACGCTGAAAAAGCATTGGACTGGGTAGAATGGTTGTTCCTTTTTCATACCATGGACTGTATGGGGTTTGGGAGCAGGTTTCTTCTGAGGGTCCAGGCAAACTACTAGGCACCATTGTAGGCTATCAAGTAACTGTCAACTTGTGCGCCTCATTCGCTTGGAGAGTGGGATGTAGCAGGGCTGCCCGCTCTCTCCCCTGCTATACACGATATATTTGGAACCCTTCTTTTGAGGGAGGCGATCTCCATGAAGGGCATTCCGTTTGGAGGGCGGGCCATACGGTCCTGGCCTTTGTCTATGATATACTGCCAGCCCTCTTAAACCAGGCTGCCTCACTTGTGGATGTGGTTGCAGAGATTGAGACATTTGGCAGGGTGTCAGGATTGAAAATCAACCTACGTAAATTGGAGGTACTGAATCTCTCCTTGAAGGGGGGGGGGGGGGGGGGAGTCCTCTAGGAGGCGCATGGTTGTTCTCCATTCAACTGGGCAAGGATGGGCATTCAATAGCTGGGTGTTAACATCACGAACTCCGAGTCAATGTATGGAGAGAAGTCACCTGATCGATTCGCTCCTTGAAGACAGATCTCGAAAACTGGAATACTGGAATCCCCTTCACATCTCTTGGGTGGCGTGGATGGCAATCGTGACCTGCCCGCGGTTCCTATTTTTGCTGATTTTCTTTCTCCAGAGTTTCTTTCGCACATTGAATAGAGTACTATCTGCATTCATTTGGAAGAACAAGAAGCCGAAAGTGGCACTACACTTGCTAATGGCTCTGAAAAACAGACAGTGTGGGGGTAAGCGGTCACAAATTTCTATCACTACTTCCAAGCCGCCCAGCTGACTGTCATCAAGCAGTGGTTCCGGGGTGACGAGAAGTAGTGGGTCTACATGGATCGGGCAGTCAAGTGCCCGTTAGGCAGATCTCCTCTGGCTGGCAAAAACAGATAGACTGGCAAGTATGCAGGCGTCTCAGATTACTGCACTCCTGGGGAAGGTTTGGGATGCCTTGGTGCGACACAAAGATTTCGCCCATCCCAGGCCTGTTCACTTCCCTATTTGGCAACCCACAGTTTACCCCTGGGATAGGGGGGGCTGCATTTAGTCAGTGGAGGGATGCGGGGTGACTCGGGGATTTGATGTACAATGTGAGGGGTCAGAAATGTGAGGCAGACAACTTTGTGAAGATTTTTCAAAAGATGCATTTTTATTAACTCAAAAGGTTGGCTAAACGCCTCAATTTCCCTACCCTGACAAGGATTTCCCTGCCTAAAATAAACGAACAAAAGGTTTTTGTCCTTCACACTTGTACATACAACAACTCAACAAGGTTGGCAGTTCCAAAACAACAAATATAATAGTTAACCTTGCATCATCATAACTGTCTCTCCTTTTTTGGTGAATTCCCCTCCCCCAGAGTCAAGTAGAATCCTGTTCAACAGTTCCAAAAGAATAAGGAAATCCTGTCTTGTGACAAAGTTCCAACGTAGTTCTTTAGACTCCAACTTTACAACAAAAGTTGCAATACTTCAGAATTGTTCTACAAGGTTTTTCCTCTTTCCACTTGTGACACAAAGAACTCAAAACAACTTCTTCTCATAAGCCAAGAATACTTCCTTAGTTCATTTGGATCAATATCAATTGTCTGTCAGTATTTATCTGCAACAAAACACTTGCTTTGACAATGTTCGATAATTCTGCAGCAGTTTACACAACACTTGCTTCAGCAATGCAAGTTTGTCAGGATGATTCTTTAATATTTCACAAAGACATCTTAGTGGTTCTACTACTTGTTCTTTACGACTTTTCACCACCACACTACAGTAACTTCATCAACTTACACCTGGGCCACTAACCTGCCATGCCGACTACTATAAAGTTCTCTGCTCTGGTGTACTCTCCTGCTCGAATAAACTACTAACTATAAGTACTTCTGTGGTAAAGGTTAGCTTCCAACACATTAGCAATGTCTCTTGCTTCACTACATCAAGTTTAAGAATTTCTTCCAGGGAAACCAGAACAAATCTCGTGCTATTTGGTACACCCTTGTGATTGCTCCATGTATTACAGGTTAAGCTCCACTCCTCCAGAATGCCATTTATCGGAAGGGCACCCTTCCTGCAACTCTTGTTTCTCCATTTCCGCATTAACCAAATGCTGACAATGTTTCTATCTCACTAACACTTCTTTGGTTTTGGCAATGTGGGTTTAAGCCAGTTCCTCTTATGAGCTTCTGTAAATATGGGCAATAGATTTTACAAACATTAGATGTATGAATTGCCTTCTCTTGGCTGTGACAATGATGGTTCCTTTTTCATTACCTTTATGTATTTCTCTTTTGACTTTGGCAATAGTTGTTTGTATTGATTTCTCTAAATATTGCCCTCTTTTGTTGCTAGCTTTCATTCTGACACATACAACCACATCTTTCTGGACTGTGTCAATTTCTGCCACCTCCTCCTGTGTACATCAGCTTGGTTTTTAAACAGATTGGTGTTCAGCTTTATTTCTTTATTTCAGTTCTGTATTCAAAATAGGTTTGTTTGTCCCTTCACTCCCTTCAAAACAGGTTTTGGCTTAGGGCAGCCTTTACCAGCAAGCGGGCGATTACGGAGCGCTCTGGGGTCACAATACCATAGTGAACTCAACGGGTTTGGCGTGCACGTCCGCTCGCTCTGCTGCCTCCATGTCTTCTGATTCTTCGCGTAGTGAGAAGAATACAGCAAACTCCAAAGAGTCGAGGCGTACCGAGATTCACGAAGCGAACACGTTCGCGGAAAAACGGAACTGAGGATACGGGCGTCGTGCGTTCTACTTAACACATCGGGTGATGTCGGCCGTCGGAGGAGGTCCTCGAGGACGGCGCATCGACGTCATCGACGCAGGATGCAGACGGCGAAGATTTTCCGAAGCAGCACAGCTGTGGACATTACCTGTCATAGATATGGAATACGACGGAGGACCCAATCCCCTCGAAAGACCCTCTCAGGACCAGCAACTGTTCGACCACCGACAGTGGTCCTGCCGTCTGCTCTCCTCCAGTTTCTGCTTCGGTTGCAACATGAAGCGACCACAGCTATTCCACCTCCTGCTGCTACCCTTCTCCTTTCGTATGGCCTGCACCTGAGGGGGGGCTTTTAAGCCTCCCAGTCTCCTTCAGGTGTGGGTCATTTCCACTAATAAACTGCACTTTGCAGTTTCGTGCCTCTGCAGCCCTCTTCTTTGCCCCAGAACTTTGGGGCTTGTGGGACTTGAGTCCACAATGTAAAAATGTGCTTTTCCCATGGGAATATTAACACCAGGTTCATTTCTTTCTTTAACTGTATTCCCCAAAGTAATGTAAGGATGTAATGAAAAATGTACCTTTACAGAGGAACAAAGATCTTCTGGGTCTAAATTGGTAATATTTAAAGACTCATCTTTAATATTCCTCTGGGAGTCATGGGAGCTTTTACCTCTATAAATTTCCATGGTTTTAAAAGGGGTTTTATTTCTCACAATGCATAAGAGGTTATGAACGTTTTCACCCATATTAAAATAGTCAACTTGGGAAGTTAAACACTCTCCCCGACAGCAAGCCATTACATATTTCGCCATCACTGATATTTCTTCCCTAGAGGAAGACAAATACTGTGTCTCACCTAACTGAGTCCTCCTGTTCCCCTGGGGCCCTACTCCTCCCAGGTGATCCTCCCGGCTAATACCACCCCCAGGGTCAGGAAGCTTCTGTCTTACCCTGGTCACCTGGGAGTAGACTTTAGGCAGGGTCTTTGGGGGTTGCTTTTGGCAGACCTGGTTACCTCTCCTGCAAGGTACTGCCACAAAGAAAACAACTTTCAATGTGCTCACTTTCACTTTTTACTTTGAGTGGCTTCTGACCAACCACTGTGCAGAAGGTGGTCGTTCTTGCGACACCTGGTCCAACCGCTTTGGGTCACGCTGCGGTCCTTCAGTCTCCAGCTTTCTCTCAGAGTGGCTCAACGCCACCAGGACAAGGGTTCACCTCTCCAGCCTCTGGGCTTGGGGAGTGGGTTGCTTGTGGCATTCTTGGCATCCTGTCATTGAACTTCCCAGGATGGACTGCCTCTCCTGCTGGCTGGCTCTCTTCATAGTCTTTTCTCTATTTTTATACTGGCTGGTTGGCGCTGTATGTGAAATCCCTTGTCAATGTCTTTGGCCCTTTGAGCTTCATTCCTCTATGCATCGAACTTGCCCCAGTACTTCCTTTATCACTATCCCTTGGGTAGTCCATGTTCTTTCTCGTCTCAGTATAGAAGTCAAGTCTCTGGACTTCCATAATTGGTGAAGTATATTACAGGTATTCACCGGGTAGGGATGTGTATAAGGTGGTGGGTGAGGGCCATTATACTGCATCTCCCTTGGATGTTCATCCTTGTCCCTAGAGGGGGAGTCTCTCGCCATAAGATCCTCGATCTGAGTACCACCCCCAGGGGGAATAGCGGTAGCGGCCTCACCTCCATGGCCTAATGGGAAGGAGCCCACCCTCGGGGAGAAGTAATGACATCCAAGAATTCGTCACACCAGACAGAGCCTGGAGGTCACTCACCAGTCTAGTGGAAGTGATGAACACCAGGTAAATCATCTTAAGGGTGACCAGTTTTAAAAATACAAGAATCAACGGGCTCAAGCAGAGCGCCCATAAAAAACATCAACACTAAATTAAATCCCAAGCCACAACAACAAAGTGGCATGGGGGAATCATACTGAAAAGGCCCCTCAGGAATTGAATAACTGGGGATAGTGAAAAAGGAGCCCACGCTCCAGTGCCCTCTTGAAGACCAAAATGGCTGCAAGATACCCCTTAAGTGTACCAATTTGTAGGCCCATCCGGCAAAAGACATAAGCAATTCCAACTCAATGGAGCAAGTAAAAGGGTTCAGATCCCTTTCCCAGCACCAAGTCGAAAACTTCTGCCACCTGCATGCATAAATGGACATGGGGCGTGTCTTCTAGCAGATAGGAGCACGACCAGAACATCCTCCGACAAATCCCACTCCCTATATTTCAGTCTTTCAGCAGCCAGTCATGAAGATTCAGGCTGCAGAGGTTGTAGTGTAGGACTCCTCCCCTCCTAGTGATAGAGGAGGTCCGTCTTCTGCGGAAGAAGCCACTGAGGGCAGACGGCCATGTCCAACAACTCTGGATGCCATGTTCTCCGGGCCCAGTCGGAACGATCAAGATAATTGTTGCTCTGAACAGATGCAGTCTCCTGAGAACGAGTGAAATAATCAGGATCTGCAGGATTTACAGGACCCGTACTCTTCAGTGTCATGATCCTTGCCAAGGAAAAATAAAAAAAGCAACCCGGAGTGCTGGTCAGTCGCCGAAATGGCACACTGGCATATGCCACAACGTTTAAAGCCAGACTTGCATGGCATGTTCAAAGAAGATATTTAAAATGGTCATTAAGTGACTAGCTAACAAAAGTCTTGGAGCGTTGCACTTGGAAAAAAGGAACTGATAAAACCAGTGGCTTGGGGTATATATGTGCAGGACATCACTTCCGGCATGTATAGTTGCCAAAGGCCCATGATGGGGCTAGCCTCTGAGCTGTACAATTCCCTCTGCTGTCTGATGAAAAGTATTATGGAGCAGAGAGCAACAAGCAAGAACATGAACTTCCGCGATGAGTAACCTGTGGGAAGAGAATATCCACTAGAAGCTGCATCACTGATGGGCTACAGTCTCACCTTCCCAGATGTAGTATCTGCCTCCTTAAATGGCCGTCCTCAGCCCTGAGGCAGGGACTTCGTAGTGCACGACTAGGTGACCTACCAAATACCTGCCAATCCCCAACTTTCCAGGCATTATCCACTAGCTTGGGGCGACATCCAGCCCCCTTGGACAACAGAGTAGATGTAACCAAATCTAAGCAGGGGACTTGGTCACCCCAGCTGCTCTTCTAAATATTTCGGCCACCAGAGGGAGCAGCGCAGCTCTGCCGTAGCTCCAATCTATGCGCCCAGCACCAGATATGTTGTCAAGGCCAGTAAATATTGATGTGCCTTGCCTCATCACCTTAGTTACACCCTTTTTCCCTAACTCTCTGAAGCCGAGATACTGCATAACCCAGGGTGTGCTAGCTATCCGCCAAGTGGAGCAGGTTTGGAGGGTTAAGAGTAATCCGTGGAAGGAACATCCATCAGAATGATTACTGAGAGGTAAGTAATTTGTTCTTCAAATGGATTCCTTCCTCCCACAGATTGTCACGGTCCTTTGCAGGGTCTCTGCTGGCTCGTCTGAGCGTAATGGACCCGGACAGCGCTGCTGTGGCTGTCAGCGCCAATGCGATAATTAGCATCTTGAGCCAAAATAACTCTTATTCTTCCAGTGTGAAGGATTGGGTTGGAAAGGTACCTGCAGCTCCATTTCCTCAGAGGAATCCCTGAAAAAGAATGATGTCTTGAGGACCAGCTGGGTGAACATAACCTTTTGCGATGCTTCTTTGTGTCCTTGTGATGTAGGGAACATTTCTCAGTTCTGCGATCCACGTCCAGTGACTTCGAACAAGTTGGTTGAATGTCTTTTCTTGCCGAAAAAGGTGAAGAGTTTTGCCGTCCACTCTCGAAGCCCTTGGCGTGCATTGACTGACTACTCGCAGTCCTGCGTATTGGATCCCTCCCCAAAACAGTATAAAACAAATCTTGTGGGGGTCAGGAACGGACATTTGACACCCGCGGGATTGCAGTGTTTAAACCCAGAGCACTTTGGATTATGCATGGAATTAAATGAGAAGCTTCTAATGAAGCTGTGTTCCTGAAGCAAGCAGAGTCCACAGAAAAAAAGGACTCAAATATACTGGCTCCGACGTCTTATCTGACGGGGGGGCTCAAAGAGGCATCGAGCAGACCGACGCCGAGCTGTGCTGCACCCCGTGGTGGCAGAAAGTTTCTGGGAGACGGATATAGATGAGGAATCTTTGGGAGGAAGGAATCCATTAGAAAGTCTCATTACCAATGGTTTTAGAAGAACATATTTTAACAGGAAAATAGAAATGTTTTTGTAATAAATATTTACTTGCAACTATTAAAACATGCATATTAAGAAGGCACAGTTTACAGCTTCAGATAAGGTAGTACTAACAGAGTTTCTTCCTGTGCTTCTACATGTTCTATTGGTCCAAACATAGACATGGAGCTGCGCAGGTCAAAGCAGGCAGAGAGGCATCTCCTGTCTGTTTCTTATTTTTTGTTAGGAGTATTTTTACTCTCCGTTTTCCTTTTTTGGGAGTATTTGCTTATTTTTAGGGCATAAACATGGCCGATACACTCCTTGTCTGTAGGGCTGCACACAAATTCACGTATTTAGATGGGACCACACTTCTGACAGTGGGGTCAGACTGTTTTGCTCAGGTTTCCTATGACCATGCGTAAGAAGTCAACCCAGTTTCTCCTTTGGATTCAGGGACTTCTAGAATTGTTTTTCCAATTTTAAATTTAGGAATACTACAAGTCCCAGAATTCCAAGCAAAAACAGGACTGCATAGCTTTCTCATGAATGGCCACGGGAAACCTGAGCGTTCTGCACTTGTGGCTGTTACAACATTTCAAGATCCAGCATGCACCCAAACCTTTTTCATAGGATCTGTGCAAGGGAGGAATTGGTTAACGTAATCTGACACTGTACTGAAATGCCTACTAATAGCCTGCTCATTTACTTCGACTCACCTTCCTCCTCCTCCTCTTCCTCCTCCTCTGTGGTTTCAGCAGTCAGTGACCGGGTCTCCACCTGTTTCTGCAGTGCCTGTAGTTTGCTTTCATAGTCCTGAGGGAAAAGAAATAGGATTCCTTTTATAAGATAAACAAAAAAAACAGTAAAAAGTAAACACAGTGTGGCTCAGTGGGAAGAGAGGTTGTTAGGGGATAACAAGCAGAAACACACATACCAATTTGCACAATAGTAACAAATGTTCTCCATAGAATAAAAAGCAAGACAGACTCAAATCAAATGGAATAGGATCATATTATGGATAAAAGAATTATAACTAGTCATTTCAAGAGCATATGGAAGCAAGAGCCTGTCAAAGGCACAAAAAGGTTACTCACCGTAATATAATATAATAGGTTATTTATAAAACACTTAATACCCAGAGGTTTCTAAGCGCGGACCTGGGGATCGAACCAGTGTTGCTCTGCGTCGTCTTGCTTCCGAGGCTACACGTCACCCCTGCCCTATCCTCCCGAGCGTGACTACAGTACTCCCAATCCATAGTCCCCTAATCGCCATACTTATGGGGGCTGTCCTATGGGGATAGGCCCGGAGCCATTTGTACAGCAAACTCCTTCAAACTGCAAGATGCAGCGTATGTCAGCGGGACATGGCCTCAGTGCACAGCTCCTCCGCCTACATGTAATGCCCACAAGTCCACATGGATGCAATCAAATGGCTATGCAGCTGTGGGTGGTTGTTTTAGTTTTCATTCTCGGTCCTTCAGGTTTTAATGCAGATTGCCTTTTCTTTCAGGTTGTCTTCCAGTTCTCCTCTATGTCAGAGCAAACATTTTTTTTCCTTTCTTCATATCTAGTGTACACTGGCTCTCAGTGCCTGATTTCCGTACATTGTGCATGGGGCTTCTGGGACCCAATCATTACTGGGACAAGTGTGTGGCCTGCGATTCCCTCTCACAATGGGAACTGAAAGTGGAGGTGAAGTTGGGAACCTTGTGTCCAAAAGGGGAACACTTGGAATGAGTGGAGGAACAAGCACATGGCGAGGTGGAGCAGGAGAGTAGAAAAAAGAGGAAAGGGACTACAGCAGAGTCCTGAGGGAACAGTCACATTGCGGGGCATCAATGAGGAAAGGGAAGGGTGGGGTTGGTGGGTTGTATTGCCAGGGTCCAGAGGGCGGTGCCGTAGACCAAGAGCTAGTGGAAGATAGAAGTTGGGCCTTATCTGCTGAAAGCTCTAGTTCAGGGTCTGGAACCGTTGGCTTGTTAGATGGTTTTTGATTACAACTCCCATCAGTTCTAGATAGCATTGTCAATGGTGATTGACCACTGGAATTGTAGAAAGCCTAAGGTTGCAGACCCCTGCTCTAGGTGGTATTGGTCAGTTTCTTCTTTGGATCCAGGTGGAGGGTGAGGAGCAGTTCTCGCTTCATAATGTAATGAATCCTGCAGAGTCATCACTGATCCTCAGCCTAAAGTCTCCTCCCATGTGGTCAGGGGAAGGCAGCCTCTACCTGATCCTGGCCCTGGGGTTGTTAGTCGGAGTCGATCACATGGGAGGAGATGGCTGTCAGGAGATTGGTGACTCCAACAGGAGAGAAGTGATATACTGCTCTTTCTGGTGAAGAAGATCCCTTAATTCCAGAGTTTTTAATGGCCTGTTATTATTTAGAACCATCTAATTGTAAAACTCCAAAAGCCAGTTTGTTTAAACAAAACCCTTTTCAGTCTTCATGTGTACATGGTAAACCTAGAACATATGAAACATCTGATGTTTATGGTGGTGATTGTATTTTAAATACAACTGTTCAACAATATGACTTAATCAGTTGAAACATACTTAGACTCCAAGTCCCAGAAATCCTCAGTTACTGTGACAAGAGGAGCAAGCAGTCAATGTGGAGGAAATGTGACGCTAATAGTAATGAGTATTCTAGTTGTCACAAACCTAATCAGCTGTGTGGGACATTTAAACCCACATATCGGCTGCAGCAAGAGGAGCGAAAAAGGAGAGAGGAGAAAGGCTGTAGAGTACGTGGAGCAGGAAGCAACACCGGTGGCAGAAGCAATTCCACAGACCAGAGCTGTGGGGAGAAGGAGACGTCTGCCAGCAGCGAATTGGAGGCATTCAGAACCAGAGAGCATCTCCAGTGAAGCTAAGGTGAACGGTGTGCAGCGGGACCCAGGGAGACGCGGTCCTGTGGAGCTGCACTGGGTCTGGCAGCGAAGGTCTTCGAAGCCGACACGGGAACCAAACAAGACTCTGCCAAGAAGGGGAAGCTGGCCCCAACACAAACTCTTTGCAGCAGCTGCACGGTGAACCGGTGAGTCAGCCTGGAAGGGGGCTCAGGACGTACGAGCACATTAAAGAGTGTTTAGCTTGCATTTTTTTTAACACAGACCAAATAGAACTGAAAAGAAAAGTCAAACTTGGTACAATTCTCCTGATATGAGATGTCAGTTGGGGGAAACCTGGAGCCAGCACTGCCTAAGCCAAAGGGCATTACCGAAAGAACAGGGGCAAATATGGCACAATTCTCACTTTATGTCCGCCTCATTTCTGACCCCTCACAATACTCAACCGAACAAAGAATCACCAAGAAGCACCAGCGTTCTGACAGAGGCGCAGATTTAGACGTTTTCCTGGGAAGTGTTATGAGCTTTCCCACAAACTGAACTGAACCTTTGCCTTTATGGGAGACATCCTGTGTGACTGGTTTACTTCTTATCAGTTGGTGGCTAACCAAGTCTAGCATAAATCTACCTAAAGGTACCTTTACATTTGATGCCTCTTAGTGTATACCATTCAAATTAAAGACACAAGGCAAGACTGCTAAACTGCACTTCCTTAAGGGGACCTCCTTTGTCCTGCCTTGAAGTGCTGAATCCTGACCGGAGCATCTACTAAACTATCTCAAAAGGCCAGTATTGGGAAACGATGCTGCTGCTGCTCTTCTACTATCAACTGATGTGAGGATTGTCTTCTGCGAGTCCTCTGACCTTCAGAGGCATCAATGGATTCATACCTCTGTCACGAAGGACAGTGTGAGCTGCCTTTGAGCATGGAACCTGGACCATGACCTTCTGAAAACTTGCAGTGCCGGCGGGTGATTTATTTCATTCAAAGGGAATAAATAAGTATGATGAATTTGCACAGTAACTGATCATTGTGATGGAACCCTAACCAATAAGGGGAAGGAGGGAATAAAGTTGCCTGTCCAAACCAGAATTTTTTTTAAATAATGGGGGAATTTTAAACAATACATGCCTTAGCACACAACATATGCCAATATACTTTCAGCATCCCGGCGTGGTCAAGTGAGCGTGGGTGAGAGCCCGACCCTCCTGGGCCTTGTGATCTGGGCTTTGTTTTGGTGTTTGAGCCCCCCGGGCCCTACCCGCAGCGCTGTCGGCCCCGTGTCCCTGCTTCCCCTCTCCTCCCACCTCCCAGCCGTCCCCCGTGGTCTGATTGGCTGGCTGGCCCCTTTTTGACTGGCCCTCCCAGGGCAGCCCCCTGCCCGGCAGCCCTTGCTGCTAAGGGCCCGGAGCAAAGGGTGGCTCCTACATAGGCGGCTCCAGGACATGTCTGGAGGTGTCCGCAGGGGAAGCAAAGGAAGCCAGACACCAACAAAACTGAGTGTGGCATGGGTGGAGTGTAGAGCAATCACTCTACTCCAGAAAGCCCCTGTCACTCTACCTTACCTTCCAAAGCATAGACTGCCATAGACTTAAACCAAGACATACTTAGGAAGACGTGTGACCACTGTAAATGGACTGTAAATGTTGCCTTACTATGCACATGAACTTACTTGCCAATTTAGCTAGTGCCACACATGTAGGGAACTGAACTTTAGCTTGCGCCGCATCTAGATAGAAATCTTTACTCTTGACATGCACCACACTTAGAATCCTGAACCCTAACTGGCGTTGCATCTAGATAGAAATGTGACTGTTAGCATGTGCCTCACTCAGGATTCTTAACTCTAGCCTGCGTCGCATCTAGATAGAAATGTGATCGTTGGCATGTGCCACACTCAGGATTCTTAACTCTAGCCTGCGTCGCATCTAGATAGAAATGCGCCACACTCGCATGGAATTCTGAACTTTAGCTTGCGCCGCATCTAGATAGAAATGTTATTCTTAACATGCACCACAATTAGAATTCTGAACCCTAGCTCGCATCTAGATAGAAATGTGATTATTTGCATGTGCCACACTCGCATGGAATTCTAACACTAACTTGCGTCGCATCTAGATAGAAATGTGAATGTCAGCATGTACCACACTAGATGGAATCCGATAATTGCAAGGACAGCAATGCCAACTAACCAACCAACTAACAATTCCAACCCTCTGCATACACCTCTCAAACTAACCAAACACAATCACAAGCCTTAAACACAGCAATCCGCACAAACTTCACAACAATGCAACAACAAAACAAGCCATACAGACTTGCACAACAGCACATGACCACTATCGACCATAAAACACCCCAAGCCCAACCAACGGACCCACCGGGCTGAGGCTGCCAACAACACATCACTGCTCTCTTGCACTTTTCCACCTTTTTCCCACTAACCCACCCCCTCTCCTCCCCTTTTTCAGAGCCGCCAGAGCGCCAAGGGACCACTTCGGTGGTGATAGTGCACGGTAAAAATGTCCTCTAACATTAACATGAAAAGGCCTTTTTAAACTGGCTGTACAAATTATTGCCAGTATTTCCACTGTAAAAAGACAAATCCATGCTGGTTGCATCATTATATGCCAGTATTCCAAGATAAAGAACAAAGTACTTACCTCTTGGTAATGTTCTTTCTAATGAATGTTCCTCCCATGGATTCTTCATCTATGATACTGCATCTCCAGCACAGCTGATCTTCAGAAACCTTACCACCACCAAGGGCACAGCGTGACTCTGCCATATACCTCTACTTGCCTTGCATCGGACAGGACGTTGGCGTCAGCA